>NW_008238126.1:982757-1031745 GCF_000691975.1 Corvus brachyrhynchos
TGTTTATACTTCCCTGCTGTGGCAAAGCTTTTACTTCACTTGCTGTAGCAGTGCTGATGATGTTGTTGCAGCTTATTTGGGAGGGTATCCACAAAGCTGCATCCCTCTGGCTGCCAGATGCTCATCTGCACAATGCTCAGGCTCAAAATAGTTTCCTGCTGCCTTCTTTGGCTCACAAGTAGTTCTCTGTTATGATCCATGGCTGAATCATGGAATCATTTAGGTTGGAAAAGACCCTTAAGATTTGGATGCAGCAAAGATGGGTACTGTTGGTTGTTTGAATAGTCTGACATGGGGTTTGGTTTCTTCCCAGCCCTTCACAGCCTTTGTCATCTACCTTACCACACCCCCACATCTTACTAGCCAAGTTGAACTGCTCAGACTCAGCCATAAAGTACCACCTATCTGGTGGTTTTCAGTGCAGAATTGTCCCTGGGAGCATGTCCTGTTGGCCTTTCATGTTTTAAAAAATTTGTGTGCAGTGATACGGGGCCACAAAAAGCCCTGATGGATAACTGGTTGTTAGTCTGAGTTTTCCCAGCTAATTTAGTTCCTTCAGCAACATGAAGAAAAATGCTTTGAAGGAATGTACTCCAAACAACCAGTGTCCCTTGTTGGCTTTCTTCAGTGCTGGAGAGACATTTATTACCCTTTCCTAGAACAAAATATGGTGTTAAATAAAAAAGCAGTAGTTGAAATGGTCATAAAATGTATTGGGGCATACTGTGGATTTAATTGATTTCAAAGCTTAGATTTAGGAAAAATTTATAGTCAGGGACTTTATTTTTCCAAAAGCTTGGCTTAGTTATTTAATATTGATTTTAGGATTATGATAAAATACATTTCTATTGATTTCTGTGAGGAAAAGTTCATCACTGCAAGAATGTCTGGTTCTATCTACTGGGTGGATGAAGATGTGCACAGATCCTTCTGGCTCAGGTCTTTGCACACTGCAGTTGAGTTGGGAGGGTGAAGCAGAATCACAGCCTCCCATGTCCCAAGACAAAGAAAAATAACCCAGAAAAAAAAAAAAAAGCAGAGACCATTCTGGTGTGCTGTGGATTTTGTTAATAAACTGTGGTTGATTGGTCTCCCTTGTAGCAGAACAGAGTTATAAACTTTGCATATCTTTGCTTCAGCCAACTTGCCAATCTGTTTAGCAATTCTACCTTAAAATATATTCTGCTACAAGGTTAAGAATAGCCTTATAAGAGAGGTGTCACTTAATTACATTCCTCTGGGCTAGACTGTAATACTTTGAGTCGTTATTTAATATAAATTGGGACAGTGAGTTTCTGCATTTCCATTTTTTATAATACATTTCACAGAATGTCAATTTCATCTTGATTCATGGTAGGTAACACTCGATTATGGCAATAATTCTGATTTAATCAACAGACTGACAAATGCCACTCAACATGAGTAAAAAAAATAATTTTTATTTCTGGACAAAAATGCATATAAAGTGAGTTAAACAGCGAATACAATTCAACAGTGGCAGGCTAAGCTAAGTTAGGAAGATATTCTGACTTTCAAAGCAAAATATATTGATGCAAAGTCAAGATGACTTAAAAAAGTTGAAATATTCAAAGGATGGAAATGTCCAGATTACGCATTCTAGCAGCTTCATCCCTGCTCTGCACTATATCAAATGGGCATGCAGGCAAAGACAAACTATTAAGTCATTCAGGTCTTGAGCATATTGTGATAGTACATTCTATCTAGTAGGACATTTTTGGTCTATTCATTCCTTAAGGAAAAGATTCTACTAGAACTCACTATAAACCAAGCCAAACTAGCTGATTTATATGAGTCTAGAGGTGCTTTTCTTCACCAGGGGACAAAATAAGTAGAAATACCCATGTTTCTATTTCTAGATGTCTTTACAGAAGGACTGAGTGGTCACTGCTCACATTAAATTCACCTGTTGCCTTTGAGGACTGCAGCCACAGCATTATTTTCTACTGTATTTGTAAGCTGGGAAATAAAATCAAGGTATCACCTTGTGACATGTTGGCTTAGGTGTATGTTTACCACAGCTCTTTTCTGCATGTAATATATTAGGCTTGCTCACAGAAAACACCATTCCCTGTGGTAGGGGAGTTAATGAAACTGTTTCATTAACTTACGAAATACAAGGCTGAGTTTGGGGGATTTTGTTTCCCTGCCTTACAAGCCATACACGGCTGTTTGACAGCAAGAGTGAGTGTTTGTGCAGTATCAGAGCGCTGATCATTAGCATTGGCAGGTTTATGTTTAAAATTACCTCCTGTGCAGTACTTTGAAGCAAATATCACTGTTACTTAAATTGATTTCAAATGTCATAGAAATCTAGTCTGTGACTCTTTAGGATCTGAAGGTTAAACTTTATGCCAATGTCTAGAAATCTTGATAGCAGCAGCATGAGCGTGAGCAGAATGAGTTAAGGCCATCAGGGACTCCTGAGCAAATCATCAAGGAAGGGAGGCTCCAAGGGCACTCAGCACTTGGACAAGAAAAGACTTATAGAAGCAGTATTCTGCCACAGCCCTCTTTCACATAAAAGGCTTATTGGTAATCAAAAAGCAATACTACCCACAGAATTGATGAAACTGTAAAGTTCTCATGGTTTTTACCAGAGAAGCCTGATCCCAAGCCTGTTGTTGTTGTTGAGGAAGGAGTCCCACCACCCTTCACAAGCTCTGGCTGACGCTGCAAATGACTTAAGGACTCCACAACATTAACTGCTGGGAGAAAACATCACTCTGTTAAAGCCTGTCCTTGCAAACCCAGAAAATATCAACCAATTTACAAGTAGCTAATATCAGCATATCCTCCAAAATCCAATTAGTGGCTGTAACCTTGAGTTTTATCCCTGTCCAAAAATACATCTTGCTCCTTTTCACGGTGGGTTTGCACTCTACCCCCTCCCCAACACACATGCTTCAGTGGCTGACTTTTCCCATCCATGCCAAATTGAAGGTTCTTTTCTGTGAGGTAATTTTGTCTGAATCGCCTGTGCACCCACCCATCCCATCCCAATTTTAGTCCATGGCATCTTGTTTTCAAATTAGTTTCTATCTTAAACAGCTTACTGCCTTCAATCTGTTCATTTTAGGATTTCGTTTACCTCCCTGACAATCTCCCATTTTACCTCATTTCTTCCTCAGGCTGCAGAGGCCAGCACAGGCTAATCCCACCTCATAACTTGAAGTCCAAACCTCTAGAGTATTTAAGATTTTCCTCCATAACACCTTTTCAATTTCAAACCTCTGAGCAATTTTACTAGCACCCAGAATAGCACATAATATTTATATTTTTCAAGTTTCAGAACAGAAAAACGACCTTTACTTACTTACGGTGAATAATACCCCTTTTATGGAAGTTTGGGGTGCTTCCTCCACAGATGTGGCTCTGTGACTCCTGTAAAAGCATACACAGGTACCATTTTGTCACTTGTTTCAGTAGACCTTCTTCTTCCCATTGCATTGGGGAAAAAAATCCAGTTCTCAGTACTCCTTCCCTCAATCTCTTCTTTCTCCTGTTTTTCACTTTTTATGTACAAATGTCTACAGCTCTTTCCAGGATACCAACCCCTGCTTTGTCCTTTACAAGCCTAAGAGACAATAAGTGCTGATTGCAAGTAAGATATCTACATGAAAAGAATCATGTGGTCTACTCATTTAGTTCTTTTCTCTTCTTAGGTGAAAAATCAAAGTCCTCTCACACGTAATTCACAATGGATGAAATTCAGTGCTGAGCAGGCCAACGCAAAGGCTGTGCAATGCAGAACTGCCTTTAAAGCGCTGTTTTGAAGGTTTCTGAGAGCTTAGGGAAGTGAAATGTCACCGTGCCAGCCCCTCTGCTCAGGAATGAAATTTCACTCCTTGTGAATTTCAAAGTTTGATTTTTATTCATGTGCTGGTTGTTTGAAAGAGCTTGAAACATGGGTCATACCTATGCATTCCATGGGTGCATTGCCTTATCAGTAGCAAAAATATGCAGAGATACCATTATGCAGGGCTTGTTTCCTCAAAGGACTCAATTATTGATTTACTCATAGATGATTAGCAGAGATAGTGCTTTAAGTTGTAATTGCTGCACTTTTCTGCAGGAGCAAGAGACACAGGTCACTCTCTTATTCCTCTTTCCTGATGGGATGAATCCCAAATCTACTGAGAGTTTTAAAGCTGAATCCTTCTAGAAAGATGTAGAAAGGTAAAGATTCTTGACATTATCCTCATTCCTAAAGTTTTTCAAGCAATTCACTTCCGTGGAATTCTGAGAAGTGACTTAAAAGGGCATTGACTGAAACCCAGAGCTCTGATTCACATAAATGTGTATGGATGGTTTTTCACCAGCTTTTAGCTCAATCACATATTTTGCATGAACAAATAGAAGGCCCTCTGCACAGATGTAGTTGCAGGGATGTTAATGCTTTGCACATTGTTCTTCCCATTCACTCCATGAATGTTTTATTGTTAAGATTACAACTGCATGAATCTTTCAGGAATCATAGCTAAGCTCGCAAATTTCTCTTTCAGACAAATAAATTCATGTTCTAGGAGCAGGACTGAAAGAAAAAGATCCCAACAGTGTAAGGCAGGATTGGGACTGAGCACACAGGACAGCAGTGACAGCAGACAGCCCTGAAGCTGACTCTCACAAGCCCCAGGGGAAGGAGGGAGGTCAAGGGAGATCAGCAGCCTAAGGATTTCCTTATTCTTTGCTTATAAATGTGTGGAGGATAGGGATTGTTCCTCAGGATAACGTAGCAGGATAAAATCTAAATGGGAACAACTTTAGAGCTTTCCTGCTCCCAACTCCCTTATCAATGTTTGCTAACACCTCACATCCATAAAACTGAGCTGCAAGGAGCACTGCACAGTTTACATCATTATTATCTGTTAAGACAGCTTTCATAAATCAAAGTGGACTTTAAAATTGCCTACATCCATTTAAAATTTTGCAAGGCCTTCCACAGAGAACAACAGTAAATATTTTTTCTGCAGCATACCCAAAGAGGGATTTTTGCATTGGGCTGTGGGTGGGAGGTTTTTCCTCAGCCTTTTTCCACCTTCTTCAGGTCAAGAGCTGCTCCCAGACAGCCATTTTGCAATGAGCTCTCCTTTATTCATGAGCCTGAGATAGTTCATTGGCATGGAGCAGGTCTGCCCCTCCCTGTGAGACTCAGCTGTCCTCAGAGGCTTTGTGGCTGATCCCCCTGGCACATGCTGGGCTCTGGATTCCACCTCTCCTGAGGCTCTGAGGCAGAGTTGTCTCAACCCTGCTCATGCAATGAATGCTTGGCCACATTTCTTGGGCAGGACAAATGCTGGAGTCTGAGATAATCTTTGCTTTTATTGCCCCGCACTTCTCAACCCCAATGTGAATGACTCACTCATAGAGAGAGTCTTTCAAACAGATTTTGTGGGGCTTTCTGGCAACAGCATATATGTATTTATGGAATAAGATGCTTCCTTTGGCTTAAGCACACACTGTGAAGCAAAGTTATCCCTTTGTTGTAATGCTAGGTTTCGTTTAGCAAGGTGCAGCTTCCCCTGAGAGCTCAGCGGAGCTGCTTAGGGCAGTGCGACCTTTTTTGCCCTCCCATAGTCCTTTGGACAGCTCCGTGGTTTTGCTCCAGTAGCTACCAGCTTTACAACACAGTGATGGCAAAGGAGGCGAGAAGGGTCTCTCCATAAGGGTTTAAGAGGACTTTTTAATAGTTACATCTTGTCCTGGCCACCCTCAGAGGCAGAGAGACCTCGTGATCTGGGCACAGGGGGGTTTTGTCAGGGGCTCAGGGGCAGTGCGTGGGCAGAGTTGGGGTACAGGAACCAGTACGTAGGAACCGAGGGAGTGGCCAGGGCTAGGGCAAGGAACAGAGGGGGAACGATGTGGGATAGGAAAAGCAATGGGTAAACAGATCTCTGCATCCCTTCTCTTAGCCTTGTGGCAGATGACTTGGTAACTCCTCCACCCATTGCTCCACCAGCCAGGTAGGTGCTTTGTGCTGGAGTTAACACTGCCTTTGGTTATTCAGTCCAGTGCCTTCTCCCTTTAGCCACTGGCTGTTTTAAATCTTGCTGCATCATGAGAGCACCAAGCACTACAATTTCCGAAACAGTGGAGCTAGTTTATACACACAACATCCCTTCATCCATAGTATCAAATGTATTGTTTCCTTCAAGAAAAAAATAAAAGCAATACACCAATGGTGCAATGGAAGACCAGAGTTCAGCAAATTTGAACCTTGCAACAATATGGATTATTAGTGCCTGGGAAACTCAGTTTGGAAATTTGTTTCCAATCAAAACCTCACACTGCTTTGATCAAACCTTGTTGTCCCATTGGCAACCAGCAGACTCCTGGCCCATACTGTGGGTTCATTTCCTGGGATGCATCAGGTCTTTGTTAGTAGCTGCAGGTAAAACCTTTGAGTAAAATCCCTCGTATAAAGCTAGAACTTGATCAAAACTTCTTGAAAAACCAACAAAGATTGATTTTAGACTTCGATTGGTGTTGGGTCAATTTATCACTATTCTTAGTGCTCACTTTATAGCAATATTATATTTTTAAAAGCACCTAGTGTGCTTTACCTAGGTTAAATATGTATTATTTTTGCAACATTGCAACATTTTGGAGGGTTTGATACTTTTAGACACTGTTGGGAACAACCAGAAGAATACTGAAAATATTTGTTTGTTTGCTGTATTGATTTCTGCAATAAACAAGTCAGAAAAAGCTGATGAAGGAATTCATATATGTTATGTATGAGTTATAGACACTTCCAACATTTTTCTTTCTAACTCACACCTCAATAACATTACAGAAAATGTATTGTGTCAGTTTCATTAGTCTTTGCCTTCTCCTTCCAGAAATATGACGGAGGTATTGATTTTACCAAATTAAAATATAATCCAAAACTTTGGCTCTATGAATTTATCAATATTTTTTTTTTTTTAGTGCACTGGTTTTCTAACTACCATCAATTTTGTCCCCTGACCTGCACTTCAAACACAAGTATATCAAAATGATCTATTGGTTTCTCATGTAAGTGGTTGTTTAGAGACATGTTATTGTCTCTGGAGTCTGTAGTTTGGTTAACTCTGATTAGGCTGGCTGGACCTTAGCTCCATAAGTCTGATGCCTGCTGCTAAGAAGGGAGTTGTTCATTTTCTGGCAGTAAATAATGAAATGAAACAAATACAATCTGTAATAGAATCAAATGTGAGCACAATGAGTCCACAATTCAATTTGGGTTTAATATAGCTGCTTAATTGTGTTAAGGGGTGCCCTCATGAGAAAGATGCTTTAGCAGACCAGAGCAGGACTCGAAATGTGAGGGGAGGCTGTTAAAAATGAGTTTGTGGTGCAGGAGCAGATGAGGGGGGTCAGTAAGGGGTGAGAGGGCTCAATACGCTTTTGCACCACAGACCCGAGTGTGATGGACAGAGTGGAGGTTGCTGAAGTGATTTGGTGGAGAACATGGAAAATGTAGCAATTCCCAGTGCAGGGGAATGCTTTATGTTTTCTCTCAATTCTGAAAGTTGTCTGAGAGATCCAAGGTGCCAGGAGAGGTATTGCAGCTACCTGGGTACAATTCACATTTTTTGTGTTGTTGCTGTGATGAAAGTGTTTACAAGAAGTAAAGGAAGCTTCACCTGTGGTAGAAACAAGAAGAGAGTAATGCTAGAAATGAATTGTCACTATACAGAAGTAGAAGCAGCCATTAATTTTTGTGGAGCCATTGTTTCATCTGGGAATAATTAAGTCTTGCAAGAGACAGCAAGAAACCTATGCAGTTATATAATAAATTCTGTTTTTCAAGATAGAGTCCTTAAAGTCATATTTTTCCTGCAGGAAATGCACTTTTTTTTTTTTTACAGGCATAGAACATCTTCCACCGGAATTCACTGTGGGGAACAGGTGGCGTCTTATCACTCCAGGAGGATAAGGACATACTGTGCCCATAAAACAGACCATGGAGCTAGCTTGGAGGAAATTATCTTGGTTATTAGCATCAGGATGTGGAAAAACACGCATCTCTACTTCAGAGGCTGGCACTGCAAAAAAACTAGGTCACTAAAATCAGCCCCTTGCTGTATCATACCTTAGTTATCCTACAAAGCCATTGTTCTTTCCTGTCTCTCTTCAGATTAACTCCTCATACAAGAGACATCAGCCAAGAAATATTTGCCACCAAGTGCTGGACATGCAGGTTTCTTTGTGCTCTTCAACACTTGATGTATTCCCCACTTCCCCTGTTTTGAAACAACCTCTCCTGAATCATCCAGCTAGTCACATTCTTGAAAGTTTCAGTAAACTTTATTTGCAGTAAAAGCACTGGCAGAACAGTCCTTGTCCAGTTTATTTGTATCCAATTTGCTGGGACAGTGGTTTCCAATCCTTAGCTTTGTTTTTTTTACTGAACTCTAAAACATTCCCCAGACATGTCCAGGCTCCTTCATCGTATTCATAAATCCATCAACAATATGCTGGGTTTTATTTCTTTTCTGTGGTCCTCTTGAAAGTAGTCTTTATGTGTCCAGAGTTCCTATGGATCATGCACTGAAAACAACTGAACTCTACTGATTTCTAGATCTGGCTTCCTTGAAGGAGCAGTGCTCATATGGTGTGGTTATAAGGTAAAGTTGTGAGGTAGAAGTTCATTCCCTGCTCCTTAATGTCCAAAATGGGGAAAGCTGTCTCCTCTCCATGTGAGGAGTCATGAGCAGAGCATTGGTTACTGCATAGGTTTGGCCCAGGAACAGATTGTGGCCCTCTGTACCTGTGCACACCCTCTGAACTGACTCAACTGGCTTATGGTTGGATCCTAAGTGTTCCAAACACAATTCTTCAATGTGGTGCAACAGCAATCATGATAAAATTGATCTTTTTGCTCAATGGGCCTTCTGTTTTGAGCAGATTGTCTGGCCATGGATAGAGTTAGGTTCCTGCCTTGGATACTGGCACTGGGGACCTCCAAAGGTCTTTGACTTTGACACTCAAATTAGATGCCTGTGGGAATACTTGTCAACTTCCACTGCGTGTCGGGCAAACTCTCCACATTAGGCCAGATCTGCATTTGCACCACCCTTAGTTTTCCCTCAAAATAAAACATCTTTATTTTGATTTTGGTGGGTGATGATGACATATATCTAGAGTGGAAGATGACAAAACTGGTCCTCAGAATCAGGAGTGGGTTACCAGGAAAGTCACACAACAGTTTTTCCTCAGTTATGCACTGAGCAGTCTGAAGGGGAAGCCACTGAGGGAGCATTAACATCAAACCTCAATAAGCCACTTCTGCAAACCCATTTTTCAGAGCAAATTCACTTGTCAACACCACTTCATTTTAAATTCAGTGTTGGTGAGGAGGTATGGATGGAAGGAACTGCATCCTTCAGCCTGGAGAGGTCATGGTAGAGCTGCATTTTGGGACCCTGTGTACTCAGATGGTCTGATCCTTAACCAAGTTAAGAGTTCAACAAAATTACCACTTGATATTATCATTGCATTGAGGCACTTGAATGGCACCATAAATACATATTGCTTTCGAGACTACAGATAGACATATTCTCTGCCCTAAAGACCTCAGAATCTGAATAATGAAGTAAAATTATAACCAGCACTTAATCTGTTGAATATCTCCAATTGCACAGCAGACCCTCAGCTACTTTAATAATAGGGTTGAATCACCTAATCTCTTTAGTGCTGAATTAAAAAATTGTAGACATTGAGTGGTAAATACCATTTCCTATCCATATCATATATTTACTGAAATAATTTCTTCATGTACTGCTGGATTAAGAAACAAATTCACTGTCAGACATCCAAGTACAGCTTTCTTGTTTGTTATTGTTAATGAAGTACGACTGTTGGGAAATCTGTGCAAACCATTGGTGCTCTAACCAAAGGAAGATGTTTGTGGTTTTAATGATGTCAGAAAACAGGGAACACCTTCTTCCTGACTCTTCTGTCTTGCTATCCAGGGGAACAAAACACAGTTCATCTCTTCTAAGCAGCAGGTCAGAGTCATCTCCACTACAGAGAACACAAAACCCCTACAAAGAGTATATTCCTCTGGGGTGCAAAAGTCAGTTCTGATACCAACTCAGATATTGTATTTAGGAAAGAAAATGTTGTTTCTGAATGATTCCAGATTGCTGGAATTACTAATTGTCTTCCTGTGCACATCCACTAAAAGTGCAATTATATCTTTTAAAGAAGGAAATAATTAGAGTGGAAATGAAAGTGTTATACTTAGCCCACCTTAGAGAAAGAATATCAGACCTTAAGAGGGCACCCTTATGGTTTTCATTGATGTAACAATAAACAAAAGCTGTTGTCCCAGTCTGGACTAGTCATAAAATGCAGGCAACAATTCTGCTGGTGAGCTTTATCAGGTGAATGGAATGTCTTCATGAAACACGATACTGGATAATGCCAGTTTCCTCAACAGTCCTTGATAGTCTAGTGGGAAAATTTCAATATCCTAGTGTTCCCAAAACATATCCTGAAGGACTGGTCTTTTTCACTGCTGTCAAACACTGTTTTCTTAAGATATGCTAATTTGTGATTGTAGTGTGTGATAAATTTGCTGCTTCTCAGGGGCCTGAACAGTAGAAAAGCTTAATGATAAATCTAAGAAAAAGATTAAGCTGGAAATGATGTCAAACTTTTAAAGAGAATACTGGTAAAAACACATAAAGTAATAGGAAAAATGGACAAGAAATGTGATCCCTGTAACTAAGAACTGGAAGTCCTTTTTGCTGATTGGTATCTCTGCCTCAGGAGCCTTGCTAGATTTCAGAGATGGAGGGTGGTTGGAGTTTTGCAGGAATACTCTCTCCCTTTTCTCTGAGGTTTGTTAGGACACATCCCTATGGCACTTTTCCAACTGTTATGGCACAAAGGAGTTATTTTTCCCTAGCCAGCCACATGATATATGAACTATGTAAGTGTCCTTCTACATGTTAGCCAGCTTTTTGTGGTACCCAGATATAAGATTTTTTTTTTAAATAGATCATATTCATTCCTAGTCAGCCTGTTAACCTTGACTGTAGCCCATTCAAAAGTGTTCCTTATTAAATATTGTACAATATTATATATTATATATAGATTATACTTACTTTCTTTTAGATTCGTGGCTGCCAGCAAGCGCAGGCTCTCTCTGGGGACCACATATGGCACAAATTAACAAAGTGATCACTTAGAGCTGCTTCTGGTGATCCAAATCTCCACTGGGATGTGGGAGAAGGCAGGACACCAAGGTATCCTGTTGCTTGCTCAAGCTCCCCAGTCACAACAGACCATCCTGCAATTGATTGCATCTGATTGTCTATTTCTAATTTTAAAATGTCAGAACTTATTCTTCCTTCAGACAGAAGCAGAAATATAAATCAAGACTTCCTTTTATTTCACAAAAGAGAATTATTCCTTTCTTAGCAGCCCTGTTCCTGACTTAGGCTTGAATTCACCTCACTTCACTTTATGACATTTCTCTGAGCCTACTGATTCATACAGGGGATCTGGGGACACACTGAGCTGAAGGGAGACACCTCTGCCAGATGCACAAAGTTAAGAAGGAGAGGGGGAATCCAAGCTCCTCTAATTTGGAGCTGCCAAGAACAAGCACTGTGTAATCCAACTTCCTACACGGCTAGGATCCAGCTCATCCTGGGTCCCTGTGGCAGTAGCACAGAAATACTAGTGATGAACCTGTTGCCTCCACTTCACCTCTGCAGCTTCTGCCATGGAAAACACACGGATTCCTGAAAAGGCCTTTATGATAACAGCTCCAACTGGCACGACCAAAACCACCAGTCTCTGTTTAAATGGAAGTGGAGATGAGAGGAAGAAGAAAGCAAAACAAATGCTTGTTCATGTGATTAGGACATTACAGCAGTGTGTAAGGGAGCATCTGTGGGCAGCTTCACTACTCCATCCCCCTCTGATCTGAAAAGTAGGGAGGCTTTGTAAACATGTCACAGAAGTGGCCAAATAGTTGCAATCCCACCCAGAGGAAAGCACGAGAGTACAGCTTTTTGCCAATGCTGGAAGCTTGCCAAGCTCTGTGGTATTTAAGCAGTCATGACTTTGTCTTCATCTGCACAGATTAAATATGGATGTGTGTATTAATTATGCAAATGTGAAACTGCAGATCTCAATCAAGCAGAGCCAAGGATACACTATCCTTTGCAAGTGTTGATTGATGCCATACACACAAGAGAAACAGAGACCATTCAGCTCATTGTTACATATATTGTGGAGAGGGGAGAGAAGGAAGAAGGGAAATTTGGAAGTAAACAGTGTTTTGTAATGAGAGTGAAACCATAAGTGCCATAACTTTCTGTAATACCTAATAGTCTCTACCCAGCAAAGCAGAATGCTTACTTAGCAGAAGACAGCTTTAGAAGATGGTGAAAACATATATTTAAAGTGAAATGAACATTATCAGCTTTAGTAAAGACACTTGTAATACAAGTTTTAGTCAAGGGTGGAGGCTGGGCTTTGGTGTAACATGGTAGAAGCACCTGATTTTTCTGTAACTTCATGTAAATCATGAACAAGGATATGGGAATCAGTGCTACAATGTCAGTGTAAGCTTGATATTCTGGGACAGAGGATGGACAAACTTTCCAGGTTTGGCTTTGTGATGGTAGCATCAGATTTTGATGTGCTTGTCTACATGCTTAGTTCTAAGCAAAAGAGTATGATGTGGGCTTTCAAGGAAGGTGAATTGGATTGTGCATGTGAAGTTTCCAAATTCCTGTCAATGCACACAAAAGATTGGTATGTTTTTAGAGAAATCTCACCCTGCAGACAAAAACTTGTACCCATCTCCACTCAGAAGAGCAAACCCCAGCAATTCCATGTTTCATGAACACTGTTCTGCCCCATACCTAATTGCAGTCTTCCAGTACCTGCAGAGAGCCTACCAGAAAGCTGGAGAAAGTCTATCTAAAAGGGCCTGAAGTGACAGGACAAGTAGGAGTGGTTTTAAGATGGGGAGTAGGTTTAGATTAAGTATTAGGAAAAAAATTTTCCTGTGAGGATGGTGAAGCACTGGCACAGGTTGCCCAGGAAGTTGTGTATGCCCCATCCCTGGAAGAGTGCAAGGCCAGGTTGGATGGGATTTTCTGGTGATATGAATGCAAGAGGGAATTTTAGGTGAGATAATTTTAATGCATATTCTGAATTGATGAGTTAGGCAGGAGAGTGACCTGCAGGTTTAGGATCAGCATCCAGCCCTCTCTCTGCTGCTCTTGTGCTGCTGCTTTCCATCCAGTGGATTCAGGTCTGGAATACAGGGCTGCTCTGCCCCCACTGATGACTATGGGAGCTGGTAGGGGATGCTCTGGCACGCTACACATGGCTGTACAGTTGCTCTGTGTGCAATGAGAGGTGTCAGAAATCCCTGGAATATCTAAGTAGACTGTTAGCACATAAATGCCTCTTTGATAATCACAGATCTTGGACATGCAGAAGGCTGCCTTTCTACACATATTCCCTTTTTCATGTCTATCTTAGCTGGCTTTGAAACTGCCTTTCAACACACATTCCCTTTTTCATTTCCATCTTAGCTGACTTTATATCCCAGAGCTGAAATTCTATGGATAGACACAAGCCATTCCAGGAAAGAGGTTTTCCTATGGAACTGGCTTGGGAATTGAAAGCCAGCACACACTTTTAAAGGTCTTCTCTCCTGAGAACCTGTGAGCTTTCTCAGTTTCAATTTTCAAAAGCTTTTCCAGGCCATATGTGGGAGTAGAGCTGGAAAGAGTCAGCACTGCCTCGAGAAAGAGCCCATGGCAACTTGATGATCTTTAGGATCCCTTCCAACCCAAACCATTCCCTGATTCTATGATTCTTAATGCTCCCTTTAAGTACATTGTCCACCTATCTGAAAAAGTCTACGCTGTGAATCTTGGTATTCGTGTTCTTGAAATGAACTTTCTGTTGGTTTAAATCTATCCTATGTGTTATTTACAGAGGTTTCACTTTCTTAACTTTCTCACTACTAAAACCTGTCCTCTACACCAGGAGCTCCAACCTTCCAGCAATTTGGTATCACTATCAGAGCCTGCAGTGGCAGGTCCCACATACATTTGTTCCTAGAAGGAGGCTTTGGGTGCTCAAGTCTTGAGCTGCATGTTTCTAGAATCTTTGCCAGGTATTATATTTCTGCCTTCATTCTGGTAGGTTGTGTATTTGTGCAATTAATTCCCTTTTACTTCACCTATTCATTCATATTTTTATAACTGAAAATTGGCTGGTCTTCCATTTGGCTAAAATGGAAATTAAATTCTGAGAAGTAGATAAAGTGACGTAGAGATTGCATGAATTACTATTAAACACCTAGAGGTTTAGTGTGACCATTTAAAAGTGTTTCTAAACCTGAATAAATTCTCTTTAAAATAATTTAAACTTGGCAATGAAGTTTAAGTCATAGGGAAAGTTAGCCTTTCTAGATTTGTTAGATATAGACAACAGATTATCATATAAATCTATATTCACATGCTTTTTAAATTCACCTCCTGCTCGCTTGGAGCAAAAGCTTTAGCCTAACTTCTAATCCTAAAATCTGTGAAACTTCATTCAAAGGTCAACTTAAAAAACCATTAGGAAACCTGATCAAATGATAACCTTGTAACAATTTGAACAGTGTATCTCTTTGATCTCTGCCCAACGCTTCTTGCAAACCTTAAAACACCATGTCAGGTTGGAGATGCAAACGTGAATTGAGGGGAGTAACGCTGATGAAGAAGCGTGTGACAGGATCCCTTCCCTGTGGATGGGATTTCAGATGAGGGGTTCAGCACTCAGGTTTCCTCAGGAAAGGACAAGCTCGTTTAGTGTGTTAACCACAAGCACGTGTTTGAGTCTCAGGTTTTTTATAAAGTGTCATAACTGGTTCACTAATCATAGTTCAGTTGCAATTCTCTGGACTAAGTGGACTGGCCACCTCTGCCACGTGTTTTACACTATTAAATTCTGTCTTCTCAATCCTTTTTTTTTTCCTGATGTACATGTGGTATTTTGAATGGAAACTATAGGGGAAATAAGACAACAAAACCAATTAGATTGGATGTAACCTTTAATTATTTTCTGATACCAGAGTCCACCAAAAGGACTTCATATGTTAAAATTTAAAAAATTAATCTTCTGCTGCCAGCCTGCAGAGTCCATGCTAGGTGAGTATCCACCTTTCCTGCTCTCATATTTTGTTATTTTCTCTCTGGCTTGGATCTGTCACCTATTCCCCTATGGACACAATCTCATTAACAAAAATCAAGGAAAAATCCCAGCAATCTGTCAAATGAGAGAGACTGGGGGGCTTTTTAGGGTTAGGGTTAGAACTGACAAAGAAGCCAGAACACGGGCACAGAAACTGAAACTTCCCTCTTCCTATTTTTTCATTCGAGGTCAAACTGTCTCATGGGACAAATGCTGGGGAGAAATTGTGTATCCTGCTACCTTGGGTCTCCTTCTGAGGAAATAAAACATTTCAGTCTTCTGTGCTTTCAGTGCACAAAACAGCTGAAGATTTTTGTCCTTGAAAATTCTTGCAGAAGCTGGAATGACCTTGAGATCTTTTCTGTGTGTACTTATACATATTCCATGTTTGCGTGTAACACAGTTTGAAGCTGTTGCATTTAATATTATGGCATTAAGGAGTCAGAGTTGGGTTAGGAGACAACTCACCCCTCCTCACACGCAGCTGAAATCCACGTCACAAAAAGAGCTGAAAACATTTACCTGGGAATCCTGGAGCATAAATGAGACATTGTGGTTTTGTCACCATGGAGATGCAATTGCTTCTAAAGCTCTTTGCTTTCACTTAGCCATCTATATAATGAGTGTGGGAAAGGTCACAGAGACATAGAAAAAGAGAGGGAAAGACCTACGAGGAGTGTGAGGAGTGCTAAATGGTCTGAGAAAAAACAGTGTGGATCAAAAAGTTTTCCTTTTTCTATGATAAACAGTAAAAAGAGGTAAATGGAGAGCCCCACTCATTTTGTTCTCAAAAATATTTAATTTTTTTTCCTTAGAGAACTTTAACAAATTAAAAATTGTCTTATACCAGGCCATAGAAGAGAATGGTAATAGAGAGTATAAGATATTAAAAAAACTACAGTATTTTTAATAGATAGATGAATAGGTGAATAAATTATAGACATAAAGGGAAAATCTTGACAAGTCCTGGCAAAGTCTTATGAAAGTGAGTGTTAAATCAAGGTTACCACTGCATGTGATTACTCGGTTTGACCAGGTATGTCTACAACTTCACACTTTCACTTGCACATATATTTCTAATGTGCATCCTGGGAAGCTTAAAATTTCCTCTCTATCACATTTTTAAAAATCTTTATAGAGAATTAAGTTAAACTGTGTTGAGGAGAGCCAAGAAGTTAATCAAAGATAAAATCCAATCAAGATTTTGCTTGGAAAGTGTATCTAGAATTGCCCAGTTACACTTGTGATATTTTTTTTGTATCAGTAACCTTTTTATTGCCAAACATATTCCACAATAGATCCACACAACAAATGTTCTTGAACAATGTGATTGCCTTTCTTCATTTGCAATAACATAAATGAAAATAGTAAAATGGGAATTGTAGGAGCATCACCTCTAAGTAATAAAATGTCTTTCCTCTATTTTGTTCAAAATCACATTTATTTCATTTGCTTTAGGTCATATATTGAAAATAAAAACTTGTCAGAAATCTTTGCAAATTTCAAACTCAACCCCAGATCTGTTAAATACAATTGCTGCTATTTACATTAACTTGTTGATTCCAGAAAATTTAGTTTTCAGAACATGATAAAGCCTTGATTTCCTGTCTGTGTCTGTTTTCTGCTATTTTCACATAGATTAAGTGCTTTCGTCCCTTCCAGACAAGGATTCCCCAACCTGTCAAGCAAATAGTCCCAGTTCATGCAATAGATATTTTTGTACTACAGCTCTCCACACAAAGTCAGCAGTTTTTAACCTCATGCTCAAGGATTTGCCATGGTAGAACTAGTTGTTTCTTGATGTTTATTAGGCTTATTTTTTGGATTATCTTGATAGCTTGAAGCCTTATTAGTGCTCTTCAAAATTAACACAGCGAATACAGGACAGGCAGCTGTGTTTGTTTATACAGGAACATGTGAACTTCAAGTGAAAGAAGAAAATCTGTCAGATGCTAACAAGTGTTACCAAACTGGCAGAACTTCAGGTCTTCATATCAGGGCTTTGCATTTTCTCTCCTTTTCTGACTTTAACAGGTTTTGTATGGCTGGGTTTTCTTGCTCTACCATTTCCTCACTCTGTGAAACTATCAGTTTACAATCTGAAATCCTGTACAAGACAGCTTAGCTCAGCGGGGCTAAAAAATTCACGTCTCTTGTCAGATGAAATGTGCTTGAGATTCAGCCATGCTATTAAAGGCAGAACAACTTCAACCAAGATCTCATTTCTGAGAGAAACTGGCTAAGATAGTTCTAATGTACTATTAAGTGACTGAAACCTCCACATCTGCCTGTTAGCATGCTGATTAGATTAATTGGAGCATCTGTAATTGGTTCATTAAAAAACAGAGGTATTACCTGTCTTCTCTCTGTCTTATTTTTTAATGTGGTCTGAAAGCAGTTTTACTAGGAAGCTCCACATAAAGTGAGGTCTCCTATGATTGTATCTCCTGACCTCTTCTCATACCCTCTCAGGCCGTAAATCATTTTCCTTCACCATGAGGCTTTTCTATCTGAAGTTAAGGTATGCTCTGTGCAAAGGTGAGAAAAGCTCACCGCAATTAATGTAATATTTTAGTTTCTAATACCCTTAATGACTAGAGTCTTGGACTCCCTAGTGCTCAAAATTTCCTGTCTCCTGAGGATTAACAGACCTAAAACTTTTTAGCAGAAGAGCACCTGAAGAGAGGGGTTTGCAGTCAGTGTGTGTGTGTATTTGTGTGTGTGAATAAAGTAATGAAAGCTTAAGAGAAGAGTTTTGCACCAAACAAGAACAATAGAGTTTATTAATGTTTACAATACTAAAATGGGAGCAGTATTCGATTGGGGAAGTGTGGGGAAGAACTCTTTGATGTGTGTGCAGTTAATTCATCAGTGCCAAAACTCTGTTTTGATTCACTCACCAAGTCCAGATGTGCTCTGCATTCAGTCTGTGTTTGAAGGTATGCCCAGAGAGAATTGTCACTCCGGAGTTTTCCAGCTACATGTGGGTTCATACAAGATCAATCTGGTCAAAAGCAGTCATTTCTGAATTCTGCACCATTTTGAATTGGTCTGTGACATATAGAGACAAACAATTCAATCACTGGAAGAATATCAAACTCTGTATCCAACTGTCTAAGATCTGAAATAAATAATTGCAAATCAATCCCTTTTTCTACTTTAGATAGACAATATATCCATTAAAAAAACTGACAGCTCATTCAATTTTAAGGGGAAATAATGTTAATGATGTTTTAATGCTGCCAAGTATTGATGTGGGGAAGGCTTACTAAGCATATTCCATGATATTTTCTGAATTATTCAAATAGCATTTCTTGTTTGCTTGTCTAGGAGATCACATCTTGCTGCAGTCTGCTGTGGAGTGCCAAGGCATAGTAAGGCTGACAGTCAGGCAATTTATACCACTCCTTTCTACCACTATGGCTGTTTCTTGCATGGAGCAGGACAGTGCATGGCAGGAGGAAATGCTCATTTCTGTGGCAGCAGAGACAGGGTTCTTCCTGTATGCTTTCATACTGCAACAAGCAGAATCCCCAGGGTAATATTCACCACAAATTCTGTCACAGTGGAGAGGAAACCCTCCAAAAGCTGCAGCATAAGCTCTGCTCTTGCTCTTTGAGGAGCAGACCTGCACCTAGTGGAGCTGCTGCTGGGGCAGGGTGTTCACAAGTTCCCAAGTGGCTGAGGTGCCAGATCTCAATCTACTGTTGCTGAAGAAGGAATTAAAGTTCTTTCTCCCAAATTTCTTCCTCCCAACACCTGGCAAGGGGGGTGGAGAACAGAATAAATGCCCGTCTCATCTCAGACATGACTCAGAGTCCATGCAGAATGAGGAGTCAGGAGCACTGGACCCAGAAACCAACCACTCTTACAAAACCAGCTAAGCACGTCGCTTTGGATTTTAATTGACTCCCCAGTCTGAATGATGAAAAGTTAGTGTCTCTTTTCTTTAAAAAATAAAGAGAAAGAAGGAAAGGGGAAAAAAATAACCCCAAAACTATACACAATCAGAGAAAAAAATGTACCCAGGGCATTGACATTAAAGAGGAAAATCACCATATTTACACCATCCAGCTCTATTTTCCTTTGCAATATATACATTTTGATGATGATTATGATGGTCGTTGCTGTCCCTATTATTCTTTCCCAGGAAACTCTTTCAGTTACTGATATTTTGTGCCAGATTGAATATATTTTTCATTGTTTTAGCATTGGGTATTTGGTAATTATAACGTCTATATTCAGTGTTACCTACACTCTCTGGAATAGATTTCTGGTTCTTTTGTACAGTCAGACCTTCCTGCAGTGTGTTTCTACATTTCCACTAAATAAGAACATCAGCTCTACCACTGCCTCTTCAGCTTAGTTTCCACAGAAATCCTGTGTGGTGTAGGAAACAGTGTGTGTTCTTTCTCCCTCTGTAAAAGATAGTTTGTGCTTTCTCCTTCTTAGTGTCTGTTAAGGTTTTATTGGCCAAATGGAACCTCATTATGCTTTTTCTTAGTCAGTTTCCTATTGACTGAAAGGCCTTAAATATTTTTCTATTTTTCTTTCCTTCTTTCCCCTTCCCTTATTTCTCTCTTTCTCTCTTTCTCTCTCCCCTTTCGTTTGTATTCTAATAGATAAAACTTTCTTACAAATGAAACAAAAAAAATTACAAACTTTCATTTAGAAATACAAGAAAGCTAGATTTTTGAGGGATATTTCAGTGTCAGCAACAAATTCTTTGCATCTAGGATGAAGATAATTCAGGGAAGGGAGGAAGGAAGATACAGGAAAAGACATGGAATGGAGGGAATACATTTACGCAGCACAATTCAGTGACACACACTCTGGGATTTTGAGGAATTTTGGGACCTGCTTTCTAACACTGATGTCTCTCTTTTGTTTTGGAGGGAGGAAACAACTGCACCACGGATTATAACAAAGCTGATGAGAGCTGGTCTGCTCGTATGTTCAGGCAAACAACTATATCGTAATAATTTTGCCCAGTTCCAGTTTTTTTTTTGCGTCACAGAATTTGAGTCTTCTTTATGTACCTCCCACTCCAAAAGCTGAGACCAATATATTGTTATTTCCTCAGCATAAAATGCAAAACAATACACTGATGTAATAATGCCAATCCAATTTACTAACATTTTTAAAAGAGTTTGCATGGAAATTATTGATACACAGTGATTCCAAAGGCTTTGTAGATCCTCTACAGAAATCCACAGTTCCTGCCCTCTTGGCTCAGTCATTTTTCTTGGGTCACACAGTATGCAAGACTGTGAGCTTAATTTATTTATTGTATTAAAATATTTTTTCTTATTTTCCTGTCCCCAAGACAGCTGAATTCCTAGGAAAGACAGAGCAGCAGCACATCAGTTATTTTTTCAGCTGTCAGATGAATACATCTTCACTTTAATGTGAAAATTCCAGAAGATGTATTATGTATATAAATATGTTACAAGCTGTGTCATGACACACGGAGAATAAGATCTGTCTGTTTGCCTGAGGTTCCCTCAGCCAAAGTTGTTTACTTCCTCCCAGCTCTGTCTGGCTCTTGCAGTGAGAGTCTTTAATCTACATCCAAAATACCTGTTGTTCTGGATGTCCTCATTCCCTGGCAGAGGAGGTCTCTGCACCTCCTCTCCCCCCTCTGAACAGGACAGAACAACAAAGCTCACGCTCTCTGAGGACTCTGGAATTCATCTGTATGAATTTATGAATCTTGTATGAGGCCACATAATGAGAAATGTTTGTTTAGACATACTGCACTTCGTTTAATAGTTGGACAAGAGCAACAAAAGAAAAGCCTGTCACTAAAATAACCAGAAGGCACTTGCTGCTCAAGTCAAATGACCAGGACAGAAGCTCCTGGAGAGCTTCCTCTGATAGAGCAACTCAATACCTGGTGGCCTGAACACCCCAGACTGAGCCCAGGAAATTGACTGAATGAGGATGCAACACAGCAGTTAATTGTAAACCTAAAAAAAAATGCTGTTATGATGAACCAGACATCAGGACTTGTGTTTTCGTCATGAAAATGAATGTGACATTTCTGTCTTGTCTACCTGAAACTTCAAAAGTACCATTTTCCCAAGCTTAAAAATGTTGCTAGACAAACAAACAGAGAATGTACATTAAGCATAAAAAACCATTAATGAATATCAATAATACTTTGTGAATAGTCAAGTCAATATCATGCCAAGAAGCCACCATAGCAGAGGCATAGAAAAAAGACTGGTTTGACCTAAAATTCATCCCAGCTGCAAGGATATAGGAAAACAACAATAATTCATCTGACTAATAAGTGAGAAATAGGAGGAAAAAATGGAAGCAGATGGTCAACAATAAGTTTTGAAAGCTAAAGAATGTAGAACTTGGGTCATTGAGTCTGGAGAAAAGGAGTCTCAGGGGAGCCCTTATTGCTCCCCAGACTACCTGAAAGGAGATTGTAGCCAGGTGGGTGCTGGTCTCTTTTCCAAAGTAACAAGAAACAGGACAAGAGGAAATGGCCTCAAGTTGTGCCAGGGAAGGTTTAGTTTGGATATTGGAAAAAAATTCTTCGCCAAAATAGTTATCAGTGATTGGAACAGGCTGCCCAGGGAAGTGATCACCATCCCTGGAGGTATTAAAAGGCACATAGATGTGGCACTTGGGGACCTGGTTTAGTGGTGGACATGGCAGTGCTGGGTTAATGGACGGACTGGGTGATCTTAAAGGTCTTTTCCTTTAATTCTATGAAATACAGCCATCATTTCTTCTTGAAAACAGGATTATAGCTTTGGTTGATAAAGATGACTATGTTGATATAATAGGTTTGGGTTTCTTCAAGGCATTTGACTTAGCAACACATGACATTTTGGTTAAGTTTGTATTATATGGAATTAACAGAACACGTATAAGATCAGAACGGCTTAAGAATCAGTCATGTCACATCTCAAAAGGTAGTTGTTAAGGGTGAGGTATCAGCAAGTGAGATTGTTTCCTGCACTGTCCTAGGAAAACAATTCTTTATCTAATGCTGCTTAATATTGTCATCAGTGACTTAGCTGATTTTTTTTATTTTCATTTTTTCAGACCATGAACACCACTCCACCACCCCACCCCCATAGCAAACTACAGATGACTGGCATTAGGACTGCTTTTCCCAGTTAATCTTCCTTTGTCCCCTGGGAAGGAGTCCACAGATTGACAGGTTTAAGACCTTTGACTGGGACAACACTAAATCTTTCCTTGTAACATTTGTGAGCAGCAATGGAATGGTGTAATATTTAATAATGAAAGCAGATTATTGGCACAGTCTGGTCCAATTTCTTTGGTTAAATACAGGAACCACCAGAGAATATTGAATGTTAATGCAGTCTGATGCAAGGAACAGCAACTGAGAACCAGAACAGAAATGATTTCTTCAGAGAGGAGGCTGTCCTGGAAAGGATACATAGGTTCATTAGCAGTGCTCTGTTGAGAGAGCTAACCTGGTATTTGGTTTCATAAATGGTTTTAGAGAGCAGCAGAAGGAGCAGAAGGAGGGAGGATTATTGTTTGACAGAACTAAATGAATTTTTGAATGGAATGGTTGGCACTCTTAAGTGGTGCAGAAAACACTGCACTGTGTCTGGCTGAGGCATTTGCTATTGTGTTCAGGATCATACTTATTATCACATTTTAGAGGAACAAAAATTTCAAGTTAAAGATGCTTTCTCATATTCTTTGTGGTTCATATTGTTCAATAACCCAGCATCTGCTGATTGTGCTGGCTCCCAGCCACAACTCTTCCAAGGATGACTTGCAAGTGGCAATCCCAGTTGTCAGATAACTTCTTTATAGCAAGTCTCAAAGACTGGGAAAAATGGTAACACCTTCTACAGAGGGAGTGATTTATGTACAATCTGCTTCCTGCCACAAAGAATTCATAAAGACCTGACTGAGGTCAAAAAGATGGTTAAGCCCAACAGCAGGACACAGGTCATGGCAGGAGCCTCCTGCAGAAACCCTAAAGCACTGTTCCATTTCCTCCCATCATCCAGGCTGCACTTGCAAGGCCTTGTTGCTGCAGGTTTGCCAGGTTGCCCTTGAAAGTTCTTCAGATGGCCCTTCCAGAGCCTGCTAAAGTCCCTCCTCTCTCCTCCCCAAGCTTCCTATACCAATTCTGAGTCACTTTCTGCTCCCTCCCCAAGCTGTGTAAGAAAATGAAAGCTGGCACAGTACAGGCTGCCTTGTAAAAATCTGCTAAAACATCATCTGATGTACAGGTCTGGGAAATGTGGGCACCCTGATGGACACTGAGCTACATCCTCGAAAGAGCCAGCAATCTCCTTCCTACCCCAAGGAACCCTTTCATCCATCTCAACCAAAGCGTGATAGCCAAAATTCTTCTGTCTGGTTACTCATATTAAAGCACTTCCTTTGCTCTCTGAGAATCTTTCTCCACCTCTGCCCACCTAAGAAATTTCTGGAGAAAATTTGTTCAGAAAATTTGTTCAGAAACCAGTATTATGCTCATGTCATACAGAAGGCACAGACTACTTACCCAGGCTGCTGGGCTGCTTTCGGTTCACTGATTTCCCCCACTGTGTGTATTTCTGTTTGGGAAATAGATCTTGTGCACTGTAATTCCCTTTTAACAATCCTTTGTATATTAATGAGGTTAGAGTTAATCTATCATTTGCAAATGGCCTGCTGCGAATCAATAAAGTTTTCATAGGAAATAACAATCCAGCTGGGATATTATTAGAGAAAAATTCAGAGGCATTTTCAGGCAGAATAGCATGATAATGCTGCTTCTATTGTTGCTGTCCTAGTGATAGGGAGCTGGGAGGAAAGGTCCCAGAACCCATGTCCCAGAGAAAAGGGCTTCTGTAAGGTTACCAGTAAAGAGCTATGTAGTCCTACAAGTCTACTTTGTTTTGATCATATTCTTAGGTATTAAAGAAGCTTTGTATTTATTTGGAAAATCAGAACATCATTTAATCTTCTGCCTTCTTTTATTTTTTCTGGGCATTTTTTCCTCAAAATAGCCCCATTTAAATAGCAACATGGCCTCCAAAGGTAGGATCCTTCTCCAGTTTAACTTAGTGCTGCAGCTGATTGAAAGGTGCAATTCTACAGAGGAGGGAGCACCACATGGGCAAGCTGTAAATAGAACAGGCATCTCCAAATACTTGGTCCTGGTGAGAAATTCTGAGCTCACCACATTTGGCTTTAGTTTCCTGTCATTTCCTCTCATGGCCCAACTATTAATACTGAATTGGAATTAGCTGGCTACCTCTTGTAGTGAATATTAGAGACAAAAGACTGGTCTGGAGAAGGTTGCTGGCCTTTTCCTCTTGTTGCACGATAACCCAGCATTAAGGAAAGGCAGAGAGGGTAAGAGAACCAGGCAGGGTTGGCACAACATCCCAAATACATGGACGCCTGCGTCACAATTCAGCCAAATAGACAGTGGTTTCACCCAGATTTGAAGGCACCACTGGGAGAGAGTTCATCCTGAGGAACTGAAACCATCTGTTCTCTTTAACAAGGATGCATTCAAGAATTGAGTAGCTGGAGTCAGAGAGAGTGACACGCATTTTAAAAAGGAAAGTACTGCTTGAGTATTACCAGAATTGAAAATAGTCCTACTCAAGACTGTGTGCCAAACAAGGCACATGTAAATTATGTCTCCTCTATTGATGCTGATCTGAATTCTGAATTCAGACTTGCTTCTATATGCAGTAATTAAGGTCGAACCACTTGGAAGCCTAATAGTGTGTATAAATAGGCAGCTGTAGACTAACCTTTTCCCTATACTCTGACCAGCAGAGCAAAATGAAAATCTAAAAGTTGGAAATATCATGCTTTGAGTTGCCTGTGAGCTCTTCCTCTATCCCTAGGAGAGTGTGCATTAGGATATACTCTCCAATTACAAGGATGTTTACTATTTTTCTATAGCCTTATTCAGTATCTGAGATCAATGCTGATTATTTAACAAGCAGCAATTCAGTATTTTACTCCTTTGCCATTCTATGCCTACTGATAGACTATACAGCATAAATACTTTCCAGCCCTGTCTGGAAGTTAAAAACCTTAATTTTCTTAATTTTGTGGATTTTTATTGGGCTCCAGATGACATCATAGTGCTCCATAAACTTCCTCACACTATGCCCTATTTATAAACCGGGAACTGAGACAAAAATGGTTGAACATAAGAACTCTGCCTTTGGGTGCCATGTTAGTTATGTCTAAAGGGTGGGGTGGGCATGTTCTGCCCGGAAGCCTGTCACAGGGTTTCATCCCAACTAGGAAATCCCCTCGAGATGACAGAAGATCCCACCAGATTTCTTTCCAGAGGAAACATCTTGCCTAAGGAGATACATCTAAGTCCTGCTCTTAGAGAGAGCCAGGGCATTGCCAGGATGCACAACACACCTGGAGTACAGTGTTAACCATTATGGCATGGGTTTTTTACTTTTTGAATGACTGGACTTAAAACCAGCTCCAGATATCTGAAGAGGGCTCCACCAGTTTGTGTTGGAGCTGTGAGTCCAAACCTGTCCTGCAAAACAGACATCAGGACACCAGCTAGGCAGACAGCTGGGAAAACAGGAACTCACTGTTGATGATAATCTGTAAAAATAACAACTTCACAAAGCTATTTGGGCAGCCAGCATACAGCAAAACACTGAGCATGATTTCCAAAATCCACTTGGCAATCGCAGTAAGAAGCAATCTCCTCTTAGGGACGCCTAAGTGCTCAGAAATCTGGTCCAAAGGGGTTTGCCAGTATTATATACCAATTCTGAAGCTGAAGAAAAATCATCTTCATTGAATCAGGCGTTGAACTATTCTAGCAATAACAGACCACATAAAAGATGAGATGTGACATGACTAATTCTTAACTCATCTAGTATGTGTTCTGTTAATTCCATATAGTACAAACTTTTAAACCAAAATATCATGTGTTTCTAAGTCAAATGCCTCAAAGAAATCCAAATTAGGCTGGACTGGTCCTTGGTTCCTACCCAGTTCACTCCCTTGCCTCCAGGCTCTCCTTCCTCAGGGCAGGATCAACTATTTCTAAATTATCCCTGGTGGCTATTTTCATGACCATTTATTAGCACAGAATGATTGTAAAGCTGAGTCATTACAAAGAAAAATGAAGTTAAATAAAGGTTTAAGAGCAGAAGTGAGAAATGTTTCGGGCCCAGTCTTCCAGACAGCTTGACTGTGAAACACCTGAAGTTTTTTCTTTCAGTCTACTGAATACATGAAGTGTAATTCATGCAGTATTCTTTCCTTTGAATCTGGTTCAGAAATCCATGCTGTTGCACTAGATTTTGAGGCTGAAAATTTTATAATGTTTCATCCATATCATCCTCCCCATTGACGAGGCTTAGAGGTTGCACAGCATTTAAGAAACAGACTTCAGACACAGCACAAGTCCTGTGACTGGAAACTTCCTTTGTTTAGTTTAAAGTTGCTAAAGCATGAAGTTTATTTTCACAACTGAAACAATAAGCAAAGGGCCTTTAAAGGAAAATCTGAATATCTGCACAGTAAGGACTGATTAGGTTCAGAGGAAAAGAGCCAGATGAGTCCCTCTGCTATCAGTGTCCAGTGTGGTGTGTGATGAGGGTCAGATAATGAGATATTAATAAGACTGCTGAACACCTTTTTCCCCACCACCCCACACAAGGCACCTGCCTCTATCTGTGTTGCACATCAGTTTGACTTGCAGTGGCTTGGCTGACTGAATTCAGAGATGTATGGAGGGCACCTACTTACAGGGTAGTTGTATAAAGCTGGGGATATCAAACTGGTAGTGCAGAAGTACCAAAAACTGGCTAAGTGTTAGGATACAAAGACAAGCACTGAAGGGTTCATAGATGCAGTAAAGAAAGTCATCTATAGCTATATATATGCATGGATACACACACACACATCTATAGGTATTGATTCTATCTTACTGTCTGCAGAAGATAAACAGTGAACAACATTTCTTCCAGCATTTTCATTCTACAAAGTGCCTTTTCTGTTTCTATAGCAACTTCTGCTGTTTGTAACTTGTGGTCCATGCTAAAAATAACCTTATTTAAAAGGGAGAAGATTCTAAAAAGTTAGAATAATTGGAAAAGATGGCAATTTTAAAATGAAATAAAGTCATAGACTATGCTTAATAAGTAGCCTGTTCACCATAAGAAGCACTGAATGTGACATCCATTATGTGACTTATAAAATAGAAATGGGGCTTTTATTAGTATGTCTCAGGTTCTTTGTTACAACCTGAGTTACTGCCTTTTGAATGACTATGTAATATTCTCCATCAGAAATTCAGCCACTTGGTAATGAGTAGCAAAGAGTTCCACCTCTAGACATACTTGTCTTTCTGCCATGGCACCCCTCATACAGACTGCAGTGCAATAAATGTCATTAACATGCTGCATTCTCAGCTGAAGAGGTTGCAATAGGTGTCCCACATCACACAAAAGCAGACTTTTTGAAGAGGAGCTTTAGCAAAGAGCAGCAAGATAAACTCTGACGGATACTACTCATTTTATCTTTAAATGAACAGAAAGTTTTTTATGGGTCATCCTTCAGCTTCAGGTAATAAAGGTCTGAAACAGCCCCTCCCCTTGCCATTAAAACTTTATGAATAAACATGGTTTTTGAAGGGCAATTAGTCTTCCACTCCATGCTGTGTTGCTGCAGTTTGGGCAGTGTAGAGTGTTTTATAATATTTTGTATGCACAGAGAGTCCCACACTCAATACAAAAACCACTGCCGTGAACTTTATGGCTGCAGGATTGCACTGCAACAAGCAGAGCAGGAGAAATGTCCTTAAAGAGATCTCATGGCCTTCACTGATTTCTCTGCTCTCTTTTCCCCACCATGCCCCAGCAGTGGCTCCACCTCTGTAAAACAGAAAGGGCTCAGTGTAGGACATGGACAGAGCAGCTCCATCCTAACCTCGGGTCTGTGCCTAAACACTTCCCTCAGGGAAGGAAGAGGAGAAAGGAATTGCAAGAAAAAAGGGCAAACAAGGAGGTCAAGTTTGTTAATAAGCAACTTCCTTCATTTGTGCCATAGCCAATAAAAGACAGTAAATGCAAGAGTGAGGCACTGAAGACCCTAGCTTTAAAATATACTGAAGGAAATCTGAAAGACCTTAATTAATCTTTTCTTTTTTTTTTTTTTAGCTAAACTGACTACTTGTGAGGACAGGGACTGCACTATATTTGTTCTGAACCAACTACATTGTCAGCAGCCAGTAAATTAAACTGTAATAAATGGAGTCATTCTGCTGCCTCACAGTCGTGCACAGACTCTCCTGCTGGGCCAGTTGCACACTGGTGTAAGCTTCTCCTTGAACCTACTTTGTTATCCACATCTTTCTCCAGGCTGATGATTTTCAATTATTTCCTTGATTGAATTGATCTCTGTATTTTGCCAGGGGAGGTGCAGAAGACTTCTGTGCTCCCCTCCATTCCTCATCACAATCTGCAGATCACTTTTCTTTATCCTCTCCTCTGCTGCCCCCTTTGCCTTCTAAAAATTTGTTGGACCTTTCTAAGTTATTCATATCCCATTTCAGCATGAACAGATTTTACTTGCAAGGGCATGTAGTTACGGAAAGAGAAATGCAACAGTAGGAATAGTTATCAAAATGTTACAATTTTAAGGCTTTTGGCACCCAGAAAAACAGTTTGCCTGTCTGTCTACTTGATTTCCCAAGTAAATTTTAATCATGTGAATTAACTGTGGCAAACTAGAGATTAACTCTCCCTCTCATCTTTATTTCCTCTTTCCACTGTTTTCAGATCTCTCCATCTTTGTTGCTGTTCTTTACACCATCAGTCTTACAAGTGACACTGGGAGCTAAATGGTCTCATCAGACCAAGCTCTCATCAGCTCTAGACAGGAGTGGAGTAGGTACCTCTCTGCAAATTTACTTTTTTGGCTCCAAACCATTCTATTCTTTCTGCATTTCATTTTTTCAGTCTGCAATGCCAGAAGCAGCTGGCTCATATTAGTTTGAATTATCCCAAGAATTATTATCCAAAGAATTAAAATCCCAAAAGATGCCCCAAAAAGTCAAGGTACAGCATTTTTCCTTCACCAGCTTTTGACCAATCCCCATGCCAGATGTTCTACAACTGATGCCAGCTTGTTTAGTCCCTTGTATCTTGAATTCCTAACTGAGACACGAGGGCTAACAGCATTTTGTTTGCTCACAGACATTCTCAGTTGTTCTCAGATGACGTAAATGGATACAGTTCCTAAAAAGCTGACGTGTCCTGCATAAAGTGGTTGATGAGCCACCACATACAAGACTCTGACTCTTTCTGATGCTGGAGGATTACTAAAAAATACAAATTTTATTTGCAATGTGCATGCTGGTCCTTTGGTAATGCATGGAGGAGAAACCTGGATGCCTCTTACTGTCTACTTCCTTCCAAAGTCATCAGCTATTCCATGGTGACAAATATATTTAATAAAAAGCATTCATATTAAAGGCACCTAGTCTTTCAGGAAGGTGCTGTGCTGCCTTTAAAATGCTGACATTTTACAGTTTACTAAGGAAGTAAGAATTCAATTCAGAATATGACCAACATTAATACTAATGCAGCCATTTTTTTTCTCAGGTACATTTTTGGTGTGCTGTACAGATTGTGCTGTACTTTCTTAGAGCTGTCAATAATTATTCAGAAAGGTTCTTCTACCACATCAAATTCAGTGCAGCTGCTGAGGTCTGAGGCTTTGGTGGAAATGTGTGGTGATTTTTTGCTGCGTTTATCTCCATTGATTTCTGACCCATTTATATTCTAAGTTACCTTATGAAAAATGAGGAAGAGTGGTCTCTTATTCCTCTCAGCCTCTACCCTAGGAAAAGCAAAGGTTCTTAGAACTTCCTCCTTGACAGACAGCAGGAGGAATTCTCCCTGAATCTATGAAAAGACCTGAGGATGTCCCAGCTTGATGCCCAGCCCAGCCTCTGGAGGAGCCAAGGAAGGCTCTGCTCTCAAAGAACTCCACCTTGGCGTACAGCGAGCCCAGCACAAACTGAGCAAGTCTTCAGGAGCTTAAGCATCTTGGGAAGTCAGGCAGTGTTCAGATATGATCTTAGGGAATGGCACCAATGTTTTAATTTTTAGAGTGCTCAGAGGACACAAGCCACAATCACTTGCACAGACAGGGAGACCCCTGGCAGCCTTGCAAGGAAACAACTTTCATTGACTCCAAAAGTGTTCATCTTGGTAGGGAGCTTGGAGGCTTTCCCATGGAAAGGCAACTACATCTGGGAATCCTTGCTTGGAAAGTCAAGGCTTCCTTTTGTGGCTCCAAGACAAATGTAACCTTCAAGAAAGCTGTTTGAGTGCCGTGTGACACCTCTGCCTGTTCCTGCTCCAGGTGACATTCAGATTTCCACACGAGGAATCTGCACAAGCTCAGGTTATTCGACCATGATGGAAAAGTTCAAGGTTTTATTAGGGATGCTAGATGCACACAAGACAGACCTCGATGCAAACCTGAGCTGGTTATAGGCTGTTATGCAGGTGTTTATGCCTCAGTGCTTCCAGGGAGCACTTGCTTGTAAAAAGCAGCTGGTTCCAGGCAGAAATAGGAGATTGTACTCGGCCACCTTCTCTGCTATATCCTTCCTGTGAGAAGTTCCACCAACCTCAATAAGAAATACACTATTCAAAATGATAACTACTCTCTTTTCTTGATTGCCAGTAATATACACATATTCATTAGTGGAGTATTTTACAGGGAAGGCTCAACTCTCTCCTTTCCCTTAACTTCAGAAAATCTTTATTCTCTTTAGTCTGTGGCAAAGAACTGCTTTTAAAGTGCAGGTTGTAACCTATCTAACTTTAGCCCTAATCAAGTCCACATCTGGAAGACATTAGGATGCACTGCAATTTTTGAAGTGTGGGCATTAGGACTCATTTGTTATTTCAAAAAGTGATGTGCGTGCTGTGTTCTAGACCACTCTCAGCACTTTGTACTTGAATATGTATTTTAATTTGTTTTCCATTATGTTGCCTTTTTTCTTTTGGGAATGGTTTTCTGCTGGCCTGTGATCTGCTTCATAATTCAAGTGGAAAGTTTCTGAAAATATAAGAGGCTTTAATGATAGACAAAAAGTGGTTGTAATTTTAAAAAATAAAAAGCATCTGTATCTTTTACTGGAGTGCAGTGATTTATAAGCTTCTTAGGGGATGAGGAAGCCTGGATATTTTAAGAGGTGGGATAGGTCTTAGAAACTGCCCTTTGGTCTTCTAATACGCTCATGAACATGTATCTAGGGGATTTGAAGGTCCTAGGTGACATTTATTTGCAGGTGAAAAATATCTGAGGGTAACTTCTGACAGATCAGTTGCCAAGGAGATGTGACTTCCACATGCATCTGGCCCCTGGATTGCCTGCTCTGAGAATGACTGCTCCTGAGTCAGTAGGGTCAACCAGGCCTCATTCCCCTCCCAAGTCCCTGTACTCCTAAGGATACAGCAACTACACAACCCAAACGAGTACTTTGGACAAATCCCAGATCTGGATAACTGAGGCACCAAGACTGTAGGGAGTGCACAAAGCACATCTACTCCACAGCCTATAGGTGGTCTTAGGCCCTTTCAGCTTCACTAAAAGTTTGAGCACATAATAGGAGCCTAAACAAACCTGATTTCCACCCTACTTCAGTTTAAAGGAAAATAATGCAGAGAGGGGGGTACAACTGAGAGTACAGAGGGCACCAGGGCAGGAACAAAGGGGAAGGTCAGTGTGAGCACTCGGAGGTTATTTCCAGGTGGACAGGAGTGTCCCCTTCTCTGAATCTGGGCCATGCTAATCCCCTACTACTGAATAGATTTATAAAGCAAAGTTACTTAAATCCAGAAGCTTGCCTGGCACCATTTCTAACCAGATCAGTTATTTTCATTACCATGGCTGAGGGCCGTGAGTTAGAATCCTTTTAAAGTCAGAAAACAGCTGGGAAAAGAGCTTCAGAAATCATGTCCTCCCTGGATGAGTGAGAGTGCTGTGTTTTTAAATTGTTGAATACAGGGTGAACTTAAAAGGAGAGACCATTTCCATTCTTCCTGAGGCAAGAATCACTGTTGGTTTCCTTTGAGCATAGTCCCTTTGCACAGAGCGTGCAAAGCAGCTGAAAGTGTCTCTGCATGACCTCAGTCAGCCTCCAAAAAGACGAAGCAGGATGTGAAAGAAGCAGCAGCCACTGGGTGTGTCTTGCCTATAAGAAATTCATAAGGTTGAATTGGCTTGCAACTGCCTTTGAGCCCACTGTAAGGAATTACCATATCTTGTCTGGCAGGCCCCTCATGGTGAGGGAAATAATTCCCTTTCCAAAGCATGCTGACAGAAAGCACAACCAAATTCTCTCTACATCCAGTGGCAGAACTCCTGTTGAATGGTGGATGCTAACATACTCCAGGCCAGGCTGAGAGGGAAGGAGCCCTCTCCAGCTGGAACTGCAGCCTGGTAGAACAGAAAGTGTACATTGGTGAGATATTTTCATTATAAGAAACCAACTATTTCCATATTTTCTTTTTTCTTTTAAGTTGAGCAGCTTACAGAGCCTTCCTTTCCTTAAAGCCTCTCCTCTCAAACAAATCCTTTCATTATCCAATGTTCACACAAGCGTTGGAACACTTAGACCATGGTAGGTTGGAAACTCATCCCTACAATTCAAACACCAGCACTTCTAATCCTCTGAAACTCACAGTATTGTGAATTCACCTTCTCTCTTTCGAATTTTGCATTTGCATCTGGTAGCCTTTTTTGGGTTTTTAATTCATGCATGTCTCTATTGGCCTCATTATTGACACATTTTACACATTTTCTTTCTGTCCAGCTGCACAGCCTTGCTTGCATGTAACACAGGGTCTGAGGCAGAAAGTAAAACGAAGGCTGTGTGTCCCCCTTGTAGGCAGGATGTCCTTAGCTCTGGCATGGGGACATGGTTAGTGAAGAGCTGAGCATGTCAATACAGTCTGTGCCAGTCAGCCAATTTTCTTTATTATCCTACAAGAATATAATTTCTTTCTGGAGTGGTTTGAATACTTCCTTTCATATGGATGGTTTTAATGGATCATTTCTCCAGGAGAAGTGCACAATACTGCAGGGCACTTGACATTTATATCAAGGATGTAAGGCAAAATTCTATTGTACTTTATAAATAGCTGTGACTATGCTATTAGAAACTGAGGGCCAGATAACATCAACTGCCAGAGCATTTTGTCCCATGATGGTACAACAGGGTGTGACTCCTGGGACTAGAAGTGATATCTGTAATGTTTATAAAATCTGAGATGTGTTAATCTCCATCATAACACTGTATCTGGTTTGTTGGGCTGTAAACATCAATCCATGAGTATCAACCGTGAAAATACCTTCCCTTCAAAGTTCCAACAAAGATCAAAAGCCAATAGCTTTGGGGCCTAGACCACTGAATTTTCCTAAGGATTTTTCCAGCTTGTCCTTCATATGTTTAACAGCTTATAAATTGGATTTGTTATGATTGTCCTGGAAACCAGATTCTCTTCTATTTAAGTTCTTATCGTGCCATCCTTGTCTCCTAGAAAAGCCTAAAGCCATACAATTAATAGTCTATTCCTGAAACCACTGATCTAAACATCCAATTATTTTAGAAAGACAAAGATAAAAATGCTTTTGAATTTGTTGTCATGTCCTTGAAAGAGTGGAAAAACAATATGGGAATACAGAAGCATTCCATTTTAAAGAGGGCTTGAATATTCATGTGTTGTCTGAAATGCCTCCTCTTACCAAAGGTATAAGAATGATATATTCAATTATGTGGAAGACATGCTCTTTAAAGTAAATTTTCACCACATGCTTATAAAGTTAATCACAGTAAAGGCTAATCACAGTTAACAGTGAATAGTGTGGGGGAAACAAACTAGAAATAAACTGTCAGGCAGTAAACTCCTCACATAGCAGAGCCCTCTTGAAGCACTGATGCAAATATCCCTAGACTCCTAATTTATCTGACTTCTCCTATTTTATTCACTTTCATGCTTCTTATAAGTATCTGTCACATATCTGCTTAGCTGCATTAAACCACTGTAGAAGGAAGACTTTGAAACAGAGAAATGAAAATGTTGAACAGGCCAGTGATCACAGGACTACGTAATTAGCCAAAACAAGTAATTCTCTTCGATGTCATTACATATAAAATAACTCCCCAATGGCATTACAAAAAAAAAAACCCAAATCAACCCAGAATACCAGCAAACGAAAACAGGCTTGAAAATCTCCATAATCTGTCAGTTTTCATTTCTCTGTGCTCCCTTGTTCAGAACAGGCATCAGAAATGAAATCTTGCCAAAGAGGTTTCCTTTGACTGTAGGGCTTGCAAACAATGACTATAGAAATGTCTTTAAACATGCAAGTATCTGGCTGCATATGAAAGTCTCCACATTTCTCAGTGTGGAGCATCAGAGGTCACAGAAGATTTTGAGTCCTTAGATCATGCCTATTACCATTATGGTTGGACTTGACAACCTTTAAGGTCTTTTCTAACCTAAAGGATTCTGTACCACCATGGCTTTGAACTGAGAAGTGAAATGGAAACTCGTATTGTCTCAGGCAGTGTCTCTCCCTAGCATCACACATGAATTACTTTGTCTTTATTTCCAGTTCCCATTGAATTTTAGGTGAACTATGCTGGCTCACAGCATCCGTGCAGGAATCTCTTGGTAGGCTTGCTGGTTATTGTTGAGCATTGGTCATTTGTCACTATTCTGTGGCATAAAATCCTCTGATCTTCTGCACTGGCCCTGTTTCCTCATGTCCATACTGCAGAGAACCAGCCCAGATGGCTCAGCTGCTCCTTACACTCGGTGTCTCTGAGAACAGTAAGCTTTAGTGGTCTAGGCAGTGAACTATAATTTGGAAAAGGGACATAATTTCAAAATTCCTGATTTCTCTTCAGTTTTCTGAAAAGACGTGTTAGGCCTTAGTCAGATTTTTAACAGTCCTTGCCTGGCAGCCTTGAATGCTCCTATCTACCTGTGTAAGAATTTAGCAAAGCCACAGTATTTGTCATCTGCCATCTTTGTATGTGACACAGCACCTTCGTTTGCCCTCTGGATCACCAAGCAGGACAAGTGAACATTTGCCTTCCTGTCTGATGCCTGGTGCTTCTACTCCAGTCCTCAGCCTAGTCCGTTTTTTAGCTCAGGCAATCTCTCTTCCTAACAACAAAATCACTTAGGACCAAGGCTAGTTAAGCCACAGGGGTGACTCAGTGACCAAAACATGTTGGTTAAGGTGGCACTGTAGGGTGACAGTCTCTCTGGGGCTGATGCCACAGGCATTAAATGAAGATGGCAACTTTGAAGTTTTTATCTTCTCTCCATCTCAAAGCAGAGAACAGAGTCCTTCACAACCCAGATGGAGAGGAAAGCATGGATCACTCCTTCTATCTTATTTCCTTGAAGAGGAATTTCTCATGGAGTGAGATCCAACCAAGGGGCTGGAGCTTCAGATGCAGCTTTCAAGTGAAAATTCAGCTGCAGCTTGTAAATGAAAACTTATGTTATGGGCTTTTCATTTATTTGAGAGAAGTTTGTTTTGTTCTCCCAAACTCTTTAAAAAGATGTTTTTCAAGGATCTTTTTAAATTGAATATAGTCCTGGTTTAATGGCACTCTTGAAGCTCATATGATGCAGAGGAAGAAAAGGAGACCACTGACATTGCATATCAAAATATACCATATCCCATCATTGTGTTGGACTCCAAATACCCACAGAATCAATGGGAAATTATGTTTGACAGATGTGGTGACCACTGCCACCTTTTTTACCTCAGTAATCCCTCCAGTTGGCCAAAACTGTTACTATGTAATGCTGGCACATTATTCAGTTCCATTGAGCAACGTGTCTTTTGGACCAATGCTATTACTGAATTTATAACTGTGAGTCTGCTAAGATCAGGAATTCTCCCACCCAAGACAGATTTTGAAGTGACCAGAGTAGAGGGTTGAAGGCTACTCAGACACACATAAAAATGTCAAGATAATGTTTCCTACCTTTCCTTTCCAAAGTATTTTATGAATCCTAAGCAATGAACCCCAACATATAGCTTTATAAAGAATAGTAAATTTTCACACAAGAAAAGGGAATTCATCCTGGCCACACAAAAAAAAAAATCAGTGTCAGAATTAGAGCCTACAAGTAGCAGTTCTAGCTTCTGAACCTGAGAGCAGCCCATTAGATTTTGCCTAATTGCCAGGCTAAATTAGGCACTAATGACTTCTCCAACTCCCATTTGCTTACTGCAGCAGGATGAAAACCAGAATGTGAGAGGCAAGAAAATGCCTGTGCTAGGACTCAAAAAATCTGAAAAAGAAGTTATTTTCAAAAGCTGTTTTTCTTCTTAGATGTGATGGTGACAGCTGCCCTCAGAAAAACACAGACCGGGAGATGGATAAGGAATACCTTTTTTTATGAGCAAACCCAACATATATCTACATAGTCTTAAGTTGGGTCTCCCACAGCAAAAGAGGAGAAAGAGAACAGAAGAAAGTAATTAAATAAAATTCCCCAAGATCTGCCTCTTGAGGAATGTGGAGGGAAATACTGAAGGGGTTTCTACATATCTCCGCTTAGTTGCTGTTAGAGAAAGGTCCTAGCCACCCTAGCCTCCTCTAAAGCATCCCTCTGGGTATTCCTGGAGGCACGGAGAAACGAGCCAGAGCCAGAACACTGCTCCAGCACTCCCTGCCCTGCCTTCAGCTGCACAAGTCACACAGGGCTGGGACCCCGTGGACGCCAGGAGGCTGGGACTGGAAGCATCTACTTTCCCACAGAGGCAGAGGAGAATCCAGTCACAGATTTCTTCTCAACAGAGGATATCCAAGCCTCCTGCTGACTCTCCTAAAGCCTAATTAGACTGGAAACGCTTGGCAGGCCTTTGCAGGAATTGTGCTGCTGGGACTGTTCCATCATTTCAGTGCTTCTAATAAGGGGACTTGACATACAGTACCTGCAGAATTCTTTATGGCATTTCCCTGGATCCCTTTCCTTCCTCCCTGCTTGCATGCCAGCTCCACTATCACATGCAATATTTATTCTGGTTTTCAGACTTGTGCTGCACCTGAGCACAAAGAAGGCAGATCTGCTCCCATACATCTGCTGCTTTGCAACCACGCCATGGGCAAGTTTAGCCTGCTAAGTTAAGGAGCACAGTTATGATCCTCTGTGCTCGCAGATGGGCCAGGAAACATAATGTGAGCTGAAACAAAATATATCAGCTCATTGTGCCAGGCAAGAGTTGCTGCAGCAGATTTTCGGGTGACTGTTTGTATTCATATGCAGGCTCCCAAAGCACTGCTGAAGTGACAGCCTGTTTTCTTGAAGAACTGCTGCTACAGAATGTTCCAATACAGTGATACAAGGAAATTGCTGCAACTCCCTACAAGTTTGATTTCTTGAACTATCAGTAGAAATGCTCCATCTGTGTCTTCCCATCTGTACCTCACGTTTTGGCAAGATAACATGCCAAAACTTCTTTCCTCTATCTCCCTCCTCCCTCCCAGGCCCTATCCCTCCTCCCCCTCTAGCTCTCCTCTTTCTTCAGAAACAGAGTGAAGGAAACCAAGTCCAATGCAAGTTTGCCTCTTCTCTCTCGTTTTAATTCTCATACCCTGGAGGCAGAGGATAAACCTTGTCATCTTCCCACTCTGCCCTGCAAGGGCTACATGCATTGCAAAATCCAAAGGGTCTGGCACTCGGTAAAACCTGGGATGGAGACAGAATGACTTCCAAAGAGAAAGATTATGTTGTGTTTTAGCTGCAGGGATTCCCAGGGAAATAAGCCAAAGTTACTGCAGGAGGAGACATGGGGCATGAGGCCAGAGGGAGAGGAGATGGGATGGAGCTGAGCCCAGGAAGCAGACAGTGCCCTGCAGGGTCAGTCTCCTGCTGCCAGGGGAAAGACAGGGTCAGTGCTGCTGCCCTTTGCCTGCCCCAGCACTGCTGCTCTCCCTGGGCCCCTCGTGCCCTCTCAGCAGCAACAGCAGCCTGAATTTGCATGTCTGTGCCACAGGCAGAGAAAATCCGTGGATGGCTGGATGCTTCCAAAATCTGCTGCTGGGGGCAGCTGTTTGCTTTGTCTGAGTTGCTGGCTGTCCAAATGAATTGCCCTAGTGTGAATATTTAAGGATTCCCTTTGTGTTTTATTCTCATGTAGTTTTCTGAGTACTGCATGCTAGTAGATGTGTCTGCTGATCCTAAAACTATCACTTAGTTTATCACAAGAGGAGTTTTTTGTCTGGATTATTTTGGCCTGACAGGCAGAAGAGAGGATTAGACTGAGTTTTCTAAAAATTTCTGAATGTTTTTGAAAATTACTGGAAACATGCTGTGTTTGTATTTTTCATTTTTTACACAACTCAGCCACCTGGCAGAGAGCACTAAAAAAAAAAAAAAAGAAAAAAAAAAGAAAAAATGTGTTTGCTTGCCACAGACATCAAACAAATAATGAACAATCAAAGCAAAGCGATTACAAGCAACCCAGAGGCAGAAAACAATTCAGTACAGCAGCTCAGATGAACAGTCACAAGCAAGGAGAGCAGTCACAGACAAAGCACTAAACCCTCAAAAATGGCCCAGTGGCACACCAGGTAATCCTGAAGGGATTCTTACCCCCAAGAGCTTTTAAAGCTCCTTCCTCTCCTAGACTGACATCTAATAAATCTCTTGAGGACGTTGGTGTATGTGAATGGAAGCAGCTGTAATGGAAACTCTCATATGCCTGCAGTTAGCATGTGCTAAATGACTTCATCAGACCCACTATGGAAATGTGAGCAAGACTTGGTGTTTTACACAAGATAGCAGCAAACAGTAAAATGAGCAGGAGGCAGAAGGTCTCTTCCCTGGGATTCCTGAAGCATGTACTTCTCATTCCTACTTCTCCCCCCCTCCCTCCCTCCCTCTTCCTCTGCCAGCATGAAAAATTCACACACACACACAGAGAATCTCACAGTGTCCTGACATGACCCTACCACTAGAAGCAATATGGGACAGCATTTAGCTATGAAAAAACCTATAAAGCCATGTGAAAACAACCGCAGCAGGCTTTTTCTGAAGAACTGACAGATCTTCCTCTCAGAAGGGCAAATAACTGTTTAACACAGCTCTGGCACCAGAGCTTCTCTGATGGTGCACCTTGGTCCATCTCCTTGCAGGGCACCTGCATCCCAGTTCAGAGGTGGGAGCAGCCACCACCACCTCGTGCTGGATCTTGCTCCCACAAGAAAGTTCTTGGGTTTTTCTCCACCCCTTGGTTGCCCCTGGGGTTATTCCTTAGCAGCAGCCTGTGGAACGTAAGGTATCGTTTTCATGCATGAGTAAGTAACAAGTCACTAGTCAGTCTTGCTACACCAGTGCTTTACAGCCTGCTGCTGCTATAAATAAAAGTTCCCCTTTCCCAGTTGCTCCCTGGCATGTTCACACCCTTGTTCAGATACTAGAGTCTAATAGTATTGTTTGGCTCAGCTTAAGATCTCTGAACCCAGCAATTTTTGAGGCTGGCACATTAGACTGTTTATCATCCTAAATCAGGAAAATATTATAAATTATGGTGTTTCCTTATGGCTTGGCTGTGCTTGTCCTTAGTGTTCTGTTTTGGAGATGCCTGGCACATATTCCTACCATTTCATGGCTGCATTTTCATCACACGAACTCCCCCTTGCATGAAGCACTCACTGGGCTTTTAAGGCAGTGCCCTTTGCTTCTAATAGTTATTGATTCCCTAAATGCCAAGGAATATGGATTCAATTAGCTGGTCATAGCACTGTAGTTCAGGGCTACTCAGCAGTTCCAGTGTGTAAGCTTCTATTTTCAAGCCTTATATAATATAATCATAAAAATTCAGTCTGCATTAAAGTTCTCATTCAAGGCCTTTTTGCAGGTTATTAGTTCATAACATGCACAAATTACTTTTATTATTTTACAGCTACCACTTAGTGCAAACATACAGTGGGTTTCCAATGAAAGTTCCTTAAAGATGGGCACTTCCACTCAAGGCAGTGCTAGGCAGCCATACTCAGAAAGGTTTGTTTTTCTGATTGGATGAAAAACTACTCACAAAGACTTCTGCACGCACTGCAGACTGCCACGTCAAAGCGCTAAACTTCCCCATTGCACAGAATGGAAATAATCTAACAGCCTCCAAAATCAGTGCCCCTTTAATGTGGATCATGGCTTATCCCAATGTTTTCTGAGCAAGCTACTTACTGCCGCGTCTTTTCTCCAGAAACATCAACATTTTCCATTTTGCTCTTCTTTTCCCAACAGCAGCTGGACTAGTGCTCTAGCAAAATCTTCAGGCTGTTCTTACCTATATCCTTACTTTAGCTTTAAGGATAGGGATATCTCCCCACTTGAGGAGAGAACTGCCCTCTCCACATCACCAGGTGTGACTGCACTGCAGCCTACCTGATCTCACTGATCCCTGCAGTGCCCCTGCCGTCTGTCTGCAGCTCTGTGTTCCTGCCCCCTTTGCACCAGCAGCACTTCCATCCAGGTCTAGGGAAGAATCAGGGCCATGGCCACGAAAACTGCACTGGTTAAAGCAGTGGTCTCCTCCATGGCAATAAAAAACACAGTCCAAAAATCCAGTTTGTCCAGCAGACTCTCACATTTGCAAGGCAACTTGGAACCCAGTGATATCTTTCCAGCAAAAGCTGGAAAAAAGGATTTCCTAGATGGAAGTTCTTCCTGAGTTAAGGCTCAGCAATAACAGCATGATTGCTGATGTTGGTGCTCAGTATCTTGTTTGGAATTCACTGGGATCTGTGATTCAGAAACCTTTGGGTCTCAGAGAAGCAAAACAGTGCCAAGCAATATCGCAGACCATGATATCCAGTCGGCCCTTGCTTTCTTGCTCCAGCTGAGCTGGGAACTCAGCAGAGCTGCTGCTCCTCATCATCGCAGGATAATCTCCTGCAGGAGATGCTGCTACGCTGATCCTGCTGCTATGGTCCCAGGTCAGAGCAGCCAGGATCCCCCATGTCCTGCTGCAGTGGGCATTTGTCCACGTGAGAAGCAGCTGCTCTTGGCTCCCAGCTCCTTTGGAGCTCAGTGGCAACCTGGTGAGTCTGAAACTGCAACCCCTGCCTTTTCTTTTTCTTCTTTACAGGATTTAACATTCAGTATTAATGATTCAGACTTACTATCTTCTAGAAGTTGTCTAATCCTCTTAATTGGAGGGGGTTTAGCTCTAAACCTTTCTCATCTTCCCCCACCTTGTCATGACTATACCAGACCAATGCTTCCACCTATTTTCCTCTCCTTTAGAGGCATTCCCTCACTCTGTTCCTCCTCCTACTCTCTAACAGACAGCTGAAGCACACTCAGTATTTCAGTGCTTGGTATTCTCAGTGCACACCGTCGAGCTTCCCGGCATGGAAGGTGCAAGTTTAACATTCAGGACAGTTCAGCCTGAGACCATTTCCCATCACTCAGCCTGCTCTGCCTGGATGAATCCTCTCACCATACTCTGACAGCAAGCCAGGCTGAGATGTGGGTGTGAGGTGTGGATACCATTCCCTTTGTCCATGCTCTGCCCTGTTTCGCTTCCACTGGAAGAAATCACACTGAATGGGCAGACAAATTCCAGCTGGTCCTGTGAGCTGGGCAGCATGGGGACAGGAAGATGTCACCTCAGAGAATGGGCCTTTAAGGACAGCTATAGCCTGAGTACCTGTTTTTAAGACATTTAATTTTTTTTAAGTTTTCCCTGTCTATAATCTGATACTGTTTTTCTAGCTGCAGTTTGTCTCTTACTACAAGTATTCTAAAATAGCACAAATATTTATAATATATTTGGTATAAGCATGGCATATTAAAATGTATTTACATCTCAAAAATTTTAACCTGAAGAGACTTGATATTATCTAAAAAATTTGTTTAGGACAACATAAAATTATCTCCTTCTCTTCCAGGGGAGATATAATATTGTCTTGATTTGAAAGACAGGTGTCTGCTAAAGAAGGCAGGAGTCTTCCTTGGAATGGCAGATGTAACCCCACTTCCCTCCGAGTTATTATAATTTCGAAATCAAGGGGCTTTTAGGCAAAGATGTGGGAAACAGGAATAACAGTTCTTTACTATTATATATCTATATGTGTATAACCAGTCAAACAAACAGCAATAACTCTGGCAGTAACAGCAAACAATCACAAACCCAGTGCCAGCCCTCTCGGCTGTCGGGCCCTTTCCCCTCGGGTGCAGTTCCGCTCGCAGCCGGCAGGGGCGCTGGCGGCTCCCGGTGAGCAGGGCAGGTGCGATGGTTCCCCCGCGGCTGCAGGGGGCGCTCCGGAGCGAGCTCGGGGAGCACACGGCACCGGTGCCCTGGGATCCCGGGGAGGGATGGGACAAAGGCTTCACAAACCCCTGGGCAGCCGATCCCGGGGGCCGGCCGGCACCGCTCAGAGCAATGGCGGGGGCAGGGCGACCACGGCCCAGTTCCCAGCGGGGCAGGGAAGGGCGGGCTTGGGATCCTGGGGCTTCTCTGGCAGAAGGAAAAGCAGCCAAAGAAAGCAGCCTCTCTCTCCATCCAAACGCCGGGAACTGACTGCCCACACACCCAGGTGAAACAAAAGAGTAGCCAGGTGCACCCCTCCCTCAATGGCTAGGTCTTTTGTTTTTCTGAAGTACCCAGCAATTTGTCCCCCTAGCAACACGTATGGGGAAAATTCCTTTAACAGAAAAACACCCAGGAGAACTCCTAAAACCCCAACAAATATTTACAGAATCTTATCTTCACAAACAGAATTTGTATTTTAAGCTTGCAAATTACAATTTGCGTGTTAAGAGGAGTCAAGCTGAAAAGGAATTAGGAGCATGTGAACAGCAGAGGAAGAAAAAAATTGCTGAAATGTATCACCATTACTATGATAATATATGGCAATCTTATGACAGGTAAATGTATAAGGACTTATTTGCCAACGCAGAACACTCTCTATGGAACATTGATTTAAATATAGCTGTGTCTTCCTCTCTTCAGTGTGTCATAATGTAGTAGTAGTATGTCCTCTGATGTCCTCTGCTTTCACAGCTGATACAGGGACCCCGCCAGAAAGATGAGAGAAAATGGGTGTGAAGTAGAGTAGCAGACTGCAGTCATTGCCTTGATGCATGCAGTGGTGTAGAGCCAGTGCATTTCTGAGACTGGTAGGAATTATCACTGTTATTATCACCAGGCTAGGAATACACATCCCTGTGGTCACTCACCTATGGATTAAGGTGACATCCATTGCAGCAGCACAAATTGACTGGTATCATTAAGGCTGAGATGCCCCTTCTATGCCATTAATGGTGGCCCCTCTGCTCCTCTTCTTGTGCGTCTGTACAGGCAGTAGCACAGTGACAGCTCTGCATTCAGATTGTCACATGTGAGCAACAGTAATGGCCGGGAAGGACTTCTAATGCTGTGTCAATTAAACAATATGCATTTTAAATGTGCTAAAATTTCAAGCCACATAATAGGTTGCAATCACTCAGAAGGGCTTTTAATAGCATATTACTTGAATCAATCCATGTCAGCTGTCCTCAGACCACTCACTGTAGGGTGAAGGTCTTTTTTGCAGTCTTCCAGGCTGGATGTGTGCTGTACTTGGTTACTGCAGGTTGGCAAGAACAGGATGACTTTCTTCTCCAGGGCTTCCCCCAGTGCTCTTTCCTAATTGAAATGTAGGCTTGCCCCCTCTTAACTGCACTGTGACCTTCACTGGTAGTTATTACTTTCAAACAATTTTTAAAAGGTATCCAGGTAAATATAAAGGGGGTTTTCATGCTGCCATAGCTGCAATAAATTTCCTGTAGGTTGGATAGCTTTTTAATCTATTGGAAGTTGTGTGCTTTCAAGTAATCTGCCACTGGTCCACCTTTTCTGCTCACCCCAGCCCTGTGGGATCAGGTTACAGTTTCCATCTTAAAAGCTTGTCTTTGCCTCCACATGGCTGGACAGATGGGCAGCACTCTCCTATCTAAGATCTCTGAGCCAGAACAGGTTCCTGGAAGTAGCTTAAGGCTTTTGTCTACAGTGACACCTAAAGATTTGTCTGAGGCTTTGCCTGTGAGTGCCACAGAAGACATTTGTGCTGTTGCTGTGGCTGGGCCAGAATGGCAGGGCCACAATCGGGAGGCCTCCTTGGCCTCACTCGGGATCCATCCCTGCCAGAGGGACTCCGGTGCTGGTCTCAGGCTCCACCACCCTTCACTCAGTGGATTTTGTAGAAGTTGTGTGAAAGAGGCCTGTGAAACTGTCGATGTTTCCCCCGTTTCAGAGGGGGCCCGTGTGCATGGCTCTAGCACCCTCTGGGCCACGAGGACCCACTGCTCAGGGCAGCAGCTTCTCTGGTAGCAAAAGAAGCTCTGAGGGCCTTTTTTGTTCATTTTTTCCTGCAGCATTTTATTGAGATGATAATGGTGAGGTGTCAGACTTTTCTGAATGCTCAGAAAGAGCTCCCTTCTGGATTTTCTGTCTAGTCAGCCTGTCACTCCAGGGCATTGTGTTACAGAGAAGGTGAGAAGAGGCAGCAGCAGCTGTCACATGGAGTTGATGGTGTTTTATGGGGTCAGTGGTTTCTAGCTCCTGCAAAAGAACCTAAAGCAACTGAATGTGGGCTCCTCCTCAGGCTGGACAAAGGCAGCAGCTCCGTTAGTGCTTTTGCCATGCCAGGCTCATTGCTCTTCTCACAACTCCCAAAGAGCACATCTGTCTCATACTGGAAATATTGATCAGCCCACAGCAGGGAGAGGTCTGTGGTTTGTAGCATAAGGAGTCAGGCCATTCTTGATTTTTCTTTCACGAGTTACCTTTCTATGGTGTTTCTTCTCTCCATATCAGGCAGTATGTGCTTCACAGTTAACTTGAGAAACTCCAGGTGAGGTTTGGTGTTGACATTGGTCAGGCTGAGCCCAAGCTGACCCACAAAACACTGGAAAGGGGCTGATGGTAAAGTGTGTTTCCAGTCAGAGTTCATGAAGCCAGAGAGAGACACAACTGCCATTTTCAGTCAAGTGCTTGTGTTGCAGTGCATTGCATCCAAAACACTGAGGGCTGGAAAACACGTGGGCATCTCAAGTGCAGTCCAGCCTCTGAGTTGCTCAATATTTGCAGCATGTTGTAAAATTGTTTCAGTGTGAAGAATAACTGCTAGAGCCATAAAAATGTATATTTGGTTGGGTCAAAAATGGATAGTGCAAGTTTTGGACTTTCTAGACTTGAAGGTATGGGTCTGGTTGTCATTGCCCCTGGCATTGCATCTCTCCAAGACTGGGAATTCTAAAATATTGTGCCTGATTTAGGGGATTACAGAGAATATGGAAGAGTACCAGATGAAGGTGACCACTGCCATTCCTTTCATCTAACTCATGGGAATATTTTCTTAACCTTCACTCCTCCTACCTTTATTTTCCTACCTTTGTTTTCTACTTCTCTGGTTTGTTCCCATGTTATGTTTTGCTCCTTTTTTAGCTGTTTACTACCTCCCACAGTCCCTTTCAAAAGATTTCCCAGAATTCCTTAAATTTGCTGTTGTGAAGTTTCATCTGGCAAATCCCATATTCCATTTCATTTCCCTAGAGGAACATTTAAATGCTAAATGGGCTCAGTTCTTCTGCAGAAAATGGGAGTTGAGGCACAGAGGGATGTGAAAGGCATGAGCACACGGCTCGCTCCACACTCTCTCCCCCAGTGCAAATGCAGAGTGAAGGAGTCATCACAGGAGTGGGATGGTGAGGGAGAGGCACTGCTGTGTGGCATGTCCTCACCTTCCTCTGGTCCAAGCAGCATCTGGAGGAAGACAGCCCACTCAGCTGATGTATTCAGCCTCCTGCTAGAACCCCAACCAGGGACTGGCTCTGAGAGCAGCAGGATTTTCCTTCAGTAAGATGCCACCTAGATACTGTAGCGTGGCAACAGAGTGCCTGGTAGCTGTGCTCAAGATGAAACACAAGCCATTTCCCTGTGTTGCTGTCTCCAAGGAGTAGTTCAATATAAGTCAGTCCTGTAACATCAGTTTGACACCAGCCTATGTCTTTGCCACATTAATTCAATTTATTACCCGGTCTGATCCACACTTTGCATTCTATTTAGGATGCCAGGGGACCTGTTCATCCCTAATGACTGAAGAAGCATTTGTGTTTTATAAGCTATTTGGGACACACTATAAGGAACTAAAAGTGTCTGGTTTATTTTCATTGTTAAATTTACCATGTACCCAATTCAGATGCTGTTGAAATTGATAGCAAACTTGCCAGAGACCCCTGCAACTGAAATGCTTTCTGGAATTTAAGGACCCCTGTTAAAAACATTACAGTTGTTCTCCCCCCCAAAAAACTTACTGGTCTCTTCATAAAAAATACATGAAAAATGTTGTCAAGGGTGGGGAGGAAATTACAAAATGATAGTTTGTTTTTCTGTCTTTTATCTCTAGCTAAACTTTGATCTCTATAAAGTGTTTCTACTGTCATTTGTAAGACTTTCCTTAGTCTTTACTTGGTAGCATATTAAAATTCAATGATTAATTTCACTGGTTTTCTTTGATCTTTTTCCTTCAATGTGAATTACTCCAGCTGAAGAGTTTGCATTTGCCTGAACAAAATTCATCTTCCTTTTTCTGCACATTCAGACAACTGGGAGTTTCCCTGTGCTGTATTTTCCCTACCTGTCCTTGCCTATTCCAGTGTATTGCTCCTTTGCTTAGCCTATGCTCTTCTTTCCAAGTGGTCCTTTACTGTCTCAAGTATTCAACTTCTGCAAGTGATGAGTCTCTGGAGCACTTCCCAAACCCACACCCCAGCTGCCTCTATGGATTACAGAGCCATACAGGAGAGTTTCCCCTTTGAGTTAGCTATCAGTATACTGCCCATCCGTGCTGCTGAAGTCCATACTCCTTTTTAAAATAATGTAGTTGTTTAGGAATGAGTATTGTGGAGTTTGGAGTGTGGGATAGGGGATCAGTAGCGTCTGTAAGGGCACAATTGTAAGAGAAATTTAGTAACAAACCAAGAAAAAGTATATCAGGTCACTGGCTTCTTGCATACTTCTGAGTCATAATTCTGTTGCAGTGCTTGTGGTCATGGAGATGCCTGGACCATACACTTTTCCCAGCTCCACCCCAGGAAAAATGGACAAGCCATGGCTGGAGGTGCCTCAGGGGCACTTTGGAAGTGCAGCACAGCACACACAGCCTGGGCCACAGAAGCAGCAGCAGCGCTCTCAGCGACTCCCTCAGCCACCAGCACAGGGATGATTAGAGACAGACGCACTCCCCATGTCTCCCACCCACTCACTGCTCACTTGCTCCTCAAGGGAGCAAAGAAAACATATTTTCCTTGTCCCCATATAAATAGACCCCACTGCTGTCAAAACCCCAACCTATGAGCGCCATGTGCATATGCTTGTGTGCACACACTCAGATTCCACCTGCTTCTCTCTACACAAGATCCATGTTAACCATTTGCAGAAAGAAAAAGCATTTTAAGAACTCCTCAGAGATGTGGAAAAGATTGTTAGAATGTGGTTTACTTGTTCCACAACTGTGAAATCAATCTACATGTTATGGGCCATGCTTCTTTTCACATTGGGGTGTTCTGCCTGTCCTCAGGACAGGATCATGTTTTTTCACAGGGCAGTGCAGAACTTGGAGCATAGTGATTTATCTAGGTGGGTCCTCACCATATGGTAGTTTCACCTGTCACACATGCCAGATGATGCTTGATGCTTAGCTAGAATTACCTTTAAGAGTTGGCCATTATACTTTTACAGACAAACAGTTGTTCACATTATATTCTAGTAATGTGGTGATTTGACATAAATCAGTGTGAATTAAAAGAGGAGTGAATCTGCAGGGCTGTGTGCTGGCAAGAAGATGTGCTGGAGAATGAAAAATAGCAGACTTTCCTTTGTAAACAAACCATGATACCTTGGGATAAACCCATTAAATGATATTCTCCCACCCAAATTATTTTCATTCCATCCAGTTTAGCCCATTTTCATCAAACCCTTGACAACATATGGAGTTTGAACTGTAGAAAAGTTACCCAGTTAACCCATCTGATTTTTTGTGACACACATATCCAAGGTGTCTGGGCAGATGAGAAGAGGGTCTCTCCTCTAACTGTACGCCACCTAGCCTTGTGCTAATGAAGAGCCATTTGGGGTGTGAAGGGAATTGTGTATTGTTCATTTCATGTGCCAGTTCATCACCTCTGGCTACCTACGAGCCAGGCAGCTCCCCATGACACCAGTCAGGGCTACATGATGCTGATCCCGAAAGGTGTGGTGCTCTGCCCTGCGATGCTGTGGACTGGCTTCACATACCATGACAGGTTTTCTCTTTACACATTATGACCTCCTTTGATCCTCTTTCTTTCCTTTTCCAGCCCAGGGCATCTCTGACTATTCTGGATTCCAGTCCAAGTGAGAAGGATTTTCTCTCTCAAAGTATTGTCCAGAGAGACAACTTTCAGGCAAATGCTGTGTGAGAGAACACAACAGCTCTCACCCACAGGGTTACTCTGATCTCAGCAAGTCAATGCTGTCTCTGCTGAGAAGCAGGAAGAAAGTCTCCACTGGCAGAGGAGGGGGTAAAGCACTCACTAACTTGTCAGATCATATCATCTCATGAATGCATCATACAAGGCAGCGCCTCTGAAAAAGCAGATTGACTTTCTCTGCTTCACCATCACGCTGATGATGAGTTGGTAATTCTGCATATCACTATCTGCATTCTTTACCT
>NW_008238126.1:1031817-1058275 GCF_000691975.1 Corvus brachyrhynchos
TCTTTCCCTATCCAAGCTATAGGTCCTTCAGGCCAGATGTACCTGAGTGTTGGCTGGTGTCATTGCATGATTTACCATATACCTGACAGCCATTTAACTCTTTTGCTTTGTGCTGTGTCTTTTCCCTTGGTACAATTTGCAATGTAACTGCAGCTCTATTATTTTTTCCACTAGTAGGCAGACACAACAATCCAGGTCACAGACTGCTCTAGGACAAATGTGGGGAGAAATGATCATTATTTTTTCCTTGACACCCTGCATGCATGGTGGGAACCACAAGTAGAAAATGTCAGCCCTCTGCTTCAAATTTACTTTCTCATTTCCATATATCTCCTCCTGGTTCTCACATGCATCCCCCTTCCAGCTTTGCTTCTGAAAATTAGGAGATCTCTGTAGATTGGTACTTTTTCACAGCTCTGTAAGTATTGACAGCTGTTTTCTCCTATTGAATGTAATGGATGTGTGCATCCAGAATCTTATATTTACCCTGAAGCTTCCCTTTCACTTTCATAACACTGGCCACATAAATCCACTGAGAACAACCAGAAAAGTGGAAGCTTGCTGGCCTCAAATTTCCTGAGTTGCTCCCAGGGCATTGAAAGCACTCTCCTTGATATTTATGGGATGTCATTAATATCTAGGGATGAAATACCAACATAAACCAGAAATAAGCCCAAGGTTTTGCAGCCTTCTTTGGGTGCATCCACCTGCTCTGGCATGGGCTCCTCCACAGGCTGCAGGTGGAACTCTGCTCCACCATGAACTTCCATGGGCTGCAGGGGAGTCTCAGGTTTGGCACCTCCTCCCCACACCTGCTTCACTGACCTTGGTGTCTGTAGGGCTGTTGCTCTCATATCTCCTCATGCCTCTCCCTGGCTGCTGTTGCAGCAAATTTTCCTCTTCTTAAATACATTATCCCAGAGGGGCTCCCATCATCACTGCTGGGTTCAGCCGTGGCCAGCAGTGGATCTGGGATTGGCTCTGTGGGACATGAGGGAACCTTCTGGCAGCTTCTCACAGAGGACACCTCTCTAGCCCCCCTCACTACCAAAACCTTGAATAACAGCTCCAACACAATCAGCTATTTACGTAAATGTTGCCATGATGTGTGGAGAAATAAGAAGCACTGAGGACCAGGATCTCACCAACACTCACAGATAAAGAGAACATTATTTGTTGTAGAATCTCAGAGGTGAATTCTTCCTGGCAAAAGCAAGGGTAGGACTGTATTTGGGCTGCAGCCATGTAAAATCATTCACAAATCAGAAGTTAGTGGCATTTCCAGTGAGTAATTTACTTCATCTATAACCAGAATAACCTTTTGGGCATACTTTTTCTTTCTATTGGTTTTAAAGGACTGTTAAACCTTATGTAGGTGCCTAAAGGTAGATAGGATACAGATATATAAGAAATTGATAAGAAGGTTAAAAATAAGATTAATGTAGGAGACATGAACAAGGGCATTCACATGTAAGACAAAGGCAACATCCTCAGCAATTCCTCCTCATAAAAAAAGTCACTCCATAAGCAGCAAATACAACTGAGCCTGCTTGCAGGTACATCATTCTAGTACATTGTCCCCAGCTCCACTCAGAATTTTTATATTATTTCTTATTACAGTACCCCCACAGCAGGCTATGTCACATTTTTCACCTAACTTTGCCAAGGGCCAGAGGTAGCCAGCCTTGGCACACACAGTCACAGTGCTGGATCCATCAGCAAATGCTGCCTGGGTGAGGGGCTGCCACTCTCCCTGTCGGGCACACCCCACTGCCAGATCGTCACTGGAATCTCCCAGTTTCTTTCCTGGGCAGTGCATTCACAGGAAACCAGACCTGGATCCAAAGAAGGTATTATGAAGCTGAGGATGGAGGATGGGTGACAGTAAATGTGCATTTTGCCCCGTGTTTGCCAATTTTAATTTTGTCCAAATTAATTAATTCATGTTTCAGTGTTCTGTTTTGCCTTTTTTCTTCCTTTTTTACAAAGCAGAAGATTGCTTCATGCGAGGCAATATCAAAGCTGCTCTTTTTGAAGGGCTTTTGTACTTCTGCTCTATTAGAAAAGTATTTAGAAACTCTTCCTCCACCTGCTTCATGTAGTGTTAAGAATTTTAACAGGATGGAAAAACAGGTTGCTTTGCAAAAGCTGCAAATAAAGAGACCCTGTATGCTCAAGTGACTCAAGAGGCAACACCAAATAAGACCTGTGGAGCATCTGACTCAAAAATTTCAGGGTAAATCACCAGAGTCACAAGTTAATTCCTACCTTAACACGTGTCTCGGGCACTAATCCCGTGTCAGAGAGGTATCCAAGTGCTATCTTGATAATACCATGTAAGCAGTTCAGAGTGTAACTTTATTGTTTCACACATAAGCAAGGCTTTAAACATCTTAATTCTTCCAGTCTTTTGAATTCATGGTAAAAATGGCCTATAGCCAGACCACCTTGACTGTGATCCCACTGGCTCTTAAAGGTCAGGCAGGTGAGGTGCGAGGGGAGCAGAGGGATGCAGGAGCAAAGGAAGAGGCTCAGACATAGTAAAAAGGGTGTTATTAGTTTACTACATTGTCTGACTGCTTTGGACCCTACAACTCAGCAACCCAGCTCTGTTCTTGAGGAAAGTCTCATGAAAAATACAAAACTTCCTTAAGCACAGCCTTCAGTTTCTGAGGATACCTGGACTATTTTAAGCAGCAGGCTCGCGGAGCTGACTTGCCACTAAGGCTTTAATACTGGTATAGGCTCCAGAACTGTGCTGAAAGCAAGAGTTTCCATCTCTGTTGTGCCATGAATCATGCCTTTCTAGAGAATGTGTGTCATTTTTTCCCCCAAAGGCATCTGTAATTGATCTGCAAGTGATCACTTAGCAGAATGGAGGCCTGGTCTACAACACAAATAAAGGATAATAAATGGCAGTCTTCTAAACTCTTCCTAAACCATGCACTTGTAATCCAGTCTTCTAAAAATTTGGACCACATTTTCAACTGGAACTCTCAATGCACTTAAATGTGCATTTAAAGGACTAACCAGTCCTTTAAATGCACATTTAAGAAGGAAAGAAAGATAATCCTGTGATTAATCCCAAGAAATGGGTTCAAAGGGGATCTCAGGCCAGTGACAGAGTTCGAGATCAGCTTATTGAGTCAGTTAATATGGCTTAACTTGTCAGTGTGTCCATTCTCCAGAGGGGCAAGCAAGAATTCATACCTCATTGGTCGTGTCTTGAAGTTTTTAGGTATTTAAAGGGCTTTAGGAGTGGCAGATAAAGACTGTGTATTGCACATTTGCTCAAAGTTTAAATAGTCCCTTCAGTGAGCCCCCACCTTCAGAAGTGCTACTGTCAAAGACATGGAAAACAAGGGTTATTCCAGGAATGTGAGGAGAGAACACAGAGCAAATGTTCCTCAAAGTAAAATATTAGAGCTATACAGAATCAAAACTTTTCTGTGGATGAATACTCAGCAGTTTTATGCTCGTTTGAAAAAAGCAAACTTTTATTTTTCCACTGATTTAGCTTAGATGTTTTTTTCACTGTTACTAGACAAAGACAGCGAGGCTTACATTTTCAAAAGTCTTCAAGGAAAATGGCTTTGGGCAACTCCCAATAACATCAAGGAGAATTGTAAGGCTAAAACCTGAACAGTGGTAAGTCCTGAAAATCTAGCTTAGTTATATGCCATAAAAATGAGGACTCGAATGAAAATCTTTTTAAATGCAGTAGTATGAATGTAGAACTAAAAATATGAGCTATAGAGAAACTAAATGGAGACAGTGTCTGTCATTTTGTAGGCAAACTGTTTTCATAGCTAAACCTGTTTGTGCATGCTGGATGATAAATGCCTCCTGCTTTCAAGGAGTCCTTAAAAAGACAAAAAGACTTTTTACAAGATGCCTACCAACTCTGTTGCCATGGCAGCTGCAAGCATCAGTGGTAACCCAGAATTTCTAGGTTATAATGCGCATGCAACCCCATTAGCATGTTCCACAGCACAGTCCACATTAGTGATAGATAAGGTCATCTGGTAGCTCAGTGTCACAGCTTGGAACTCAATCAAAATCTACATCCAAGCAAGGTCTGTTTCTGCAGCACTCTGTTCCCACGTGTTAATGATACACAATGTGGAAGATGATTATACCTTCTAGAAAAAAATTCTACCTGAAGTTTGCAGGTTGCCTGTGCTGCTGCAATCTGCCCTTGGAAGTTAGGAAAGGGAAGCATTGAGAAATCAGAAAGCTGGGCACAGAGAACTCGAGATCACATACAAGGAATCAAGAATAAATACTGTTCTTTTGCTGTCTCTCAGCTGGGTGAAAGTTGTTTTCATTACTTGAGCGTCAGCTTTTCTAAAAAAAGTCACTGCCAGATTCTTGTTTCCTTTCACTTCAAATCTGGGACATGCCCATCTTTTTTAAGGCCTCTGTGGAATCAGAGGAGACAAGGACAAAGCACAGAAGGGCAAAAGTTAGAATTTTTCCTGCTGCTTGGCCTCAGATTCACCAGGCCAACCTGGTGAGGGAATTTCCTACCAGTCATTTGTGTCTCATGCCCTATATCATTGCAGGAAATGGCGCAGTGGCTCTCTGCTTGCTAATGCTTATCTCTTACCAAAGCTCTGATGAGCGCCTGAGCATCTCCAGGGCCAGCTGTGTTTCTGGACAAGAAGAGCCACCATCCTGCCCCAGGACACTCAGAGCACTCCAGTCCCCCCTTACCTTGTCTTTGCATCACCCCTGCCTGCCCAGAAAATCGAGATGATGTTTCCTTTTCCCCCTTGCTGTGTGTTCCCTGCCCTTGCCCCATCAGCTGCCTCGAGCAGGAGCTGTCTGCAGTGGTAGCGATGGACCTGCTAAATAAATAACTGCATGAAGCTGCTACCTCTCAGTTCCATGAGTTTGGGCCTTCTTCTCTCTTGCCCACCTGAATAACGGAGAGAAGGAAAGGAGGTCTAGTTCTGGCTCTAGAGTACACCGTATGTGCAGCTTCCCGTTCTCTTTAGATGGTTTTGCTTTTCTGTTGTTCTCCAGGTCCATTACTTCCATGCATCTTTTCAGACCCAAAGAAGTGACTTATTGTTATGTCAGATAGTGCCTAAAGTAAATGAAAGGATTAATATGGCTCATTTATTTAAAGCATATGGAAATAAATGTTCAGTTTGTTTGAGTGAGGGAGGAGAATTCCTACTTACTGACAACTTTACATAAATCTCAATCAACTTGATATATATATCACTGAAATATTTTGAAACATTCAGTGTAGCTAAATACAATTTTCTCCTCTTATAATGGAGATTTCCATGAATGGACTTACCATGAATATTACTGACTAGAGAAAGGTGTTTATTTCACTTATTTTATTATTCCATTATTTTATTTCAGACTTTTGTGGGGAAAACTCAGTTTCTATTGCAAATAATGGAATCTAATTCAGATTTTATCCAACCTAAACTGGTCAGTTTTGCTTGTCATGAATCTTTCTATAAGGAACACTAAATAATTGCTGTTCATTCAAGAATTTTCTAATTGATATTAAGGCCTGATTCATTACAATAATTATAAAGCAACACTCATGTATTTTCTGAAGCCACAGTGGTTTACTCCCACTATCACTAATACTGGATATTTGCACTTCTGAGTTTTCCAGGATTACAAATTGGATCCAGCTCAGACTTGAATGTACAGATAAATCTCTGCCACATTAACTATAGTGCAAAGAGCTGACGCATGCATACTCCTTTTATACTAGCTGTGAGAATATAGATTATATCTGGTTTGTTATAAAAACTGACACTGGAATATTAACCCATAAAACCCATGAGAAACTGTGAACCAGGAGAGAGAGTTTTATCTGGACAAATGCTTTGTACTATATGCCTACATCACTTTTTATTTTGCATCAGAAGCTCTAGAGCTGGAGTTATTGAATTGTACAACCTCAGCCCAAATAACTTCTTAAATTCTCTCACAGGTTTTCTATTATATATCTTTCCCACCATGATCTTGCTTAGGGTAGCAAACAGACCTATAACAAAGACACTTCATATATGCAGAAATGTGAAGGCATGCCAGCACTTCTTGAAAATGGGTCCAAGATTCCATTTTGGTTAAGATGAGAGGAAAAAATGTCAGTCATTTGGTATTGCCTTAAGGCAGCATTTAAGAATAAAAAAAAAAATAGAAAAAAGATGCTGTGTGATTGCTGAAATGCCTGGGCAGGCAATGATGATTTCAGTTCCTCAAATAGCTGTGCTGTAGAACAGGGAAGGATAAAGATAGAGTGCTCTGAGATCCCCTGGTAAAAGGTATTATCAGTGGGATGAGTATTTTAATTGCTTTCATTCTGTTGATTTCAAACTTGAATCCACAGAAGATGCATCATTCTTAGTATGACAGAGAGTTCCTGCATAGGAGAAGAAAACAGAAAAAATACTCTTCACATTTGCTGTCATTTTCAATTCTTTTCTTTTAGTACTCTTCCTTCCTGCTGCCATTCTCTTCTTTGCCCTTATTTCCACTGAGTAAATTAAAAAAAAAAAAAAATTTTAAAACTTTGTAGAGAATGAGTGGAACAGGTTCAAGGCAAAGTAAATACCCAGCTGGGCCTGTTTTCTTCCTACCACTAAATAATACAGCGTGCAAACCATTCAAGCAGTCCAAAAAACTTCTTTTCCTAATTATTATTTTCATGTTAAATTCAGTGACGTGAAGAATAAAAAATTTCAACAAGCTACAATGTCTTCTGGAGAACAGCAGTTGGTGAATTTTATGCCGCTAAAAGACTTGAAGGGCTCTTTCCAAGGAGAAAGGATAGATATTGCTGGAAGAGTTTTGAATGTTTTCATTGGATAGCTTTTCTATTTACCAGTGAAAGCTGGGAACACCTGGACCTACAGAATTCAGGGCTGATTTCCAAACTGAACACCTTCTCCCCATCCCTCACCCAGATTGGGTAAACCAAGCAAATTTTAATTCTGCGCCAGAGAATGCATTAAACACAAACCCCCTCAGATGCTGCTTGCTAAAAATCACTTATACTAGGATTAAACTTTAAATATCTCCTGTGAAGACCCTGCTTAATCATCCAGCTGTACTGTGTTCAGCTGCCTGGATTTCTTTCCCTTTAGAGCACTCTTTTTGTTACTTAACCTGCATTTTCCAGGAGCAGTTTAAACCTATTGTGTCACACTCTGCCTTTGATACCTAATGAGAATAATAGGCTTCCAGTATGCAAGGAAGGCAAGCCTGGTGTTGAGCAAGGCCTGAGGGCTGCCCCTGAGAGTACAGACACAGCTATTATCTTTCCTGTGAAGACATTACTGTTCCATAGCTCCAGGAAACATGCAGTAAAATGTTCAATTAAAGTGGATTACATGTTCTTAGCTGGTCAGCTATAATAACTAGGCTTGAAAATGTATTAGGGGATCCAGGAAAGAAGAGTGCTTCTTTGCTAACCTCAGAATGCTGCCCTTTATGTTGCGGATGCATTTTGCTTTCATGTTCCTTTGCAGATTTTCCTGGAAGCAATCCAGTTTTACAGAACGCCTGCTTTTACTGCAAACATTACTTCCTGCACAAAATCTGGTCTGAATACCTTTGCATTGCAACAACTTAAGCTGAGAAGGGAGGTCATTTACTTCTATAATCTTCTACATTACTTCGTTGCAATTAATTTTTATTATGTCCATCCAGCTCCTTCACTGCTCACCAGTACATTCAAGAGTGCGTCATCCAGGTAGCTCAGTTTTCTCTGTTCTGATCCAAGATTGGTTCTGTTCTGACATGACATGAGAGATGTAAGGTAACTGAACATTCCTTTGGCACGTGCCTTTATTTCCTGCTGTAGCTACATGGAAGTTTGTAAGGGCTGCAAAAGTCATGCCTTGTTATATGGCAGGGATTGCTTTCCACTGGCTCCTGTAGCAACTGTTACTGGAGGGAAAGAACATGATGAATGTTAGAGTGGAAGAAATAAAGCTCTGTTGGAGCAAGTCCCTGAGAGCCCTTCTATTTATTCAAGTTCAGTGTTTTAGGAAGTCATTACAATGAGCCATCCCAAAAACCAGCTCAGCAGAAAAATGTATTTAACTGAAAGCCATTGTATTCAGCTCTCAGGGCAGACACAGCACACTGCGTTAATTCAAGAATTAGAGCTCTTTGTTTAATCCCCTTATTTCCTCCTTTCAGCCTGGCATTGTTCCTTCTCTCACTCCCAGACACACAAGGAGAGGCAGGTCCATTACGTTCACCCCAAGGCCCAGCAGAAACCTGCCAGCACATCCCAGACTTATCCTTCCACTGCTTCAAGCTTTCTAAATACAAAAAGTGACTGACTGCAGCTCTTGTCTCTAGAGGAGCTACCTAGAAAAACATCTCCTTGCTTTACTTTATTGCCGTCTGGGAAGACCTCCCTGATTCACAAGCTGACATGGAAGTTCAATTGAATTTTTACCCACTCTCCCTCTTAATCATTTTTAGCCAAAACCCCTGAGGAAAAAGTGTCCTCACACTAAAGTAAATCTATCAGCCAGGGCTGCTGTGTCTTAGTGAGGAGTGATATACAGAGCTGTCTCCACTTCGTCTTCCTTCTGACAGGAATCTCAGCTGGATACAGGAAGGCATGAGGCCTTTTAAAATCCCCTCAGCATCAGAGATGCACCCTTTACATGTAACTGGCAGCTGCTCCTGACATTTTAAGAAATCTTTTGAGTGGTACAAAAGGTGGAAAAACCACCACAGACGATAACTAATCCAAGGGTTCTCAACACTAACACAACCTGTTGCAACCTCCATGTTTTCAAATGGATGCACCACCTTCTATTACAAACCTGCAGCTTGAGGTTGGAGGACCAGCAAATATGTAACTGATTATAGGGTCACAATGTAACTGTGGTTACACAGAGCTCTTTGCTTTTTGAGTCAGTGCCAGAGACAAAAGTTTACCAAATAAACTTGTGTAAATGGGTGTGTGTGTATGTGTGTGTTCAAGTGTGTGTAGGAAGGCAAAGGATTCATCTCATGGCAGCAAATGGTAGGAGTCATACTCTTTTTAAAGTATTGTTTCTATGGGTAACATTTCTCCCATGATTTAGAATTATTTTACCAAAATTTAATGAAGAATAATTGAAGAAAATCTCTTCCATTTAACCTATTTGTTGTACTCCAGTACATCTCACTCTGCCAGACTGATCTCTCTGCATATGCAAAAGTAGCAAATAACTGAAGTAAGTAGCGGTCAATAGTTGATATTTTCTATTCCAAATAGAAGGAGAATATGTTGGCTCCCAGGAATTATGGGCTAGCTCCTTGAAATGTGTGAATTGTAAAGATGAATGGCATGATCCATAAAATCAGAAAATGTTATCACACTTGGGAAAAGAAACAGTAACTGCTGCAAAGGATTTCTGCTTTTTTTGTTCTGTAACAGTGAGCTTGTCAGAGCTGTAAGTATTTGCAGTGATGTAACTACGGAGATGGTGTTGCACAGCCAGCAAACCTCTGATAAAGATATGGCTAAGCACTGTTTTCAGTGCTGTGACTTATAATGAGTCCATGGAAGGCAGATATCCCCCTCGGATTTGTGGAAGTAGGAGGGGATTATACTACCTTCATCACATTGCTAATAGAATATCGCTGAGAGATCCTACAGAGTTCCAGAAAGATATATTGGCTCGTGATCGCCAAAGTCACTATTTCACTCGAGAATGATGCAGTGTTGTCATTACTGACCTTAATACAACAGGAGAATTACAGGACCACAAGCCACAGAGCCAGGGTCAGTTTCCATGGGAGATGAGCCAGATTTTCGGAGGGAAGAGGTGGCTGAAGCTTAGAGTGCACATATCCAGAACGGTCTACATTTGCATAAACTGTGCTGGCATTTAGTTCAGTAAGGAGTTCTTTATAACACTACAGTGAGATGTTATCGTAGCTTTAGTTAAATGTTGCATTTTCTCCTAGCATGAGTTATCACAACATCAAGCCATTACTATTAGTTAATGGAAACCAAGCACTATGGCACCACAAGCTATCATAACATTTCCTGGAAAACACATATGATGTTTCCAGAAGGCATCCTAAAGTACTTTTTTAACTGCTTTGCATTCCGGGAAAGAAACACCACAAGCAATAAACCCTTATAAACATTTTTTAATAGCTAACATTTCAGAATTAGGAGGAGAAAAAAGAAAAATAAAGAAAAGAAATAGTCTCGATAGTTTTCTCTTGAGCTGGGATTTGCTGGAGAGCATAACTTCTCAGCGCTCTCTAAGAATATTTAGAATTTCTCTCTTTGCAAGAAGTGCAGCTGAAAGGTGGAAGGCAGGAGAGGTATGGAAGAAGCTTTCACTGGGCAGTCTGCAGTTCCAGCATCTTTGTAAATTGCTTTCTTTAAAAAGAGCCATTTTAGTTGTACAAACTCAGAGCGATTGCAAGCTGTTACCCAGCATGTGGTATTTGCAATGTGCTGTCTTAAGACCCACAGCCAGGAGAGAGGCTGAGTAATAGGTGAACAAAGTGATTTCTAAGAGCTGAGGGAACAGGTGACATGGCAGATCTTGGACTGCCACAGATATTGGATTTCCTGGGAAACAAAAATATTCCCACAAACCCAGAAGCTTGAGAAAGGAGAACCAAAACTGCATGCAGAGGAAAGGGAGAGAAGTCAGGTTGAGGGCAGAGTACCCTTACTCTCTCATAGCAGGTGGACTCAAGAGATTGAGGAACTTAAAATGAATGAGGTGTAAGTGTCAGGGAAAACTGGAATATCATACCAGCTTTTAAATGTACTCGATGGTCCCTGGAACACTGATATGAAGAATACCTTGAAAGACCTGGGCAGAGCATCTGGCTTCTCTCTTTGAAAGAAACTACACATGAATTTCATGAACCCTTCCAAGGTAAAGGCATTCTGCCTGAAAGACATAGATGGTTTCCAGTGAAAGAGTTAGGGAGGGGGACAAAATCTGCCACCTCACTTAGATGCAGGATGCTTTGGAAGGTAATTAGGAAGATTTGTTTAAAGGCCTGGTTTGGTGTGGTCTTTAGGGATAAATGGGCAGAAGGATGGATGGATGGATGGATGGATGGATGGATGGATGGATGGATGGATGGATGGATAGATGGATGCTGGTCCTCTTTAGACTGAGCAGCCTTGCTTCTCTTGTTTGTGTTAGAAGAAAAGTCAGTCCATAGCCATAGAGGCTGAAACTGGATAGGACCTGTTTAGATTTTGTATTTGCCCCCTGACAGTAGGATCATAAAATGGTTTGGGTTGGGAGGGACCTTAAAGATCATCTAGTTCCAAACCGCTTGCCATGGGCAGGGATGACATTTACTAGACCAAGTGGCTCAGAGCTCCATCCAACCTGGCCTTGAACACTTCCAGGGATGAGGCAGCCCCAGCTTCTCCGGGAAACCTGCTACAGTACTTCACCACCTTCTGAGTAAAAAATTTCATCCTAACATCTAATCTAAACCTGCCTTCTTCACGGTTAAAATCATTTTCCCTTGTCCTGTCACTAACTGCCCATATAAAAAGTCCCTCTCCCTCCTTTTTATAAGCCCCTTTAAGGTGCTGAAAGGCTGCAGAGGTCTCCCTGAAGCCTTTTCTGCAGGCTGAAAAACCCCAGCTCTCTCAGCCTGTCTTCATGGGAGAGGTTCTCTAGACCTCTGGTCATCTTCCTGGACTCCTCTGGACCCACTCCAACAGATCCATGTCTTTCTTCTGCTGAGCACCCAGAGCTGGAGGCAGTGCTGAAGGTAGGGTCTAATGCAGGCAGAGCAGAGGGACAGAATCCCCTTCCTCACCTGCTGCCCACACTGCTGTTGATGCAGCCCAGAACACGTTTGGCCTTCTGGGATGTGAATTCACACTCTTGGCTCATGTCCAGCTTCTCACCCACGAGAACCCCCAAGTCCTTCTCCTCAGGGTTGCTCTCAAAGACTTCTTCTCCCAGTCAGTTCTCATATCTGGGAGGGACTACATATTGAGGGACTACAATGAGCTGATGCCTAAGGCAACCTCAGGTTACATGCACTAATGAAGTGCTGCTTACTGAAAGAATAAACATTATTGTGAACCATCTGGCTCAGGCTTCCTGGATAGGTTGCTGAGAAAAGGACACTTAGCCCTGAAAAATTCTTCTGCACACGAGGGACTCCTGGGGAAAGGATCAAGAGAAATCAGCACTGCTTGATTCCCCTGCTCTAGTTATTGCTTTTTGAAGCTGTGGGGAAAAAGATGTCTCTAACTCTGAGAATGGTAAATCCTAACAGTCATGAAGACTGGTCAAAAAATGAGAATAAGAGAGAAAAAAGTTCAAGGGGTTGTGAGTTAACTGGCAAACCAGCAACCTGCACTCATAAAATGTTAGCTTTTAAAAAGGGTGGTTGCTCTACAGTCACTGTGACACATGAGAGTAATACAGCCTTATCTGAAGTGGCAGGAAGAATTCAAATTCCTGTTAATGCCCAGCAAGAACATGCTGGCATTGAAACAACCAAAGACATCCCTGGAATGTTGGCAGGCTGACCTGAAGCAGCTGAGGCCTCCAGGTTCAAAAAGACTCTGCTGTCCTCAGCACTGGGTTTGAAAGAGATGGTGTCACAGGACTGGCACGGAGGCCCAACACAACCTCACCCCAAAGATGAAATACCATGCAATGGCAATCTTTGGTCCTCACTGGCCAGCAAACAATTGCAAAAAGTTCCAACACCAATAGAAATGGTTAAAGACAGGATTCAGCAACCTGGGTCAGACTTGGAGATGCTTTGCAAAACAGTGTTCAGAGAAGATACTAGGAAAGGAGTCCACATGGTCACAGAAACTCAGTAAAGACTTGGCTTCCTCTCAAAATGGAGTGATCTCATCATTTTTGGTTTTCTGGAGCACAGCAGCTCTATTCCAAATCACTGATGCAACCCTGAACAAAGTCCTTTCCTTGTACAGGGGTCTCCTTCCCCCACCACATTTTGTTCATCTTCCCTGCACAGCTTGCAAAGTCTTTGGGCCAGGATTGTCTGTTGCTACATGACCAGTGATGCCCTTGTCAAAACTGTTTTCCAGGCACCAGCCTCCCATAGATAATGGAGCACAGAACAGCACAGTGACAAAGCTGCTCTCTGTGCAAAGAGCTTATGCTAAGCTCTGTAATTAAGACATATGGGGCCTTATCCACAGCTTAGAGAAGTCAGTGGAAATACTGTCTCGTAGGCTGGATGACAAGACAGTGATGAAGCAGATTTTATTTTAAGGAATCTTTTTTTTTTTCTATTTGGGGATATTCTGAGGCTTTAAGAACTCTGCTACTAAAATGCATGAAAACGAAGAAGAGGAAAAATTAATAAAGTTTAAAAAAATATATCAAGTTATAAATGGGCTTAAACTGAGATACAGAAAAAGTCACAAACAGAACAAATGAGATTTATGTTAGTGGGTCACGTCTTCCAGGGGTTTTTATGGCTTTTTTAAGGGTTGGTTTTACTCAAAATATAAATAAATCCTCTTATTTGCATGTGGACATTAATTGTCTTATGGAATAGAGGGTGCCAATGGATGTAAGAAAAAGGGAACCTGACTCCAGATGATTTAACTTTAAGGGAATTATTAGAAATAATTATAATATTGAATAGGACATAAGGTAGGCATTTCTCAACAGCAGAGAAAAATGCCAGTATGCCTGTGGAGAGAGCACCTGGCTGGACCACTACACACAGACATTTAGTAATTTCTTTATGTGACAGTTTTCCTGTAAAGAGGAAAATATTGATTCCTCTCTGGCTTTGGAAATCAGCACCTTTAAGTGCTCTGGCCAGAAATTCATAACACAGCAATACAAAAATGAAGTTCGAGGAATGAGTCTGGCCCTAAACATTCACGAGGCAGAGGGAAGCATTTTTCTTGCTCACAAAGTGACATTCAGGCTCCCAGTTTCCTGTCTTGCAAGGTATATTGTAGAGGCTCTGAAAATAAACCATACAGTAAGCATGGTCTGTTGTAACCCAAACAATTACAGTCATCACAACAATAAATTTTTAAACAGTTAGGTAATATATAATAAATAAAAGATGAACAGGAAAGCACTCACAGCTACTCCCCTAACGCATCTGGAAAGTAATTAACTTTTTTCCTCCGTTAAGAATGTAATGTATTATACCCTGGCAAAGGAGGAGCCTGGCCATGCATCCCTGATGAGGATTTATCTGAGGTTGGACTCAGAGGGAGCAGACCTGCCATCCATCCTGCCAGAGCACAGCATCTGCCTGTCCCCCCTCGAGCACTGCCCCTTCCCCTCTCAGCAGCACGTGCTGTATCAGGGGTGGCAGAGCTCCAGGGGGACACTGGGACGGGTACTGGGATGGGGCCCTGCCCCATCAGGGACACACCAGGCCCCTGCTTTGCAAATGTGGCTCAGGGAAATGCTCACAATCTCCTGCCAAGGGCTAATGAGAAAATTATCACGGCAGGAAAGGAATTACAGACACACTTCGAGGCCAGCAGGCCTCTCCTGGGGTTCCTGGCATGTGGCAAAGCATAAATCTTCTTATTGCAGGGTCTGGCACAGCTGTCCAGGCACTGGAACACAGGACTGGCATCATCTGAGGGCCTTCCTTGTCTCTGTGTGGTGGTTTCACCCCAGCCAAACCCCAGACAGCCTCTCTCAATCCCCCACCAGCAGGATCGGGGAGGGAATCAGAAAGGTAGAAGACAGAGAACTCATGGACTGGGATAAAGACAGTTTAATAGGGAAAGCAAAAGCCTTGCAGACAAGCAAAGCAAAACAAGCAATTCATTCACTGCTTCCCATGGCTGGGCAGGTGTTTGGCCACCTCCAGGAGAGCAGGGCTCCATCACGTGTATCAGTGACTTGGGCAGACAAACACCATCACTCCAAACATCCCCTCTTTCCTCCCCCAACTTTATACACTGATCCAGGATGTCACATGGTCTGGAATATCCCTTTGGCCAGTTTGGGTCACCCATCCTGGCTGTGTCTCCTCCCAACCTCCCATGCACACCATGTGTACACGCCACACCAGTGTGGCAGTAGGACAAGCAGGAAAGGCCTTGGCTCTGTGTAAGCCCTGCTCAGCAATAACAAAAACATCCCTATATTATCATCACTGTCTTCAGCACAAATCCAAAACACTGCCCCATACCAGCCACTGGGAAGAAAATTATCTGCAGCCCAGCCAAAACCAGCCCAGCTCGTTCTGACATTTCCAACCATCATGAGGGTGCAGCCAGGCTGGCAGCTCCCTGGGAATGGGAGCACTGGGGGATCCCTATGACAGGGACAGCAGATCTATCCCGTTCTCAACCAGTCAAAGCCAGAGACATTGGGCACCTCCCTGGGTGAGGGCAGGACCAAGGCTAGGCTGGGATGTGAGCTCATGGGTGGGCATGGCTCAGCTGGGCAGGGCTTGGGGAGCTGGAGACCAGCCCTTCTGCAGTATCCCTGGGTGCTGACCTGGACTCCAGGGCCGTGGGCAGGTGGGGAAGCTCTGGGGAGCTGCCAAGGGACAGTCAGGGCTACCACGAGCTTTGTCCAGTTCATCGGAGCCTGGGGCTGCCTGAGCTGTGGGCCCCACTGAACAATGAAGTATGAGCCTGGCCAAGGTCTTGTGAGGAGAAGCAGTTGCAAACCTCTGAGTCACTGTGTGTTCTCCCTGGTAGGAACAGAAAAGAGCTCCTCAAGTGTGTTGCCAGAGCCAAGTTCAGTGGAAACTCCCAAGGCTGGTTTAAAAGGAGGGAAATTGCCAATGTGGGTAAGGTATCAGCTTCAGCATTTACAACAAATAGCACAAAATTGATGTGCTCTGAGGTGTATTGCAAAATCAATTACTGCTGGAAACTTTTAGAGAATGGAGATGTTGCTGAGGGGGAACTTTTAGGACAGTCAGAAACCTAAATTCATTTGTATGTTTCTTAGATGATCTCATTGACTGCTCCTTTTTAAAGATTAATGATGCTTTTAATCCATTGTCAAAGATGCTGGTGGTAAAGGTGAGTAATTGGAATTAATTTAGATTAAAAATGCATCACACTAAATGCAAATTAATGCACAGGCTGAGCAAGACTCTAGGTAATGTTTTTAGTAGACAGTTTTACAAAGGTAGCTAAGAGGGAACAGATGATCCGATGAGTGGTTTTCCATGCCTGATTTGTGTGGTGAAGTCACAGGGAATTGCTCCATGGCTACCCACTTCCTGGTCTAAACCAGCTACCCTTGCATGTCATTTAATTTATACTCAGAGAAATCAAGTCGCAACCAAACACTTGAGGGCTGATTAATTCCTGGAACATCTGTTGGCGACAGGCTATTATTAGACATGAACTTTTGACACAATCTGCAGACATAATCATACACAGAGATTAACCTCTCCTCAATAGGCACAGTCCTGCGCTGCATCTGGAGCAAGACACCATGACCCAGATTCCCAGCTGTGGCTGAGCACCAGCACAGCCCAGCCCCAAAGGGCAAAAAAGGCCTGACCTCAGCTCTTTGTGTGCTGGTCCAGTCCCATGGCAGAAGTTGGAGCAACCTGTGCCAGCTGCTGATGGAGACCAAGGTCTCCAGGGGACACAAATGCCACAGCCGTGACCCCTCCATTCAGCCATGCAACAAAAGTAGTCAGGGGGAAAAATGAGTTTGAGAGGGCTGTATCAGCTCTAAGCTCCTGGGATATGTCCCTTTTAATTGCTAGAGTAGCACCACACTCTCACCACATCTGCCTCATATAGGGGAAGCTACAGATTCTCCATTAATAACGCAGATGGACCAAAGATGTTTTGTTGCATAGATGTGAGCCCTGCGAAACATGATGTCAGAGAATTCCTGCACCTATACATGAACTACACCCAGTCTGACTCTGCTGTCTTTTTTTCTGGCCCTCACCCTAATCCTAATGCTGAGGTCCCCAGCACCACACGTGGCCCATGCTCTCCTTAAAATGCCTTTTTCAGCCCCAGTGTCCCTGGAGCTGTGGTGCTCTGAACCCAACCCTAACCCTAATGAACCGTAATGGGAACCTGGGGATGAGGCTGAGGTCCCCATCACCACTGGGAAGGTCCCTGGCTTGTTTTGATACCAGACCTAATCCACACAGGTTGACTGCCTTATCTTAAAACTCTGTGTGATTCACCTTGAATGCTCTGCATGATATCATCTGTTTATAACTCAGTGGCAACTGTCTAAGGCTTTCTCTGTGTATGCATCCTACACATAAACATCTCTTCAAAAAAAACCCCTGATAACATCACAAAATTCACCCTGAAAAGGTAAACAACCCTTAGATACATCCTCCCACTTCTCTGTAAACATATTTTAAGGAATGGTCCATACTCAGGCAGTTGCATAATTTAGCTCAATGGGGAATGGTCTAATTCAGTTCCACAAAGCCAGGGTTGTCCTGTGACTCCTTCGCTCATGGATGTGGCTCTGCTTCAGACTCCTTTGCCTGGGTATTTCAGGCACATCACACTCAGAACGACTGACACTGGAAAGTCTAACTGGGGCACTTAATATAAGGGTTGAGGCACAAGGGCATTTCCACTGCCTGATTTCTCAAATTACTCAGTGACCATTTACGCTCCTTACTATTGCATTTAAAAATCAATCCCCAATCATGCCTAAGTGACACACAGGAAATGTGTGGCCACGGAGTCTCCAGTGTCTTTCCCACAAAACCTGCCTCCTGCTTCCTCCCCTTCTGCCTCTCACACCCTCCACTGTGTGAAACAGTTTTTTCTCTGATTTTCCTCCTTCTGAGGAGGGCATTGCACCGCTCTAGGAAAGGAAAAGCAGATGAAGTTCAGTAGCCTGTTGCACTAAACTGAATAACCCCTCTCCAAATATCTTTTGTTTGACTATATTTTTTTTCCTTTAAAATTCTTTCCTGAATTACACTATGCACCATATTGCTTGCAATTGAATATGAAATAATTAGCATACAGTGGCTATCGTCTCTTCCCTATCGTCACAATATCCCCTGGCACTAGTGAGAGCACCAGCAAGGAGGCTTGACATTCTAAAAGCCTTTTTATTTCCCAATGAAAAATTGTATTTAGGATATAATTAAGTTTAAAAGTACCCTCAGTGGACTCCAGAGTCCACATGCACTTTCCTCTGCATAGGTTTACTCCCCCTGACTAAAATCTGCACTTGGATCATAGATTCATTGATTTGCAGCCTTGGCCTGAGCCTCCTGTGCCTTTTATTTCCTTTATTAGGAAGTAGCTTATTTTCAATAAGATTCTTTGCTCCAGCTTTTTCAGATATCTTCCTATTTGAAGCCACTCACAGCATTAATGGTATGATCATCTTCTAGAGAAATGTCAATTATTATCTCTGCCTTCAAAACTCTTGAAACTTTCAACTCCATTCTAGTTCTTAGGCAACCCAGTATAAAGAAAATTGTTTCCAGAGTTCCAAGAACATTTTCTTAACTGCATACTTTCCAATCAATTCCCTAGAGGATTAGGAGGAATTTTACATTTTCAGTGGCCTCGGAGAACTATTAGCAGTTCTTTCCCTGTTGCACCAGATGATTGTCTCCTGAGATGTCTACCAAAATTCAGAAGTGATGCACAAGGCTGTGATAAATTCTGTTTGATCTGTTTATACTCATACATATTTCTCAAAGGCCAGGCTTCCATCCAAATACTTTCAGACTACCCTGGAGGTATTTAACTGCAGTCTACAAGCTATGAAGAATGAGAGCAGGTCTTGCAGAATAGTGAAATAGAGGGGAAAAAAAAAGAAGCTGCATGTCAGTGGGTTAAGAAAATAAGATTTTTTGAGTTCTAGTTCCACTTCTCATGGCTATATAAAAAGTGACCTTTATTATCTCACCTCCTGTTCCTCTGAGTTGCAGTTAAGACCGTAAGGGAGGTTCTCAGGCCAAACCAGAAGTCCGTCTATCCCTGAATCCCATGTCTGATGTCAAGCACCAACAACAGCTTGAGAACAAAATACCAGAGCATCACAAATGTGGAACAGGGACTTTTTAGGCCTGAAGTGGATTAGCATCTTGATGTTTAGCAACCAGGGATGGAGTTTTCATCTGTGAGCTTGTCTAATGGCTTTGTTAATTTATACTCTTGGCTTCCGCAACACCCTGTGGCAGTAAGCTCTTCTGTTTAATTATGCACTGTATGGAAAACTCTGCCTCTTCTTTCCTTTCATACCTTAGTTTGACAGTTTAATTTGAAAGCCACTCCTTTTGTGGTACAAGAAATAATTTCTCTTTTCATCATCACCTATATGTTTTGAAATCACTATGTATCTCATCTTTTTTCGTTACAGAAAATAACTAGTCTATTTAGTTCCTCATTGTACAGAAAATATTCCATAACAGCAGTACTTTTGTTGGTTACTTTCTGGTACTAGAGAAGACAAGACTGGACCTGTAAAATTTAGATGCATCACTGCTTTTCTTGCTGACTTACAGATATGCTTTGCTTTCCTTTCATGCTTGGGGTTTTTTCCTGTTTTTTCCTTCTTTTCTCTGTCTTTGCTAAAAACTTGTGGCACTCTGCAGGACTGCCCTGGAACAGGGAACCATATTCACAGAGCAACTTACACTGATCTGAATATCTATTCCTTGAATAGTAGCATCTCCTGTGGGACTTGTCACTCTTTATGTATAGGTGGGGTTATTTTTCTCCATGTGCATCAGGTTTTCAGCGGATCGAAAGATAATTTCACCTGCTGTTTTATTGCCCATCACTCAGGATCCTCCTGCAAGCCTTCACAGTCAATTTTAGTTTTTATTACTCCTCAGCAAAGGCTTCACTTTTCCTCTTTGTTCCTCTTTCCAGATCATTTACTAATACACTGGAGATCACAAGCTCCAGCACAGATCTCAGTGGTCACCTCTTGCAGCATTTTCTCTGCTGTGATAACTGGGCTTTTATACTCAGATTAATTTCCTGTCTTTTAATCAGGTATCAGTCCATGAGATGAACTTGACCCTTCTACCTCACTACTTAATATCTTCACGTAATTTTGGGGAGGGAACTTTCAAGTGTGCTTTATCAAAGGGTTCATCACAGAGTCATTGACTTCATTTCTTTTAACACTTGCCTGCATCACAATGAACTTATCATAAGGAAACTACTAAGACCTAGGAAACTTAAAATTTGTCAGTGTTCACACAGATGTTCAGTATCTCCAGAAGTGTTGACTTATACAGAATGTGGTGCCTCTGAGATGAGTTATCCTTGTTTCATGCCACATGTGTTTGGATGTGAATGTCTATAGGAATGTGTATCTGGCGCTCAGATTGTTTCCTATGCCAAACTATTTTTTGTTTTTAAATATCGGATGATTTCAACCAAATTTAACATAGATATAAAAGTTTGGGAAAAAAAGTGTTTCTTCCAGAACTATGAAGAAAGAAGGGCTGGTAAAGAGTCAAACTCTCGTAGCACTGCCATGGGAGTGAGTGTGTTTAAAACCAGCACGTTAGAGCTCATTGTAAGACATCAGAGATTGAGAGAAACAGGGGAAGAATTGAAGGAGCAGAGGGTATGAAACCTTCAGCTGTAGGGATAAACTTCAGTCAGACCTTATGACAAATTAGATACCAGAGGACACAACAATCAGTCACAAGAGGCTTTGAAACAAGGTTTTGGTCCCTCACAGACCATCTTATCTGATGGTGTCCTTGGCGGAGACAGCTCAGCTCCACACATCCTACCAGCAGAGAAAGATGGCAGTCTGTACTCCTGATTTAGCAACTTAGAAGACATCTATCAATTAAAAAAAGAAAAGTGAGAGTGGGAGAAGAAGTGCCAGGGAAAATGTGTCAGGTTTTTTACATTTTGCTTTGTGAAAGAGACTGATGTATGAAAATAACACTGCCTGCAAAATCAAGCAAGTGTTATAGGAAGGTGAATAATAAGAATAAGAGAACCAAGAGAAACTGAACAGTTCAGTGCTTCATCAGATCAACAGCTGTTTTATTTGAGGAAAGCTGAGCCACATAAACTGAACTACTTCGATAAGTTATTGATGTAATTGTGATGATGTCAGTAAGCAAACTTGCCATAATTAAAACCTGTAATGTCTTTATTCTGCTATATTTCCTTACCTGGTGTACCTGTAGAGCTCTTGCAGCTTAAATAAGAAGCTACAGCACCACTGGTCTTCTATAATTCATGTTTAGAAATCACTACAAAACCATAAACTGATATTATATTGCAAATTCCATATTTATGTACGCAAATAATTAGCTTGCTTTAATAAACATCCAGTCCCATCCACTGGAAGCTGAAAGGAACTTGGCAAAGCTAATACTTGAAATTTCATTTCCATGAAAAAATGCGGATTCTGGGACACGGAAATGTTTGTTCATTCATCTCAGTTTCAATAAATATTGCACTCCACAACAAGGTCCATTTTAATATTTTAAAAACAAAACATTTTACTTTTCATATTATACGCAGCTTCTCATTTGGAAAGAAATGCACATTTTTATTGGAGTTTCGTAACAGGTTTTGACTGCAAAATTGCTGGTTTCATTTTCACCCCCCAAAAAATTATATTTGCTAAAAATATCATCAGCTGGAGATGATGTTTTACACTTGCCAAGGAATTGAAAAAAAGTTATTTGCATACCTCTAGAATTCAAAGCTCTTGAAAATCATGTCATTTTTTAAGTTCTCTGTTTGAATTTAGAAATTTTCCTTCAGACTTCTCTAACTAAAATAAGATGTAGTGTCATTAAAAAGCTCCGAATTTCCCACACACCTGCGCAACACAGAGGGATCTTCCTAAGAGAAGAATTTTTAACTTATTTAACTAGAAATAGAAGCAGTGCACAGCGAGGGCGTTTTCTTTATCAGCAAACACTCCGTTAATGTGGCAGCACAAAGGAATGAACGTGCCTCTGAGCACGGAAATACAACAGTGTTCTTGTCTGTTTGTTGCATTCTGTCTTCATACCTTCCCCAAACATTTTCTGCAACCCTGCACAGGCTGTGAAGGAGCTTGTCCCACAATAGAAGTATTCTTGGAAGGAATTGGTCTTTGCCAGTCAGGCAGATTTTCCACCCTGGCTGTCCGGCTTTGCCCTCGTGACACCTCATGCTGCAGATACAACTCCCAGGCTCCCTGCCATTCATGTTCCAGCTTTGTGCACTGGCACGCAGTGCCAACAGACTGTTTTCTGTTGCCTTACTTCTGCTTACTGTGGAGGATGTGCCTTTTTTCTCTATTTGTCATCCTTCTCATCCTTTTTCTGCTGAATTTTTGGTTCTTCTCCCTCGATTCCTCTTGGGCTGTTTTTTTGCTGCTGAGAAATGAGGGGTGCATACATATTTTTTCATTGCTGGCTCTCAGCAGCTCTAGAGAAGGCTCAGGCAAGCTGCCACCTTCTCCTTCTGGTGCTCATTGTCCCCACAGCCAGAGACTTACACATGAGCATCTGGCTTTTCACATTGTGAGCACAATCTCCTCACCAGAGTGGGAAGGAAGATCCTCAGCATACCCTCACAGTGTACTCTGTCTTTTTCAGGGTCTTTGGATGACCACAGATGGAATTTTGAAAAGGTCTGGATAAATAATGCATTTTCAGTTTAGTTACCAGTCGGAGACACCGTGGGTGGGGAATGAGAAAGAAAATTTCAGGTAGATGTGGAAATGTTTTATTTGATACATAAGGAAGTGCTGAGCTGTGATTAGTGCTTAGAGCTCCTTTAAATAATCGGGACAATTTTTAAGAAAAAAACCCCAAACTTGACATCCTGAAATGAAAGAATATCAAAATACTGTATTTGAAAGGCCAGATAAAACATATTTATATCTTTAATAGCATCCCCCTCTTTTTTCTTACAGAAACTATTAATCATATTTATCTAAGCATTCACAGACAGATTGTCCACCCAAAAAGAGCTTTTATTTTTGATTAATTTCCTTTTTACCTGCTTAAAAGCAGATATCTCACTGTGAGTCAACACTGGCATATTTAAATCACCAAGGCACTTAAAAAATCCCACTCCTCACCAGCAGCATTCACAAGACTTCAACCACATTGCCTGGGGAGAGTGGTACACAGCAGCAAATACACTGAGGGTTTGCAATCAGCAAAGGGAGCTGTGCTGGTGACATTGATTGTGTCTGGGCAATTGCAACCATGATTTTCAGTGTATCCAATACACAAAATGCAATCATTAATTCATGCCCCTTTTTTTTGTTTGTTTCATTTATCACTCCATAGGTCATGGAGTTCTTAAAATTTCCACCTACTATTTTATTCAGAATAAGTTGATTAAGGAAGTTGGTAGTTGAACATGACCAGGAGAATCCCTCCTCTTCCCCATCCTCTGCCTGCTACAGATACTGAATGTCTTCATGATGCTCCAGATGTTTTGTCCTCCTCACTGTTATTTCTCTGGTTTTTGAAAGTGAAAGGAAAGTATTTTCAAGCATCCCTGTGCCTCTAAAAATGGCAGCAGTAGAAGCTGGATACAAGGAATTAAACCAATTGCCACATACCTAACCAAACTGGGAGAAGACAGGCTTTGTGTGGTGGTCACTTACGGATTGATTGCAACAAAGAGCTCCTAAAAGCCTTCCTGCCAATGCTCTGAGTGTGAATAAAGCATCAGGTTTACGCTGACTCTGAAAAGACTAAAGTCTCTCTCCTGTAACATCTTAAACATTTAGCAGCTGCACTCATAAAGTGACTGAACTCTTCTGGTTCACAGCATATTTTCTATCTCTCACTCTTACAGACTGGTAAGATTCAGCTTTGACACCCTGCCAGGCTCAATATGAAGAATTCTATAATTATCAATCTAGTGATGGCATTTAAAAGCAAATGCATTATCATGCACAGAAATCATCTCCTATCCCCTACAGCGTGTTCCACAACAAGGGCTGTCGCTTTGACTATAACTCTGGCTTTATTACATTTAAAACTCTTCCATCAACAGACTTCCCCAGAAAAAATAAAAATTCTTTTATTCAGAAAATGCCACGTAGTCTGGAGTGGCTGTCAATGTACCTAAAGGTCATATAATGTCAGAGTCATTATTTTCAAATCATCCACACTCATGAGCCTTATTTTGCAAGGCCGGCTATCTAAACAATAATAAACGCAGAGCCCGCATGGTGCAGCACGAAAATTTGTGCCCTTATCATTTAAGAAGTATGGAATAGAAGCAGAAAGATTCCTTCCAACTCCTCCTCCTCTCATCATTGTGCAACCACTGTATTCAGCAGACCATTACATGTACTTAATAGGCTGAGCCCCTCTTAGCCAACACCTTTTTCTCCCTGGCCCATTTGGTAATCCAAGACAATGCTTATACAAGCCAGATTATCCATTGCAGAGCTGCCAGCTCTGACACACCCTGATACTTTACCCTGCCATGGATCAAAAAGATTAAAAGCAACTTTAAAAAGCGTAAGTTACAATACTAAATCCAGAAACTGTAGCCTGTCTGCTTCAGCTCAGATTTGGAAACTAAGTAAAGATTAATGTTTTGAATGGTATCTGAATTAATGTTCTGTCAGCCAGCTGCAGAGACAGGGGTTGCTGTTTTCCCATTTGTTTGGTTGGTTTTTGTTTCCATAATTCGGATAGTTTTCAAACACTGTTTGCAGCCTCAGGAAGTCTGTGCTCCATCTGCAGTCCTGGGCATTGTTAGAACTATTATTTGCAGCCACACTCCAGGTGGGAGCCACGGGTCATTGGTTCAACAGGTTAACGTGACTGACACAGATCGCACTAACTCTAAGAATGATTACATTTATTTGCTGACCTGGCTCTCCCCTAGATTAAGACATACTCCTACCTTCACCTTTTCTACCCTCCCATTTCCTCTACCTTAAAAAAATAAATTGGTTAACAGATGTAGGCAACTGGAAGGTTTCACATTTCACTTCTCTGTTTTCTTTTTCTTGGTCACAAAAGCAGTGAAGAAGGAAAGGGGTTGAGATGAAAACAATAACCACCCTCTGTTTACCTCAGCCAGCTGCACCATCCATTACCCCACTCTGGGTCAATACCTGGCACTAGATTTCGTGTAGCCTATATAACATCAGACAGGGTTGAAACAGAAGAGAGACAGACTTTAAATTTTTGTATCCAGAGCTGACCGTGTTTATCCGGGCTGAGCTGCATGCAGTGCCCTGCATGAGCTGCAGTCAACAGAAAGCAATTTCTCCTTACGTTACTGTGAATTATTTACTAAAACATTTTGAACTGACATCCAGATTTTCCCCCCTCTGTTCAGTTTTATTGCAATGAAAAGAAGAGAAGTAAATGAATAACAGGAGAGTGGTAATAAATTCCACCAAAATGCACTGGCTGATAAAATAAGTGTCTTTGAAACAGTGCTGTATGCAGGAATAATTGTATCATTTGTTACAGTGCCATGCTGATGTACTTAGAACCATCTCTGACTATGGCAGAGACGTTGGAAACAAAGCTCCAGCTTAAGAGCATCCACAGGGCTGTGGGACTTTGTAGGATGTTAGTGAAGATACAGCCATGTGGCCAGCCCTGAAGATAAGAGGTTTGAATTCTTCCTATAAACTGTGGAGGGGTTTAGAACTAAGATATTGAGAACACACACACACAGACCAGAGAGGAAAGTCTTCCTCATTTACCAAGTGGCTGAGGACATCCTGTCTTTGGCAGAGAGGACAGAGCAGACCCTCTGAATCTTGTTTTCTGCCCCAAACACAGAAGCAGGCAGGGCTCAGAATGGGTCCCTGTGTGTCTCTTCCACAGAAGCACTAGCAGGGAGAGTGAGTTATGTCTTGAAAACAAAAGTCAACTATTACTCACTGCCTCAGCATGAGAGGTAACTCAGGGAGAAGTGCATCTAAACCTTCCTGTACAGGAAAAGGCTCTGCTCCACAAGTTATGTCTGGCTCCAGTTCTGGATTGCAGATGTGAATCTTCCTCCTTGAGTCCATATTTCAGGAGTGTCCAGACCTGTCACGGGATTATCTGTCATTTTAAGCAGTGCCAAATGAAGTTCAGAGGCTGAGGACTATCCTGTAGGTGTGATGTTTGGACCAGCTCATCCTTTCTCTTCCAAAACTTGCATTTGCTCCCAAACCAAAATCCAGTATTTTCCTCAATGAAAGTTTGAGTTGGTTTTCCATGGCCTCTGGCTTTTGCCATTAATGCCATTGCTGAATCTAGCACAAGTGTTGGTTGAGTTTCGCCTTCATTTCTAACAAAGGCAGGGTTTAGATCCAACCATTAATGCCATTGCTGAATCTAGCACAATTGTTGGTTGAGTTTCACCTTCATTTCTAACAAAGGCAGGGTTTAGATCCACTGTTGTCACTCCCAGGTCTCACTGTGCAGCAAAGGTAGTTAAGGAAAACAGCTGTTATGAATGATATTGCACAAGATCCTGCCTCAGCGAATTATTAAATTAACGGAGTATCCATGCATTTTTGACAGGATAAAAACATTTTTGGGCAAGTCAGCA
>NW_008238126.1:1058319-1093281 GCF_000691975.1 Corvus brachyrhynchos
GGGGTACAGCCAGAGACACAGAGCTGAAGCAGCTGACAGTCAGGAATGAGAGGCCAGTAAGAGGCTGAATTGCTGAGCTCTGTGCCCATGCAGCCGGAGATGGGCACTTGACAAGCTGGTAGTGCCACACTGGCCAAGAGCAATTCTGATGGAAGCAGGGAGCAGGCTCTGGGAACACCATTTCCTCCTCTGTTTTGCCTCCCACATATACTGAGCTATAGGCACCCAAAAAGCAGGCAGTGGCTGAAGGCATCAGTACCATCACCAATTTTTACAATTAATGGCCAGACTACTCCCAAAGAGGATATTAATGGCCAGGGTGGCAGCAAAACATGATGGGACAGCCCCTCACATCTGCAGCACTCCTTCTCCTTCCCTTGGAAACAGCAGAAGCAAAAGCCAGGTCCTCTGGGGCTGTCCCCTGAACTCTGTTCCTTTTCTCAGAGGGAGCAGCTTCACCTCTAAGTGGCAAAACTCTCCACTCACTGTGAGCTAAGCACTTTTTCCAAGGTGGAATCAGGGAGTCTGAGTTCAATCCCTCCTGTATCAGATTGGCCCTGACTGGCTGCAGTGATCCTACTACTGGAAAAATTAACACACACACTTGTCTACTAGCCAAACACTTCTTCTCGTGAGAAAAATTCTTTAAAGAAGCATTTTCTCAGTGGAAGCAGGAGAAGGCAAGAGAAACCTCTCAGGGAATAAAAGACTCGTGTGAGAAATGGATATAGATGGTGCAGCCAAGGGATTTGGGGGCAGGGGTGGGCAAGTGGGGAGAAAAGTGGGAAACTGTGTTTCTCTCTGAGCGTGAAGGGACAAATCCAGCCTTCTGCCCAAATAGGTTTCATCCTGCAGCACAAGAAAAGGCTGGGGCTCTGCTGCACTGCTCTCTGTGCTGCTCACCTGCACCTCTGCAGTTTAGTCCCATGGCACTGGTGTAGTGAAGAGGGAGTGGTGAGACCAGGAGCAATACCCTGGCAGGCTGAGAAAAAGGGCAGTCATACACCAAAGAGTCCATTTTGGTGTCTGGGCTGCCCCTGGACACCAGCCCCAGACATTTTTGAGCAGTATCACCCACATGCAAAGACTGAAACTGGGCCCTCTCAGCTACCCCTGCTCTCCAGTTCCAGAGTCACTTCTGGATGCTCAAGTATCCACTGGATGTACCCTTGAGTGTGGAGCAATGAACATAACTACTGGAGAGTCTGGATGCTACAAATGCAGGCGTGTCCATCTGTCTCTCTGCTCTGACTGCCAAACAGCAAAGGAAGGAATGAGCCTCTGTCGGCTCACAGAGGCCATGAAAACCTTGAACCATTCATTCACAGCACTCCTGTGAGCAGACATGTGAGCTGCCTCTGGCAACTTAGGTAAGCTGAAAACGCAGTAAAAATGAAAGAGAACTGTCAAGCTTATAATTAATGCGCAGTTAAAAATCATGCCTTGATGATTCTCTCCCGGTTAGAGGAACAGGGCTGGGAAGAGGCTCTGGACCAGCTTGTTGTCTCACTCTGTGAATTTCCAAGTGTGTTGTGGTGGACACTATGCAAGTACTCTTTTAGCCAGCTCAAACTGAGACAGAATAGTGCTTTTTTTTGGTTTTTCATCCTGATACTGCAGACTGTTACTTCGCTAGGTGTCTCTTACTTGAATGAAAGCAACCTCTTTCTTTCCTAGCAGAGGCAGACACAGGATGAAAAAGGCAATCACCACCACTTGCCTGCTGTTTCAGGAGCTTTGTTGGCATTCTTTTGTCCAGTACTTTCTTATGTTTTCCTAAGAGAGAAAAAAGAGATTATCTGATACCCTCACCTCATTCAATGTTGAGGTGCAGGAGAAAGAGGAAACAGACTAATTCCATGTCTTAGACAAGCCAAACACATAAATCTGGACTGGCATCAGAAGGCAACTGCTCTCCTTCCCCTCCCTTCCCAGCAAATTGTTCCTGTTCACAAAAATCCAGAAGGAAAATTCACAGAACTGTCTTCACAGGCAATAAACCAAAGTTAATGACCTGATGTAAAGCCACTGGAGTAAGAATATTTTCATATGGTTGGAAGACAGAGGCAGACTAGGCAGAAATACAGCCTTGTGGGTGCCATATGACTGCCTATGTTACACAGTATCTGAAGCCTTCTTCCAGCCTTTAAAGGGGATACCACTTAAATTTATAGGCTGTAGAACAAAGAAGTTTAATGAGTTAATGCGGAGGTGCTGTGGAGCAGAACCACCCCAATAAGCAACACAAACAGCCTCACTATCCCATTGAAACTGAAAGCACACAACAAAATTGAACAGTGGTCAGCAGGCTGCCCTGGAGGAGGTGTGTGGTTACCTCCTCGGGCTCTCCACATGCCGTGAAAGGAGCCCACACTCCCCTTTTGTTCGGGACCACTGGGAGTCAGTTGTCTCCTGAAAGAAACGCGGCTGCACGGCTCCAGATTCGTTACTGGTACATCAAAAAGAATTAACATCCTGCCTCCGCTGCCACAAAGAGAGGGGTCCTGTTTGGTGCCAAGTGGCCATGTGCACTGATACAGAAATAATGTCTTGGCAGTCAGCAGGGGCGAAGGGAAGCCAAATTACATCATTCACTCTCCTTTCAGTGGGGATAAAAGACTCTATTTACTACTTTGGCAGTAGCCAGCACCACAGCTGCTGCCGGTCACATGTAAGGGCAGCAGAGGGAAGGCAACAAAAAAATAATTGAATCCTCACAGCCTGTGGATGCTCTTCATAAAATACCCCCCACTTAGTGCAACAGGAGCTATCCTAGAGCTCAGGAAACCTCTGTTCTGGTCCCACTGCTCTCTCAGACTTCTGCTGCATGACCTTGACCTGTCACTTCACCTCTCTTCTTTCCTCCTCCTCTTGGTCCTGTTTATTTGGCTCACAAGCTGTTGAGGGCAGGGAATTGACATATTATGTAAACCCTGTGCTTAGCTCAGCTCTCTGCCAGTCTCGTCTGGGTCCTATAGGCACTCCTGCTCAGGATGAAAACAACATCAGCTCTAATTCTATTAAAAATACATTGAAAGGGCCAAAGAGAGCTAGATTTTCAAGCTGATGGGATAAATATGTGGCATGGATGTTACAAGATGGGAAGTTCTGCTACGCCAGAGCACCTTTAGCTTTGTAAATGCCTGATGGAATACCTGTACAATGGTAAGAAGTTACTGGTGTGGCCAGAATGAGCAGCAAAAGCAATTAAGTAGTTTAAACTTTTTTTAAGGTGAAACTCAGGAAGAGGAGCTGAATTCATGTGAGAAAGCAAGGATAAATGCCTCTGTTAATGATTGTCAGATTTGTCTTTATAAGAAGAGCCATACTGCATAAAAAATACACCTACAGGGCATAAACAAAAATGAACAAGTGTTTAATTGCATGGCCTAATAAGTCCTAAGATTTGTGCAGTTTCCATCACCAGAGAGCTCAAGCCTACCTGTCTGAGCACATCTCCTTGTACGCTTCGAGCAACTGATGATTATCAAACACAGAAGTGGATGACCCCATCTTAATTTAAAATGCATGCTCAAGTGACACAACTCAATTCTGACTGCTCAAGCAAACCCCTGCAGAATAGTAATGGGATAAATGAAGACTAAAATATCCCCCAAAAAAACTAAAGCTCTTCTCTCAGGACCAAATGCAGGGCCAGTTTGTGCATAATAATATATATATTCAACAAAACCTGCAAAAAAACTGAAGGAGTTGGTGCTGCAGAGAATTTTTGTACATTTTAAACAAACCATAATTGTCCTATCGAGAGAAGCTGAGGAAGGAGACCCTCATCTGCAGAGCAGATCCACAACTTCATTAAGAGAATCAGTGTATTTTGTAACTAAATGAGATTCTGTCTCGCTGGCAGGCATATTCTGCTCACAGAACAAAGAAACCACACACACAAATATTCCAAAGGAAGATGTCCTTAAAAAAAAGTCATTGTAGCACCATCAGACTGCAGAGTATGCCAGAAACTATGACTTTGTGGGAGAAAAAAACAGACTGACGGGAATTAGGAAGCAAGCTAGATGCGTGTGACAAAAATGTCTGGAGCTTTTTATTTCTCGGTTAATTCCTGTGAGCTTCTGCTTGTTATCAAGCAATTTCTGTGTTGGTGTTTTTTTCCAGTATTCAAAAGCCACACTGCTGCCTACCAGCCTCAGGCAACTGGGTGTAGGGACAGGGCAGCACCCTCGAACTTGCTGGTGTTGGATTTTTAGAGCATCTCCGCAGCACCCAGAGCCCTGGAGAACAAAGCCTCGAAGGCTTTCTCTCACAGGCAACAGGCTCCCTGCTCATCTCCTGGTGTGCCTGTCCTCAGCTCCATGCCTGGCTGGGCACATTAGGCCTGAGATGAGGAACTGCCTGAAAGACAAATGTGAAAAATCACAGCACTAAACTGCTGGGAAATCCAAACATCTCCATGCATGGGAGCCAGCAAGGCTGCTGAGCTGTGAGGAAGTATTCAGACACTGATCCACACTCTGTGTTCCTGCTTGGAGTCTGGCTAGGAGGGGAAAGGGATAGTAAGATCCCAGATCTGGCAAGTAATGGTAACAGAAGGCAAGAAAAGGGAAAAGGCAAAAAAACAGCAGTGAGTTAAGGGTGCAGATGGTGGTCTGAGATCTGGAGTATTTCTGTCTGTCATGTTTTAATTCTCTCCTTTAAGATACTCAAAAACAAGATTAAAAGGGGAGCTGGAGGTAAAACCCAAAATTCAGTTTTTATGAGGGACTTCATATTTTTCCCTTATACATGGCAAATTGTTAATTATTGCATTTCAATTTTCAATAGAAGAGCAGGAAATGACTAGGTGCAAACATCTCCAATAATAAACATTTCCAATATATAAATTTAAAGATAGTCAAAATTTATGCAAGATGTTAAGAGTGAGCTAGGTTTTCTCATTCAAGGAATTTTTTCCCAACTACCATAGACACAGGTTCACTCAAAAGAAACCAGTCTGGGTGAAATATTATTCTTGGATACATCTGCAGTTAAAGGAGATGAATCTCTCATGAGGTCACTGCCAGCCTGTAGAGTCACACCTTGGGCTGACACCATTACTTCATTACAGCTCGCAGACAGCAGCCCCATCTCAACCCTGCTCCAGATTCTTCTCAAATTTCTGAATTCTGAAAAAAGCCACTTGCATCATTTATGGAGAGATTAGCTCTGATATTCATGGCAGCAGGAAAAACAGCCCAGAATAAGAAACCTTTCCTAGAAAATCCCTTACTGGTGTCTGTCTTTTACATCAAAAAAGCCATCTCATGCTGCTAATCTCAATTGTGAGTGTTTGATAGAAAAAGATCTAGTGCCTTCAGGCAATGTAGACCCAGATCAGTTAGGGATTTAACTCTAATTCTGAGACAACGAGTTGCTTCCAGTTTGTTTTGGCTGGCTCTAGAGTGGCTCTTTGCACATGAAATCATTATTAAACTCTGCTCAGAAGTCAGCTGCTAACTTGTGCAGTAGCACCCTGGTATTATGTAATGCCAGCGTAAAACTACACAAGTAAATGGAATGAATCATCCTGAACCAGTTTCCTGGAATATAAAGTCACATGGAAAATATTATTGGTTAAATTTACAAGTGATGGATAAGCAGGCCATCCACACAAAAACACGTGCTTACCTTATCAAGCCCAAAACATTCTTTTCCACTTATGGTGCAGGACTTCTATTTCATGAACCAAGTTATAAATTTTGTCTAGACTCCAGCTAGCATCAAGCCCCACCAATAGCACTTCCTTCAGACTCCCAATATGTTTTCTGGATGTATACATATGTGTTTTGTTAAGCCGTGTAATCCTCATGTACAATGAAAGCCCAGCTTGACTAGTGAAAGTTGACAATGATGCAGGCTCCTTTCAGAAGATACTTGAATATTTTCTACATGCTGAAGATGCTGTAATCATGTCAAGTGCTGAGCAAATGGAATTAAAACAGAAGCTTTATTGTCTATATTTCTACAATCATTTATTTCAGGATTTTAGTATTTTTCTTCCAAAGTTTTGCTGCATGGCATTCACTGAAGGCCACAAAGGCAACTCAGACTTTCAAGCATCTTTAAACAACCTAGAGAAAGGGCAATTAAATTTGTTGACACTGTCAGATTACTGTGGTAAACCAACGAAATTTTTAAAGCAATCTGAATATGACAGTGAAATTCATTTATATGCACTTCCTGGTCTTATTTTTCCTGCACCCAGAGAAGCAAGAACCCCACCTCACGCTCCACCACCACATTCCTTCAAACGTGAGCGTTCACCAAGAAGAGAGAAGGGTCAGCCCTGCAAACTTTTCCAGAGGTTTCCTCAGACACAGAGCAGGAAGGTCTGTCCCTCTACAATGATGTTTTTCAAATAACAATCCTCTTCTTCTCTGCAGATGCCCTACCCAAATTAAAACCATAGTGGAACCCACGGAGGCTAGAAAATTCATTAATGGATTTGAGTGAAATCGCCGTTTTATGGAATGTAATTTCACATATGGGTAGCTACACTATCTATGGAGCTCATGGTTGAAACAATTTAAAGCACTTCTCACCCTAACACAAAAGATAAGCTCATTTTATGAGTTTCTCAGCTTCCTCCAGCCCATAATAAGCACAAATAATGTGAAGAACAGTCTTGTAAGTCAGATTGTGAAGAGGAGCTGAATACTGATTTATTGTTGTAAAAAACACAGCCCTGTTCAGGGTGATATGCAGTGCCCTGCTGTTCCAGAAATACAGTCTGAGGCATCAAGCCTGCAGTTGACTTGCCAGATAACTTCTGCTATAGGGTGCTTATTTTTAAGTATTTAATAGAAACACTTTTACTTTAGGGAGATGTTTTCCATCTCCAATTTTTGTGAAGCATGACTGGCAAGTAAAAAGTTGTCTTCTCTCCAGAGAAAATAATGCAAGTATGCTCCACTGCAAACCCCACAATGATTATATGAATAATTCGAAGACCTCAAATTTGAGGCACATTTTAGTGTCATATTAAAAACAATTTATTTTTATCTTGCTCTGGTTTATCAAAAGTCTTAAGTGTCCCACTTCAAATCAGTGTCTGGTATCCAATACCTGGGGTTTAATCTTCCATTCAAACCAGCTCTTCTGCAAAAAATATTTCTTTCCTGATTCACTTTATCCCTTGTACACTGCATTTAGAAGATCCTATCACAAGCCATAGGCATGTTTAATATTATTGAAATTGCACTGCTAATATCCAGATCAATTATATTTTGAGATTTATGTTTAGTGTAGATATTAATGCAGTCTGGCTTTTCCCTATTTTACTTCTGCAAGTATAATTTATTGAGACATAAATAGTAATATTAAAGCTATCAAGTATAAACATCAATACTTTACAGCACTGTGTAATTTAAGAGTTACATGCATCTAAATTCAGTTACAGTCCTTTCTGAATGCTCAAATCTTAACTGCAGACTGCAGCTCACCAGGAATTCTGAGTTTGGAAGCAGCAGGCTGTCAGTACTAACATCTTGAAATAAGCCTTTCAGGAGGACTGGGGAGCAGGCATGTGGCTGGAACATAAAAAAATTCATGGGTTTCTATTTTTCTTTTTTTTTTTTTGCTAAACACTCACTGTTTGCATACTGTAACCCTCTTCCCCATCTCTCAGTCATTTCAGATTATTTGTGGTTTTGGTGTTTTAGTGATTCCAGAGATGTACAGGAAAGGGGCTGGAAGGAACTGTGGGAAGTCAGCCACCAGCTTGTGTCTAAGAACCACCAGTGATGGGAATGCCACCCTCCACAGGTAACATTGCTTTGCTTTGTTGTTCAGTGTGTCAGAATTATCTTATTGCATGAAACCAGGAGTAACTGGTGAGCACTGGTGTTTGGTTTGGCAAAGAGGCAACATATGTGACAAGGTCTGGCCAAACAAACTTTTTTTACTTCAAACAGATATTTTTTTGGTGAGCCATAATAAAAATACCTTCCTCAAGATAAAAACTTGCAAAGCAGGGCTGCCTATTGCCCAGTTAAAATAAAACTGGCAGCGAAGGTGGGATTGTCTAAAGGCTCAGTCACTAATAAAAGCTTTTTAAATTTTGCTCACTGTGGACACAGACAATGTAAACTGTAAGTGCTTTTCCTCTAGAAGTGTATTTCCCTCTCCCTTGGCTATGGAGGGGGCATCAGTGACTTGCCCTAAATGCTTAAGTTACACGAAGCAGCATAAGATGAACTCCAGTTTCAGTGTTTGCAAAAGAACTGATGAAATCCTTGATTTGTCGTTATTACAATGAGGCCACGTTTAGGTTTTTGAATATCCATGGGTGCACAGTGCTGCCTTCAATTTTAAGCTCAAAATAAAAATGTTATTTTTACAGCTGTTCTGAGCAAACAAGGAGTACAACTGAAGTACCACTGGCCTATTTTGGACTGAAGGCACCAGGGAGAAAGTACCTTAAGATGAAGCAAACTGAGAGGAAAACCATGAAAGTCATGGTGAAGGCAAAAGTTTTGTGCTGCCTTGGGTCAGTGAGTTTCCTGATAGAGACTGGTGCTTGTACTTACCAGGAGGAGCTACCTCTAGACAAAAAGCTAAAGACCACACTTGGCACTGTCAAAGACTCATCATCCTTTTAGTACTTCAAAGTGTAAATCTGATCATGCTCTATAACAGTCTCAATGAACTTTTGAGCTTACAGCCTTTTTATCTTGTATAACTTTTTTTCCTTTTTCTGTTTGGCAATCTGATTTCATTAGGATTTGTCAGTGTAGTCAAGTGTGCATCTGAATAGCCTGAGAAATTTAACAGTGCAAGTAATGAAGAATCATGTCCTGTTGCATCTGAGGGCATCTGCCCTTAAATATAGAGTTTTATCTGCCACATGCAATAATTTCTACCTTTCTGTCAGAAAACTGATATAACCCACCCTTGTATGGAAAAGAGTGACTAAACACTATACTGTACTTGCATTTCTCTGAGTCTACACAGAAGAAATATTGCTACAAAACGACATCAGTATTACTTGTTTATTTAAACGTCTCATGACAGAGTGAGAAGAAAACATTTTTCACTAAGGAAAACAAGATCTCCCAGTACTCCCAGTGCTACAGAAGTACGAGTATGTAGTCAAGAATCTCCCACATCAGTCAAACTGGAGCTGAAGATGCTTTGAACAAACCACATGGACCCCAGCCTGGCAGCCTTGTCCCCTAGGTGAAATCCCAGCTAACAATTTCAGCGCCAGTCTGTTGGTGCTTCTCAGCTTTAGAAAGCCTGTAGGGGATGGAGGTGTGGCCAAAGAGCAGAGATACCTAAAGGATCCCTATTCAAATAGGTGCTGTTGACAACACAGATGAAGGAATGCATCTGTGGGTGAGCAGTGGTTCCATAAATTTAGCTTTGGAAATATTTGTGGGATCAGCTGCATTTTTTCCCCTCGTATATGATTAATGTTCCCTAGTTGGTGGGGAATACACCAATATTTTAGGACTTTCTTTTATCTTTTAAGATTTTAAAATGCAGCTGACAACATACTAATCTGGCTAACTTTGACCTTCTTTGAATTTTAGATTTTAGTAGCAGTCATCTAATTTTAGCCAGGCTGACCAAGTTAAAATAAATGTGGCACAGACCATGAAGGCAGCTATTCATTTATGAGCAAGAGGCAGCTACTTTCAGTATAGATGCTTATTGTGGAAAAGGCAATGATCAAAAGAAAATGTTGGGAAAAAAAGATGCAGAGAGTTACAGTCCCTGCTGTCAGGACATTTATTAATTTCAAAGCATCATTGGTGGTACCTGCAGAGGTGAATTATTAAAAAGTAAATAAAGATTCTCTTTAACTTATATTCTCTGTATAAGACACTTAGGGTTTTGCCTGCAGCTGTGCAGGTAACACAGCCATTATTCTCTCAGCCCTTGTTCTCACCCCCTCACACACCTGATGTCTGGAAAGGCAGATTTTGCTTTCCTTTGAAGGAGATGGAAGTGAGAATAACAACACCTTTATGCTGCCTAGCCCTCCCTGCTGGCAGGTCTCAACCTTCTTTGCAGAAGCCATCAGCAGAATTATCTAGATTTTACCAGTGTGGAGACCAGAGCCCAGAGAACAGCAAGTTGTGTCTAAGGATGTGCAGTGAGCTGGTAGGAAAAGCAGGAGGAACTCCAGGTCTTCACCTGCGGGTGGTGAGGACAATGTGCATCCTCTCAGAAAGGGTTCATTTCTTTGCCAGGGTGTTCCAAGCCTCCAAAAGGTCCCCTGCCCATCAGCTCAGGGCCTTTTCCAGAGATTCAGGCTTCATTTCTCCCACATGTCAGGTGTCTTGTTTGTTCTCCTGCCAGCTTTAGTCCCTGACCACAATTCCTTCCTGCCTATTTAGCATTCACCCCACTGAGGTGTCTATCAACAGAAACCATGTCACCCCCATTCCAGTAAATTAATCAAGCCAAGATCTTCTAGTATCCCTTCATATATTATGCTTTCCATTTTTCTAACCATCTTAATAGCCCTTGTCAATCATGCATTCCACTCTAAACCAGTCGGTTTTGATCCCGGGTGACCAAATTATGCTGCACCTTCCAGCATGGATGTGTACACCCTTCTATCTGCAGGAAATAACTCACCTAATCCATCTTGGGTTTCCAGGGTCTTTGAGTTTTCTGTCATGTTGACAGCTCCTGCGCAAGGTTACGTGTCTTTATCTTGTCTTTGCTCTGCTATTCCAGCAGAAGGGCCTTTAATAGCAGGCATCTAATGGCAGAAAGTGTTCTTACAACTCATATGTCCACATATGATTTTGCACTCTGTACTGTGAAACTAATCCAGTTTAAAATGCTCAGTCCGCGAATTCTGCCTGTGAAATATTCTGAGTGCCCTGTGTGTACCTGGGGTGTGTCATCAGCAATTCAGAAGACTACACTCCCACTTGTTGCGAAAAATAAACCATGTATCTTCCAAGGTAGTCCTTGAAGAAATCTATTTCTTCCAGCTCAAGACACCTCCCTGTTTCTTTGCTCTCATAGGGAAAACAGTGATTTTATCCACCATTAAGGAGTCAGGGCTGTGTGCATGCTCGTGTGTGTGAAAGAGAGGGGGGGAAATGAGGCAGAATCAGGAATATCTGTTTTCACACTGAAAATAATCTGGAGCTCATGGGTAAACATGCACAATATGAAGCACAATAGAAAAATCTGAAGGTAACTCTCAGGGCAAGTCAGGACAAGGTAGAAAATTGATGCAGCTTCAATAAAGGCCAAAGGCAGCAGTGCATGGCAGTTCTGTCATTATCAGAGGACATTAGTGCTCTATACACAAAGCAAGAGATGGAATGACAAGTGAGAAGGTAGGAAATAAACAATCAATTTGGAAAAGGCCCTTTCCGCCCCTCTTCCCCCCCACCAGAGAACTGCATCACAAGGAGAAAAACATCTTTAAATGAAGAAAAATATGGTCAAAAACTTGAGCTCCCAGCAAAGGGAGGACCTTTTATGTACACGCTTATCATCAACTTTACTCACTACCTTCTGCATGGAGGCCCCGGAAGAGGAAAGGAGGGCACTGCTTTAAATTAAAGTGTCCTGAAATGAGGTTTTAAAGCAACCTGAAGAAGCGGTAGCAAAAATTTTTTGAAGAGTTATCATGGGTACTAGTGACCAATAACTTGGTTTCTGGACTGCAGACATCAGAAACTATAGTAATTAAAAAAAAAATACCAAGGAAAAGACAGCATGGCTTTTGCAAAGGGCAGATATATATCACACAGCCTCACATATCACACGGTTCTCAGAAGAGGTGAGGAGCAAAAAATCATTAGAGCTCATACAGTCCTTTTGTATTGCCCAAAAAATGGCAATGAGTCATTGCCATTGCCATGAGTTAACAGCCCTTACAAAAACTAAACATTCCCAGTATAAATGACAATAATCAATCAGCAGACGCTTAAAAATAGAAGAAAAAAAAAAAAGGGAAGAAAAGATAAGAATAATTAGATTCTTCACAGTCTAATACTGTCACTTATGGTGCTACTAATGGATTGGACCTGGGCCCAGGGCTCCCCAACATATTCATAAATGTTGCAGGAAGTAGAGAAGAAGGGCAGTGATAGCATTGGCTCCTGCAAAATTATTCATAAAAGGCTAACCTAAAGCTGACTGTGAAGTATTTCAGGAGATCATAAGTGTTTGTGTTCAGCTCCATATTAGTGACTGCAGTGTGATGAAGGGTGACACAGCAACAGGCAGTGCCGACATACAAGTGCCTGTACAGGTATGTATGTATGTACAGCCCATTACATACAGTCACTTAGGTGGTAATTTACCTCTTGTCGTCTAAGAATACTTGGAGTCCTCCAGGATTCACCAAACACTTTGAATACCTGACACATCAATGCTCAGGAACTCAGAAACAAAGAGTATTAAGAATTATCAGGAAAGGCAAAGAGAAGAAAAATCAAATAACATTATGCTACTGTACATTATTGCTGTACATTATGTACTTATTATTCATTTCACTCCATCTCAAAGAGATGTACTGGAACTAAGACAGAAATGGGAAGACCAAATTTACTCCACAGTTTTGTTACAAGGAGAGTGGATAGACTAGGTGATAGATAATGCATAATAATAGACTAGATAATAGAGGACAGAGATGGAATATGCCTGAGATAGATATGAAGAATGGGAAGTGATCTATTCACTGTTTCTCACAATACAACAGCAGGTAGACTGATAATGAAATTATCAACCATCAGTTTGAGAGCAGAGAGAAAAAAAGATCTTTTCACACAAGGCCAGGGAATTAATTCTCACAGGATCCTGTGGAAGCTACAGAATAAATTTGGTGCCAAGAGTCAGTGGGAGTCACTGAATGCAGGGCTACTCACATCTCTGACCTAGAAACATCCAACCCAGGTCAAAAAACTCCTCAATGAGCAGTTCCCAAAGTTGCCAGTTTGTGCTGTAAGAAAAATCCCTGTGTATTTGTCCCTTCTCTGAAATTCTCTTTCTAACCAGCGTTAAAGCCAGGTTCTAGAGGCCACCAGAAAACCTCACTGGGACACACATGTATTTTCAGTTTTAGTGCACTTTAATAAAATTACGTTATAAAAAAATCTTGAAATGTCTCCAGTGTATTTCCATATCTCAGATTTTTCTCGAAAGAAAGAAAGAAAGAAAGAAAGAAAGAAAGAAAGAAAGAAAGAAAGAAAGAAAGAAAGAAAAGAAGACACAAGTTCCCTGTTTCTGTTCTTGGGTTGAGCTCTTTTCCTCACAAAATACTAGTTGCTGACAATCCTAGTTTTGCTACTGGTACCCCCAGTTTATTTGCAGAAGTAATCACTTCACTCTGCCTGCAAATGCAGGAGTCTGCCCTTTTTCCTCCATTTATTAAAACAAATAAATGAACAAACCCCACAATTAGGTAAGGTCTGGACTATTATGTAAAAAATCACATCCTCCGATGAAATAAATTACTGTAACTTTATTGGCTTCAGTGGAGCTGTGGCAATTTACAGCAGCTGAATATTGCTTCAGCACTATGATTCAAGTTATCAAGAACATGAAATGCTGCAATATTGATTCAGAAAAGTCTATTTGAATTTATTTTTCTAAATTAATTTGCTCCCAGATTCATTAAACATAGTTGGGAAATATTTCTAGAATGCACATTAAGTGCAAAAATGTAGACTGGAGTCCAAACTCACCAATGCATTTAGGCAATCTGAGGCATTTTTAGGCTTCTTTATGAGACCCTCATGGCATAGGATGATATCAGTTGCCTATTTGACAAATATCATTCATATGGATTTTTTTAATGAAGGCCCAAATATTACTGCTGTAATTTTTTTATAATGATAGTATTCCAGTAGCAGTCACAGGGAGTTTTCCCCAACAGACCCATGGACATACCCTGCCTTGAGATTTCTCAATTTACAGACAAGATAGAGAGGGTTCATGGAAATTCTCCCTTCAGACAAACCCTGGCGAGTGACCCTTTTGCCCTTTCCATCGTATAATGGTTAATTTCCTCCAGGTATCCCAGTAAAAATGGTTCTTGAGAAGGACCATGAAGAGGAAATCACCTTGTGACTGAGTTTTTCTCAGCCAATCCACCCATAAAGTCAAGGTTGAAGACAGCATAAAGGGTTGTATTGAGATTGCCATAAACATGTCATTTACTCCTTGTAGCCTCTTTTCCCCAATAATTGTGAAGTCTGGCAGCAATGCTGGCACCAGGATTTGCTCCTTTCCCTCTTAAATCTCTTTACAGCACCAACACCTGATTTATGTGCACCACAGTCAGTCTTGGATAAAAGACGCACCCAGGAAGTCACCTCTAGCAAGGCAGAAGGGGCAGGACACAATGTGGTGACGCTGGGGATTATAGGACATTTCAATTTAAAGCGTGTTAATGATAAAGGTGGTGACTTTATGCTGCCAACAGTGGTTTGGGGCTCCTGTGGGCAGGGAGGAGCAGGAGGATAACTTGGGGCAAGCAGAGGCACAGCCCCAAATTATCCTCCTGTGTTACTTGAGGACTGAGGCAAGGAAGGCTTAGATGAGAGTTTGGGGTGGAATTCAAAGCTGGGATGCCTAAAATACCATAAAATAAATTACTCTAAAAGAAAACTGGAAAGCTTTCATGTAGCTGCAGTGCCAAGAAGGCATGGCTCAAGACGAGGGAGGAGGATCTCATCATTTTGGATGTGACACAACTTCTCTCTCCCAGTGCTCCATTTATGAAGTGCCAGTCATATTTCATTTCTAATGCTTGTCTTGGTTGTAAGTACCCAGCTGTAAATTTGCTGGGTGATAGCCTTTAGACATGTGCATATGCATGTATGCACACAGGTTTTTATAACAGAGTCCAATTTTAGCTGATCCTCTTGAAAATACTGTAAACCAAGCTTCAGTTTATCAATAAAGCATGATTGTAAAATTGTGGGCCTGAAAGACATGAAAATTATAAGACTGTCAACAGTAAAAAGGAAAAATAGATTAGAAAAATAGAAAAGTAGAGAATATCTGAGATAAATATAGTGAAGACAGTGTTGTCTTCTCTTTACCTACATGTAGTTTTGACTCCCATATGGTCCTCAAAGTTTATACTAAAAATTTTTGAGAATCTGGGTCTTACCCATTAGGAATCTGCATGTTTTAATATTATGTGTATCCTTGCCAGCCTTTTTTTTTCTGTTATGGTATTTGCAAGTGGCACCATAAGCAAGCGAGGGAGGGGGACAGTTTTTCTCCACTCTCTATGTATTTATCTTGTATGTTTGGCAACATTTGGAACCAGACCAAAATGAATATAAGTCAATACTCAGTTTTGTTTGTTCCCTTTATAGCCCATTTCTCCTCTTGGTTTGCGTGGGTATTTCCAATAGCGACAGAGAAGGGAAAATATTTCAAAGCAAAGCAAAGTGTGGTTATATAACAGCAAACAAAGGCAGGAGGCTTCAAGGGGAAAATGTGACTCCTGAAAATAATTTTAAGAACTTATCTTTACGCAAACTGCTACACACAGTAATATAATTACAGAAATACAAACCCCCACACACATACCAATGCACAGAGTAAATACAATTATATCAGTGCTTGTATGAGCATAGCTTGCTTTATTACAGAAAGGGGAAAAAGATGTGATGGTACCAAACCTGTGCACTGTACATCCATGATATTATTATTATTGTTGTTGTTGTTGTTGTTGTTATTTATTAACAATAATAATGATAATATAGTAATAGAAATAATAACAATCTCAAATATTTTCACCCCTCATACATGCAGTCAAACTGGTAGAAACAGCAGATACAGAGTAATGCTATCTTCCCTGTACCCCCACACCCCCCTTATTTTAAGGTTCTTTCTCTTCTGAGATCTTGAATTGTCATAAGTTTGCAGGGTGGCCAGCCCACCCACAGGAGAGAGATTTGGTTCTCCTGATAAGCTGTTTATTAGTGATTTGACTCCAAAATGTGTGCTTGGCTTCTTTGTGGCAGCTGTTGGAGGTGAGGACTGCAGAGCTCCAGCAGCTGTCAACACAACCCACACAGCAGTATAATAGTTAGGGGAAAATTGCTGAAATTAAATAGACTATGTTGAGTTAAAAGCACTTTTCTAATTCAGCCTTTGGAGGTGTGTATCTTCCTAATGGCTTGTTGTAACTATGGGAACAAGGGCTTTCCCCTCTCCCCCAGGTTTTGCCTTTGACTGCAACACAGCTCCTTGTGGTTCTTTGAGCTGGTGGAGACAGCAGCATAAATACTTCTATGGCAATACATGCATAGCCACCTAGAGAGAATGAAAAGGCTGATTCTCTTCTTTGTGGCAGGCACAGTGTTAGATAACAGTTAACTGATTGTCATTGATAATTTGTTCCACTCGGGTTTATTGCCTTACTTGCTCTTTCCTTCTCTCCCTTCTTTTAAGTATGGAGGATCTTAAACCTATCAAAGGTTTTGATGTCTCTTGAAAAAAAAACCAGCAAAGTTGGAAAGCATTTGGCAGTGCAATTAGTAATGTTAAATCAGTGTGAATTCAAATCATTTAACTTGCTCCTTTAGCAGCTGATACCAGGAATACAAATTAGAAGGTAAAACTAAAATTGAACTATTGAAACTGGAAATCATCAAAACAAAAGACCCTGAGTTCCAGACTGAGGAGAACAGAGACTTCTTTTAATATGGGAAGAAATAAAAAAGAGGGGGCCAGAACATGAGTTAAATGAGCACATTTTCTTTCCTTTGGAGGACTGGCAGCTCTGCAGAGTGGGACTGAGGATGGTTGCAGGGGCACAATGAGCACTCTCACCCTTCTTCCTTCTGTTGTGATCAACACCCAGCTCACTGCTCAGCAAACAGGAAGAGCACAATAACTGCTGTGTCATGGATGACTCTTCTCCACATCCACCTCCCTCTGGAGAAGGGAAGTGTGCACACCAAATATTGCTGAGTGTTGCTGAGGAAGGGTTGTGCTGCCATTTGCAGGGATGTTGTACCTGAAAGGAGACACTGCAGCCTTTATCTCTGCCCCAGGAACATCACTTCCTACATCTGAGAGTGAAAGGATGCCACAGGAGTGGATTTTTTTTCTTCCTCTTACTTTTTTGATTTAAACAATGTCATAGCTGAAGGAGAGCAAAACAGCTGATTCCTCTGAGTACTGCAATCATGCACGGCTGCATTTTATGTGCAGTATCTCCCAGCCAGAGTCACTGTGCTCAAAGCCTTAGGGCTCTGTTTCCCTACTCTTTTCTCCTGGCAGAGATGCACACAACCACATTTCCCAGTTAGTACTTCATACCTTCCAACTTGAAAAGCATTTTCTACTCGCATTTTTGTTCTCAATTTTTCCTTCTATCTTCCATCTAATTTTACCTTGAATACTTTTTCACCAGAAAGTTGAATCAGATCAAATGAGCTTTGCATTTTAGTTTGAAGTTGATGAGTTCATTGTTATCCTGGGGCCTTCTCAGGACTTCTAAACTTGGGGTATGTGCAGAAAAACTGCTTACTTCATATCCCTGTAGCTTCATCATGAGTCTTGCACTTCTTGACATCTTGTCAGTGGCTAAGCTGTTGAAAGCAGTCTGTGGAGGAGCAGTGGGGGAGCCAGTGGAGATGGGGGTTTGGTGGCCACAGCCAGTGCCACAAGAACCAGCAGGATGCTGTGTCCTAAAGAAGTCCAATCCACAGACTGTGTTGGGTTAATGCAGAGTCTCACTGGCAGATCTTATGTTTTATTGGCAGTCTAGCTTCTGTTTACTAATTTCTGAAACCATGGTGGGAAGAGAGAGAAATACCTAAGACTGAACTGTTTATTGCCCTCCACGTGAGCTGCCAGGTGAGCAGTAGCAAGACATGAAGAAAAAGCAGTTTAGAGGCTAAATTTACTCAACTGTCATATGAATGTCCTGCCAGAGCCTCTATTTGACCTCCCTGGTTGTCAGAGTCTTCTTGAAAGCCTTAAGAAGCTCTTGTGGATGAACTTGCTATGAATCACAGAATAATTTAGGAGTTGGGCCTCTTTGTCCAGCCCAGTTTCCTCCATGTATCCCACCTGCTTTGTCATGATGCTGCACAACCAACATCACTCATACCAGGTGGCTCAGGCCCTTTCTACAAGGCTCTGAAGTCACACACTGTAAAGCCACAGAACATTTATGAGCAGCCTGAATCTTGGATCCAGCCCACAGGAAAAGGATTTAAGATGCTTCTCCAGCTTCAAAGTGCACCGTGTCCTGGGAAGCTCAGGAGCAAGGGAGGTGTAACCTAGGAGATTCTGCTGCTTTCTGCAAAACTGGAGACCATATGAAACCTTGTGTCTCAGCACCCAAAATCTCTCACCCGAGGCAGCAGCGAAGAACTCAGTAGAGGCTTGTACCCCACGCTTTTTCCTGCAGATTACTCAGTTTCCATAAATACCTCTGCATAGGAAGGCTGTGTTAAGACTCTCGCACATCAGAGGGAATTTCAGAACCAGGCTAAGCAGGTGTGAAGCTACTGATAACTTCCACCTGCGCCCTAATCTCCGCTTGTCTCCAGTGTAACCATATCACAGCAAAGTACTCTTGGGGACACGTGTCATGATGCTGCTCCAAAGGTGCTCTGTCAAGGAGAAAATGTCTGTTTCATTGTTTGGTTGTGCATGACAGTCCGTGGAGGAGCTTCTCTATATAATGTTTTAAATGAGGAAATCAGTAGAGGGGCCCCCTTTCTCAGTTTATTTGGTTTTTAATTCGGTTTTTAATTCTTCACAAAGTTCCTGCTAAGGAATACTAATACCACAATGGAGAGCAAATCACTCCAGTGTGTCACACAAAGTCAAACCTTTTCATCTGACCTGAGAGATAATTCCTCTAAACAATATCACTATAGTCAAAAGGAATTATAATTAATTCACACAGAGAGAATATAATTAGCATTCTTAGAAAAGAACTGGTTGCTGATGTACTTACTGCCTTATGAAAAGATTTTTCTTTGGAGTTATAGGAATAAACTAAGAGGCCTGAAAATCCCTTTTTATTAGTCTCAAGTGCAGGATGAACACATTTACCACTTGCCAGGCAGCCTTTTGGAAGTTTAATATATGAAAAAGCCGTACATCAAATAAAAATACGGAGTTGTCTATTACAGAAATTGTGTCCTTCTGTGTTAGTAGCTGAAGAACAAGCAATCCTCTCCATCTTCATGTCCATCTATGCAGTCAAGTTCAAATTGATTCTTAGATTGATTTATAGATATGATGTCAAAAAAGCTGGGAGGCTTTTGCAGGGACACACATTTGTATCAACTACAATGTCATCAGCTGGGCCTGTATTATTTTTTCCCCAGCAATCACACTGCTTGTTTAGTAGAGGGAGCCCTACCCACAGTCCTGGTGGACATTTATTTCTCCCTTGAAATGTTTAAGCATCAATGGTTTTGGTGAAGACTGGATGGCAAAGAACAAACTGGGAATTCATCTGGTAGGGAAGGGCATTAATTCACAAACCACCTCACTCTAATTTTGAAAGTCAACTGCAATAATTAAACAACAAAGCTTAAAGAATATGAAACAAGGAAATTTTGTTGCCATGCATTTATGTCAACCTATTAGGACAACAAGATTGTGCAACTTTCTTGGCCCAAAACATGCATAAATGAGTTGTCAAATTTCTCCAAATGCTTTGGCCAAAATCACTGTGATTTTTTTTTCCATCAGAAATGTTGAAATACTTGTTTAATATTGATCCAGCATTTTGCAATGACATTTCATTTATTAAATTTATCCTCAAATAAAACTCAAAAGGGTGAAAAAATGTAGGGCAAGGAAACAAACAGATTTTTCTGATTCACAAGCAAATATCTAGTTGGACTTGGAATAAAATAAACATTGTTTTTGCTGAAGCACAAGACCTGTGGGTAAATTAGAACTCTACTTTCCCAGTTCAGTTCATGAAAGTCAATTCAATTATTTTCACAGATTTATTTGTGACATAATATATTAATCAGACCTCAAAAGCTCAACTGATCTATTTGTTCCATAAATTCTACACTGTAAAAACCTGCTTGCTAGCACTGACTTTGATGAGTGAATGATGCAGTCCTGTAAGAATGTAGTTGGAATTCTGTTGTCCACATGTTGTGAATAAAGGCTTAACCCTCTCATATCACTTCTCTATACAAACTGGCTGGGAAGGAGTAAAAAAATTGCCTCTGTGTCTATCAGACCAGCTGAAAAAAACCCTCAATGGCACGCTTGCAACATTGTTTTAACTTTAATTTGTTTCTTCTGGCACCAAACAGGAGGGGTGAGTACAAGTGATATGAAGAGGTATAAAACATGATAAAGAGCGTCCCTGAAGTGTCCAAGGCCAGGATGGATGGGGCTCTGAGCAACCTGGTCCAGTGGGAGGTGTCCCTGCCCATGGCAGGGCGATGGAACTGGATGATCTTTAAGGTTCCTTCCAGCCCAAACCATTCTATGATTCTATGAAAATCTTTGCTCATCTGGTACCTCAAAGAGCTGATTTAGCCAGATTATAGGTCTTTTTACTTTAATTCTTCTAGGTCAATGCACTTACTGATTTCTTCATGGTTTTGGCAACTTGCACTCCAACAGCGCTGGGTTCTCTTCTCTGTCATGCTGCTCAGGGGAGCAGTAATTTTGTTTAGATAAATATCTATATCAGTTTAATTTTTGGGCTTTGGAATGTGTCTCCCTTTTCAATCTTCATCCTAGAGACAACTCAAAGGTTTTAGACCCTAAATGTGCAGCACATGAAACCCAACTAAAATATGAGTATAGAGTGCAAGAAATACCCTCTGCACGCCAGGTCAGGTGGGATGGAAGGTGTCTCTTTAAGCAGACATTTCTAGCTGTTTGCACAGATTTTCAGGTTTCCAGATTTTCCACTATCATTTGCTATCAGCATCCATTTAATCTTCCCCATGCTTTCTTTAAAGGTGGTCTTTTGTTCATAACTTAATCCCAGGAACTCCATCCCTAATCGTTTGCCCAAAAGTGACAAGAAAGCATAGGTACACATATTATTTGAAAAAGTGACACCCAAAGTGATGGAAGGAGATTTAAGTTTTTTATCAAATCAACCATTTTGTGAATAGTAAAAAACTGTGTACATACCAAACAGCAAAAAAAGGAGTTTGTAACACAGCAATAATTGTTTTCGCTGGGAAAAAGCATCTGAATCAATAAGCACTAAGGTTGCAGACTGGTTTTGCTAATTGATTCATGAGCTGGGCAACTTCTAAGCAACACAGTTACTACTGCTGGCCTTTAAAAAAGTTGCACTTGTTCTGAAGAGCTACTAAATAACTAAAACAATACTGTTATTTTTAAAGGTCTCCTAATTCTGCCATTTCAAATCGATGTTAATCGTTTGAGGTTGCTGCCTTTGTGAGGAAATGTTCAGGATATGTTAATGCAGTTCAGCTTGGTGCTCTTCTATCCGGGAAGCCATTTTAGAAGTCACTTGACTCAGACAGACTTTCACACAAGGTTTTACATATTTAATGCCAGGTCTGGTCTCCACCATGACTTAGCAAGAAGCTGCATTTCTAGTTCTCTTCCATGGGTCTGTGTTTCCATCATGTATGTTATAAAGGTGCATAAATTGGCATGGAAATCTAAAATATTCTCTATTTGCAATGAGAACTTCATTCATAATGGATAGGGGATGTCTTTATGCTACAGTCAGGTATCAGATCTTTCACCAGGTGTTGCCTTCACCTTGATAAATCTGGCCTTGGACTGTTTACTGTCTGACCAGGTAGCAACCTGTATCTCTATGCCTGAGGGATGTGAGCATTTCCAGAGCACCTTTTGAAGTCAGTGATCACTTGTGGAAAGTATTAAAACCTGAGATCTTCATTAAGTATCAAGTGTATGAATTGCAAAAAATCCTCAAGGGGGCATTTGAGTCTGGAGGAAGGCAAGGGAGAAAAAGAGTACGGTAGGGAAGACTTTCTCCAGCTCAGTATCCTTTTAGGGAAAAGCCATTCTTTAGACAGACCTTGTCAGGGAATCTGTTCCCATCTGAAAGATGTGGAAACTGCCAGAGATCTTTTCCCTTGAAGGATATTGATAGAGGCTATCTCAAGCTAGGAGAAAAGTATAGATATGTATTAAAAATGGAATTGCTCGTTTTACTTTTTCCTCTACAGCAGTCCACCATACACCTTGCTTAGTTTACTAAGTTGGCTATACTGAATTATTTACCCTTTACCATAAGGTCTAAGTAGCATCATGGATGACTATGAGGTGTCTGGAAAATCATGGAGAGAAAGAGTAAAGAGAAAGAGAAAGAGAGAAAGAGAAAGAGAGAAAGAGAAAGAGAGAAAGAGAAAGAGAGAAAGAGAAAGAGAGAAAGAGAAAGAGAGAAAGAGAAAGAGAGAAAGAGAAAGAGAGAAAGAGAAAGAGAGAAAGAGAAAGAGAGAAAGAGAAAGAGAGAAAGAGAAAGAGAGAAAGAGAAAGAGAGAAAGAGAAAGAGAGAAAGAGAAAGAGAGAAAGAGAAAGAGAGAAAGAGAAAGAGAGAAAGAGAAAGAGAGAAAGAGAAAGAGAGAAAGAGAAAGAGAGAAAGAGAAAGAGAAAGAGAAAGAAAGAGGAAGGGGAAGGGGAAGGGAGAGGGAGAGGGAGAGGGAGAGGACTGAGCTGAGGCAGCTGGAAGCCTTAATGGGATCTCCCCAAGCCTTTTGTCTCTCTTTCACTTACAGACACTGACAATGTGAGCTCCAGTCTGACTGGTGATCACCAAGTCCCCTCATCTACCTCATTTTGTGAGCACACTGAGCTGTTACAGGTTTCCCTTCAAATGCCAAACCCAGCACTGGCCAGGTGAGCTGAGCTCCTGTTTCTCTGCACAGCTGGAGATCTGATAAAGAGACCTGGCTGTCTGAGCCCTGAGCATCCCTTAGACACTCACACCACCCAGCTCTGACTGTCACAACACAGCAGGGGGACAGGAAAGTGAGCAGGCAGGTTTCTGAGCTCACTCTTAACTGTAGGCAAAGACACTCTGAGCAGGAGAGAGGGAGAGGCAATCCAGTGCATGTATTCAGTTGGCAAACTGAAGAAACACCCACCAGTATTCAGTTCTGAATGGATTATCCAGACATTTCCTTGGATAGTAACACAGGTTTGGAAACCAAGCATAGCTAACCATATGGATTAACAAAGAAAGAGAGTGCATATTGCACTTTAGATTCTTTCTGTAAATGCTTTAACAAGGCCTAAATAATCATTAAGCTACATAATCTCCCTGAAACTTCAGACAAAGTAGGATTAAGTCCTTGTGAGGGGAAGAAGGGAACAGAAAAACTGGTCCCAGTGTTGCTCACTGATTGTACTTTAGGAAATATTTGTCACCATGGCATTTTTTGGGAGAGTTTTTTGCCATTTGAGGCTCTTGCACAGAAGTGAAATCTGAGGGTTGCTTGCTCCACATGCTTCAAGAACCATCTTCTGAAGAGCAGCTTCCCGTGAGAGGCATATAGCATTCACAGACAGATGGGGCTCAGCTAGAAGGCTTCCAAAGGCTACCAAATCTGCTGGGTTTTCCTTGGAGCTACAAGGAGGCCTTAGAGAAACACAATGAGGCATTTCCACCTTTTCTGTTGTTCTGTATTATGTTCTCTACTGTGCAGCCATTTAGACAAGTTGCTTCCTTTAAAGGCTCTTTCCATTCCTTCTGCTGGTGCCACATTTAAAGCCATGATCTCTCTGCAGTAGGAAGTAAGGGATAGGAGGGGGTGTGAAAGTAATGAGATCTTCAGAGGTTTCTTTCAAAAGCTGAACAAAATCAGAATTTCTCCTTAATTGTTTTCAGCTATTTTTAAATCAATATAGATCTGACTGAAAACACTTCTGATTAAGAGAAAATAAAAATCTGAGGTATATAAACACTCCAGAAAAAAATATTAAGAGTTTCATTTTTAGAATAGGGGTGGTGGCATTCATTTTTAAATAATTTACAGAGCAATTATGCATTTTATCATATCAATCTCTAAAGAGAAAACTTACCACATTTCTCCACAGTGTTGATTAATATTTAGTTCTTTGGAATGCTCTTAATTCAAGCAACCAATTAAAATTAGTTTTTCTTCTGCCTGGTCATACTTGAATTTAATCTGATTTTAGCAGTATCGACAGAAAAAATTTCTGTTGATAATTCCTGATGTTTCAAACATGTTCAAAATCATAGAATCATAAAATGTTGGAAGGGACAACAAATGCTGGAATGTCCCTTCCCTTGGGTTGGCAGGCACCTTCAAGATCATATAGTTCCAACCCCCCTGCCGTGTGTAGAGACACTTTCCACTAGGCCAAGCTGCTCAGAGCCATGTCCAACCTGGCCTTGAACATTTCCAGGGATGCTCTTTGCCAGGAGAAACTCAACAGGAGTGACAGTGGTCAGATGCAAGCAGGTGGGCCAGCATGAAATAGCAATGAAACACTAATAAACAGTGCAGCCCCAATGTTGTTCTGTCTCACAGGTACCCACTGACAAGGAGAATTTCAACCTCCTCTGAAATTTCTGGGAAGTCCTCCCAGGGAAAGTGGGCAATACAAAAACAAGCTGTCAGGAGGACAACAAAACCTGGCACAGCAGTGTGGCAAGCATGTAAATTTGACTTTACAACTCCAAATAAGAGCTGGCTGGTTGGAGGCATGACTGTAAAAGTCAGGACGACTGCACTAAGCTTGAGGCAACAACATGAATCCAGCATGAATTTTACATTGTTAGAGAAAAGGACAAGCTATGGTCAGTGTGATCAGAAATAGATAGCAGTGGGTGAAGTCCTCTCTTTGCAAAGAGATTTATTCTTTCTTTGGAAAGAGATTCAAACCCCAAGCAGAAGTCAGTTGAGCACAGGTTAAGGGTCAGAAGGGTGCTCAAGCTCTCCACTGAAGTTACCTAAGGGGAGCATGAAAGAAGATCACAAGGGGAAGGGCCAGAGCCAGGATTTGCGTCTTGGCAATAAGGCTAAATTGGAGAAGGCAGATCAAAGGACAGGGATAGAGAACATCAATGTGGCAAGAGAGAAGAAGAGGAGCCACTGCTTCTTAGGAAAGAATGAAGAAGGGAACATCAGACCACAATACTTTGCACCCAGGTGGGGAATGGAAAGGCAGATAAGGATTTCTGCAGAGAAAACATTGGGCAAAGGGATATGGGTCTCTAAGGAAGAAGAGTGAAGCAAATCACTCAGGCTCTTAGGTTTGGCTCTACTACTCCTTTCAGATGGGACATGAACAACAAAGGACAGGCAAGAAGAAGCAAGGTGGCTTGAGCAGTGTCAGTCAGAGGGAGGATGCAATGACCACAGTAGAGGAAGAGGAGACTTGCAGAGGATGGATTGGAAGGAGGCCAAAGGTGGGAGAAATGGGCAAAACCAGGCACACACTAGAAGGTGTGGATATGAATCATGGCTTACCTGGCAGGAGAAGGGAAGAGTTTGGGAGGTGAAATGAACAGAAAGATCTCATGAGAAACTCTCCAGATGTGTGAATTGTAAGGACATGAAGGGGGTGCACATGGAGGCACTGGAGGGACACAAGGGAGAGGAAGGAGGAGGGAGAAGGATTCCAGGAAACAAAGCAGAGAGTAGTGAAAGCTGGGTTTAAAAAACATTACAAATACACAAACCCAAAGATCCCCAGTGCCTACAAATGGCATCTTTTCTCTGTTTCAGGGGAGGTGAAGGGGATAGAATTGTTTTGACTTAGATCTCCCTTGTTTTGCCTGCAGCTGCTGTTTTCCTGCATGCAGTACAGTGTCTGTTTCAGAGAGGTGAAAATACCCTGTAGAATGGAGATGGCCATTGTCTACATTACACAGGCGGTGCTGCTCCTCCACCAGGCAGTTTGTAAACAGCAGCTTCCTGGCTAAAATGAATTTTTTTTTTCTTGGCAAAAATATTAACACCAAATGCCTTTTCCTATTTTTCATTCAAGGCAATGGGCAAAAGAAAACTTCAGAAGCATTCATATGAATATTTAAAAGTAGGGAAAATAAACAGTCTAGATATGCTGCAATTCCATCTCGTTCCCACTGGCAAAATGATGTCAATACATCTCTCCAAAGAGCAGTTACACTGGCATTTATTGGTCCTCGTCAGCTGCTGATTGGAGGGGGAAGGAGGTAATGTTCAGGAAACCAGCATATTGGAGGGGTCCCATTTCGTGCTTTGGGATTTGGATTTGCTCACAGCATTACCCAGCTCCACCAATTCATTTCCCCTTCCCCACGTAGGTTCAAGAATCAGATTCGTCTGTGCTTTCCCCTCCCTGTTCTCCCATTACTGAAGGAGGCGACACGGTGAGGAGTGTGAGCCGAGGGTGATTAAAGGGATTCCAATTCCATGCACCAGCGGTTGCTCGGGAGGCCCGTGACTTTATTTGCTCTTATCTGTGAGCCATTTACGCCACATTTAACCCACTGTGTGACAGAAACAATACCATGCTTAATTCTTACCGCTCCAGTGGAAGTGTACTTGGGATTGTGAATATTCAGGTTTTAAAAGTATCCCTACTATTCCCAGTGTTTTAGTTTGGGCTGAGCGATTGTTGCTTTTTATTTTTATTTTTTTTCTGGAGGCCGAAAGTCACTGCTCAGCTCTTGCCACTGCTCTCTTCTTTCTTGTGCCTTCCTGCTCTGACAGCTGACAAAAGATACCTCCTGTGCTGTTTCACTGGAACCTCTCCTATCTCTTACCTGTATCCTGTAGCACATCAGATGGGATAAAGATAAGGAAAGCTTTCCCGTTTTAGTGCAGGAAATGAAAGTGGTTGGCCAGGTGCGACAGAAACAGCTCACAGTTGCCTACATTAATACACAATAGCCTGAACTCGTAAATTATGTCTAGTTTGTCCTCTGAGTGGGCAACAAGATCCAGAGCTCATCTGCGGAAAGCCTGAAAAGAGCTGGATTCAGGGAAGAGCTGGATTCTCTGGATGCTAGAGAGCTGGAACAGCCCTGCCCCGAGGCATTTCTGATGCAAGCGCGGGGAGTACGCGGCCCACTGGGGAAAGCTTTGATGACGGAGTGGAACACATCCTTTCCGCAAGAAATTCCTCCGGGAGAGATGGTGGTGCAAAACCTGCCCGGCTTCCCATGAAAAGCCTTCCCCAGGCTACCTTCGGGAATGCCCCTGCTGTGGTGCAGCGCAGCAAAGGGCGGAACAAAACCCGTCCCCACCGCCTCGGCAGTGGGCGTAAAACAAGCCCAGCAATTTGAAAGGCAAAGAGCAACCTCCTCAGTGAGGTGACTAAAGAGGGACGAATAATAGATAAGGTGCTTTGCAAGTCAAAACAAATTTAACTGGCTTTGGTCAATGTGATGGGAGACTGGGCAACCGCAGGGGAATTATGCTCTGCAATAGTTTAATAGGGTGTAGGCAAGACACGTTTCAAATGGCCACATGACATGAGAAAACGCAAGAAAATGAAAAGGTTTTAGTGAAATATTTCACTTTGACCAGAAATCACTTGCCAAGTTTTTCCGTTAATGAATAGCTTTGTGTTAACTAAAAGCTGAGGTTTTGTTTGAAATAAAAATTGCTGAAGTCCAGCTGTGATGTGCTTTCTGCTACTAAATATTTCTAAATCAGTGGATATAGCAAGTCTCAGCTCATATGTAACCAACAAAAAGATCCAGAATTGCTTGGCACTGCTGAAAAGCAGTTATGAAAGAAGTTATGGGGTGAAAACCACTATTTCTCCTAACGATAGAAGGTTCTGAATATTCTGTGTCTTGATGTTATCTCTTCTTTAACCTATTCAATATTACCACAAAAATTCCCTCTCTGATTTCAACAATGCTGTCAGCAAATATTCCAGAGTTAAAAGTAGAAACCCTGAACAATTTATTCATAACCTTAGCCTCATTTTTTATTTGCAAAGTACTGGTGAATACATTTCGTATTCACAAATGTGCTTATTGCCAAGTATTTTTCAATTAATCCTTCAGTGTGCACAGCAAGTATTCATAGGATTTAAATGTTGAGCTTTTGTTATGTCATTTTATTCATTTGTCACTGTCTTCTGGCTCCTTAACCCATGCAGAACTTCTCCTTGCACAAGAATTTGTGACATCACGTCTTTGTGTGAACGAATCTGTGAAGGAAGATTTACAGATATGTAATTATCAGCCAGCAGCTGATCAGCACCAAATTAAACACTCTTGTAAACAGCGCTTCTGACAGATTTGGCTACAGCAGTTCTTACCAGCTTCAGTGAGATTTCTGTGGTACAGGTGATGGTGATCTGGCTCTTCTGTGTAATGTCTTAGACATGTTAATAGCGCCTTTCTGGGGCCGATTTTTTAAAGGTATATCAGCATAACAAGTTGAAGGGTTACCTCCAAGTAAAACATGAAAAGACTAAACTGACCAAGTGTTTAATCTCTTTATCAGGAACTGTAGTGACAGGACAAGGAATAAGGGGAAATTAAGGTTTCATATTAGGAAGAAATTTTTTACTGTGAGGGAGGTGAGGGACTGGTACAGGCTGCCCAGAGAAGTTGTGGATGCCCCATCCCTGGGAAAAAAAAAGCAGCAGGAATACAAAATCTCCTTTGCCACAACTTTTCTCAGGTCACTGAAAGCATTTTAATTTGTCCAGGCTTTTTTTACCCTCTTTTCCTTTCTGTGCCGCTTTATATTGCCATTTATTCTTTGATCTCTCTCCCCTTTTACATAAATGATTTGCCCTGACACCAATACACCACGGCGTAAATGAATCACTGCAGCAGTCATTATGAAAATATAAATCACTGGTTATCTGTTCCTGCATGTGTAGGCAGACAATATATTCAGTAATAAACCATGTGCTGAAATGGAGAGATTTATCTGCTGTGTAATCTTTGGGAAAATGCTTGTACCTAATATGGATCTGTGGAACTGTGATCTCACCCAGTACGAGGTGGGTGTGGAGGAGCAGGATTGGTCTCTGTTCTCATAAAAGAAAAAAATGTAGCCAAAAATGCATCCAGGCCAGAGTGAAAAACAAAAAATATTCCACAGAGGATTAAAGGGAAATGCCAAGTCAAGAGAAAGATAAAGCCATAACCCACAGAATGGGGAAGAAATCCCTTAGTAAAAAAACAACTTCCCATACGGTCTCCCAATACCCAAGAAGAATCAGGGGCAGTAAGCAGGAAGAGTAAAAAAAATGTATTATGTCTTGAATTGCTCCTCTGACTATATTCCCAGCAATGCAGATTATCCTCAGAGGTAGAAAAAGAACAGATGTACACAATAATAATTCCCAAAAGATAGAGTCTATTAAAAAATTCCTCCAGGACTTTTTACCACACTATCTCCTGGAGAAAGCCAGCAGGTGGGGAAATCCTCCAACCTATTTGTCAAAGTGAATCATCACCTGGATTTGATGTTGATTGTGGAGGAGGTAAGGTTCCCAAACCTTTCCTTACCTACACAGCCACATCGAGGACAACTTCAGCAAACAGCAGAAATAACAAACACAGAGGCAGCAGCTGTTGGCCATTGCTGCACAGGCAGTGGAACTGATGCCTTGGAGTGGCTTCCTGGAAACAGTCTAGAGAAGATTAAGAGAATAAAAGCAGGTATTTATTGAAGGGCCTTCAACAAAGGTACACTATGGGCACAGAGCCCTAGGGCTACTCCCAAAAAAGGACGCCAGGTCACGGGTTTTTCACACTTTTAGAAGTTTGGTCCCTTTGCATATCAGGGTTAATTCTCCAATTACAATTTCAGATAATGATGTCATTACCCCGGGTTTGTTCCACCTTTCCAGAGGCTCAGTTTGCATATTTTGGAGCCTGGGACAACAGGGTGTCTTTGAGTCCCAGACCCAGAAAGGATTTGTTATGTCTAACCAGGATGGGAGAACAGTAGCTAGCAGGCTATGGAGTTTTAGTTACACACTAAAGCAGTACAGGATCGGAAAAATATAAAAGCTAAATCCTAAGGCATAACAAGAGTAAAATGGGCATAGTCTAAACCCACCTGGCACCTGCAACACCTCCCTCCTTTAATCTGATTGTCCATCTGATGTGTTCTGCAGATGGAGGGAGGTGCTTACATTAACCACTGAATGGAAACCCCTCCCTCATTTTCAGTGTCTCAATTATAACCTGTCACAGAGCAATGCTAGGAAGGTGCTTAGCCCTTGACAAGCTCAGGCAGAAAGTGAAGATAGGGATCTCTGAGATGTCATCCCAATGCCATCAGAATGTGCCTGTGCAAGTCCCATCAAAATCAGCTGGAAAACTCTGTGTGTGCTTGTGAGAAAGGCTTTGCTGCTCCATTCTTGGAGCAGTAGCTGGAAGGTTGAGAACAGCTGGTGGTGGCACCTGATACTGGCATGGTAGAAACATCCAGGGAATTTGGGACTATCCTTAATCTTTTTTCCAGTGGCTGGACATAAATAAACAGGTAAATAAGTATATGAGGAGTGAAAACACCACCCTACACCCCTGAAAACCAGATTTAATTTAACAGTAGAAAATACTCAGTTAGAGAAGTTTTCTGAATCAAAAGGGGACATGACCACAAAACCATATGTATGCTCATCTGGTAAAAAGAAAGCTTCTGGAATATTTAATTATTTTATAATTACATTTGATAGGGAATATTTCTTTAGAAATAGATTCTTTTGTTTTTCACATTTAAAGTTGTTGAAACTGAATAAAAAAGGCATCCTTTAATGGTAGCAGAATAGACAGTTTTAAGCTTCCACCTCCTCTGTAGTACTTTGATTTCTGGCAAGATGAAAATTGTGTGAATAAGGGGGAAAGCCTTAGCACCACATATTTCCTATGTTCTGAATCACAGGAACAAAGAACAGGGTTTTTTGAGAAGAAATTTCTGGAACATCTGAGGAGGAAAATAGTTTTGTCTTTGAAGTGCCTGATCCTATTTAAGTATCAGATCTACATCTTCTTTATCTTTTGATTTTCCAAACTGAGGGATAAAATGGAACTGAGAATTTTCTATCTCCTCCAGCATGTTTGAGATAACAGAAATCGCAGCTTCAAAAAAGAAGACAAATGATGGCAGAATTGATCCATGCCAGCTCCTTAAGTATTTCTGGATCATCAGGAGGTAAAACCCTGACAGCATTTTGTAGACCACCCTGTGTGGCTCCTCTGGCAGCAGTTCTCACTCTCTGAGGCTTCTCCACAGCTGCCATTTAGAAGTTGCCTCTCCATTTGGGGAAGTCAAAATTTTTGTGCAGTGCAGTGGCTCAGAGCAAGCTTTGGCAGGGGTCAGTGAGGTGCTTAGGGTCATTAATAACTAGAATAACTCAATAATATTTACTTCAAAGGGAGGTTGAAGTTGGGTTATAATTCCTCAGTCCTTCAAAGGGGCCATAGGGGCTTTCTGACCCTTCTGCTAGAGAAAAGGAGAAAGGATGCAAAATCTTTCCCTTAAACAGTTTATGTTGTGTTGAGATTCCATACAGAAAATAACAAGGCACACATAATAATCACCTACAGCTCTGAAAAACAGCCCTGTCTCTCTCCCAGGTAACATCATGTCTGTCCTTTAATTCTAGGTTTTGCTTATGTAATTGTATCACACAAACAGGTGGGATCCCAAGCATCACTGAAGTTGCATTGCAGGGGGTTTTGGTCAATGGGAAGTTTCTCTACTACATCTAATCACGAATTCTCTTTATCGGGAAGGCATTTGCCATTGATAGGTGGGAAGATAAGCTAAATGACACCTCTTTGAAAACACTCAAACATGTTTTATCATGATCGATTGCTTAATCAAAGGTATTCTGTAAAAAAAGACAGATCTCTGAAGGTTCCAAGAAGAAATACTTGAGTGAATACTTGTGGATGATTTGTATTAGTTAGCCCATAACAACAAGCATTTCTTCTGCTCCTGTTTGCACAGTTTCACATCCAATTTATATTACAGTCAGCTAATGTGACTTGCCATCTGCCCACACAGGACAGACAAGCATTTGTTTTCAAGCAGCTGTGCTGGTGGTAAGGTTACCACCCTGGCTCCTGTGCCACTTTTTGCTACCTGTTAGCAAAAACCAGACTGCTTTTCTGATTGCTCCCTAAGCAATTGAGTTTAAATGGCCTCTATGAACAAACACCTGCCACTGGATTTCTTTGAGCTGGCCCTTCCCGTTTGGACTGAAGCGAGTTGGGAAGCGTTTCCATGAGTTCCTGTGCTGACAGGTACAGAGCAGCAGCCTCCAGCTGCAGCACAGCACCAAGAAACTGAGGGCAGGCTGAGGGGAGCATCCTTGTCCAGGGGCAGGGTTCAACCTGGAAGAGTGTCTGCCTGCAGCCAAAGTGCAGAAGTGTTCAGAAATGTGATCATGTCAAAGCACAACGTTGCACTACATAAGAGCAATTGTTTCTTTCTCATTTCAGAATGTTGTTACTGTGGTAAATGCAGGAGTGAAATACATGCATATTTCCAGATATTATTGAAATTTGTTATGTGTTTGGTGGCACTTTTTTTCATTTCCCTTCCTCTTTGAGGAAAAAACCAACCATCAAGACTTTATCTTGTGACAAAGATTTTATCAAGTGACAAGTTGTCCTGGGTTGCAGTGTATTCCATTACCATGCTCATGAGCTGTTGAAATCAGGTGGGGCAGTGTTTCCTTGCCTCCTCCCCCCAGACTATCTTTCTGTTAATGGCCCATCATTGTCCTCCCGCCTGACTCAGAGATAACTCCCTCCAGACCATCTTCTGTTAATGAGCCTAATCAACACTTTGCCTCATGACTCATTACCCCATTGTGAGATGCTCCACCCAGAGGGAGGAACCAAGCATCCCATCGTGGATATAATCTGAGGCTGAACACCAGAGACACCGGCTCCCCACTGGATTTCCAGAGGACAGGAGCTACACAGCCACCACTGGACTTCCTGAGGAAGAGCAGACTGTTTTACTACAGGATCACTGAATTTCCCCCTTAAATTGTTATTCTGACTTGGTGCTTCCCACTGGTTTGTTTTCAAACTAGTACACAAATTAAAGTAGATTTTTTTTTAAGTGGCAACTTAAAAGTGGAAGAAATCTCTCTCTAAGCTCCACCTGTGTGTACAGAGGAAGTCGTAAGTCCTGCATAGCATGTTTCTTGTTTGCATTCTAAATCAACAGGCTGGGCTTTTGCTGTCATTTTATGCCACAAAGTCCCAAGGGAGGGCTGTACATATTTTGTATGTAGACTTTTTTAAGTCAGTTCATTTCAAAATGGACATTTAGAGAAAGATACTAAAGGTGTCCTTGCCTGCATTAAAGGAAACTGGCTTAATTAATGAGCCTTCAAATACTATTCCCTAGCCCTATGATAATGTGCTGCATTTTAAAATGGCCTAAAACTGATTAGTTCTTAGGTGTAAGATGAGGAGATTCAGGCCATCCTGAAAGGATTCATAGAGTATAAAAATCTTTTCAACAAAGTAAGACAGTGGCACTTGGTGTTTGATCCTCCTGCAGGTGATATCCAGTTTGGTCAGGGTCTCCAGCCTGAATTGCAGCTCCAGCACAAACCTGGAGAAGTTCTGTCTTACTGTGCTGTCCCAGCCTTTGTTTTCTGCCCCCAGCACTTTCCAGATGCTCCTTCCATGGGGTAGAAGGGTCTGACCTCAAGCACTGTCCATGGCTTGAAGACATCTGATAGACTGGCCCCATTAGATTTCTGAAAATTCATTTTAATCATCTTTCTTCCATAATAATAAAGAATCTGTACTTTTTAGATACTTCAGGGTATTTTTTTACACTAGATATGCAACTACTCTACAGTTGTACACAAACTGATTTCAAAATAGGGACGTCTTTATGTGCTGTGTGGGGGAGAAAGGATGTCAGGCAGCTCTATCTGAGCCTTGGATCTTTGGAGGATGCAATGTCCAGACAGAGGGGGCAAAATGAAGCCACTGCTATTAACTGGAACAAAATCTATGAGTGGAAAAGATGTTATGAAAATCACACCAATGATAGCATGTCCAACATATTAGTCTAACCTTAAATATTTCATTAATTAACTTCAAATATTTGAGTAATTATTCTCCCTCGTTGCCCTAAGGTTTTCCATTCTTCAAAGCGATAGTTTCTGTCCAGAATGAAACACCTCTGCTCTGAAGCATTTAGATAAAATCTGGGGAGCTGCTGTCCTCTGTCCTTCCTAGACAGTAGAGCAGTTTATAAAATTTGTGATCCATTTTACACCTGCATTCATACAAGTATTTGGATCTCTTAATTTCTAATTCCCAACCAGAGAAAGAATTATTCCAAAGTCTTTTTCCCTGCCCTCATTTTTAAAGGGAGTTTAAAATTATGGAAGTGGAACTTCTCCTCATGGGACAGGAAGCCTAACATCCTTGCCTGTTGTTCTTCTAAACCTGATATAATTAAGTCCCAGGAAAGCTCCATCTCACCAGCAGAGAGTTTGATTTTAATGAATAATGCTTTCTCTTTAAAGAGTAATGTGTGTCTGCAAGAGATGTCTTGGTTTTACAAAATGTGGCCTTGGAGAACAGAACCCGCTTGAACCACAAGCTCACCACAGGCTTTGGCTGGATGACGCTTTGGTACAACAAGGGTGACCTGTGGAAACATGTTCCCTTTGTGCTTCTCCAGCTCTTTTCCCCTTTTCAGCAATAAATACTGTGACAGACAGACACCATGGTGCTCAGAGGCAGCAGAGCTCGTGGAGCAGTTACACAAGCTGCTCGAGGCAGAGCCAGCAGTCTGCCACAACCATGACCTTAAATAGCTTTTCTCTTTATGCCAATTCAAGCCATGGTTTGACTGTGCTGCAGATCTGGCTTCAGGGCTGCTAACACAGGAGCAGAAATGCTGTGGTCACATAACACCAAGCATTGATCCAATATAAATTCACTCTGCCAGCTCAAATCTGCTGAAACAATATCAAGAGGTTATGTTCATACAGGCAGGCTTCATTCTGTACAGTGTATTCACACCCCTCTGTGCTCCTGAACACGTCTCATCAGTCTTGCCAGAG
>NW_008238126.1:1093656-1094154 GCF_000691975.1 Corvus brachyrhynchos
ATGAGATGGTCTGGGACTGCTGTCTCCCTGGCCACCTCTCACACTGCCTGAAGGGCATCCATGAGAGAGAAGTGAAATCAAACACTTCTGATCATTTTCACTTGGACTAGAACACAGACCTGAGGATCACTGGAATGGTATAGTAACTGGAGGACATTTACAAATATTACAAATATTTAAAGATTTACCACTTACATAAGGTTTTTGACGGTTACCACGAGCACATGGTTCAGTGCTTTCATTTTAGGGACAAAACTGTCTTATATCCAGGATAACATTAGCATAATTTCCTGAAGGAAGAAACCCACTAACACTAATCAAAGGAAAAAAAGGCCAAAGACTAAACAAATCATAAGATATGCATAGATCTTCAGATGCAACTCCTTGTACAATAAAAAAAAACACTTGAGCACTAATGTGGACACATAACTCTGCACCTAAAGGCTTTGTGTTCCTGATGCATTATTTATTCACAGAGAAAATATAGATCTGAACAGC
>NW_008238126.1:1094169-1105496 GCF_000691975.1 Corvus brachyrhynchos
AGCAGATCTCCTTGTCTTCTTTAGGGGTCCTGCAGTCATTCTCCTCTTAGGCACCTTTGATGTTTTCCTCTCTGCCAGTTGCCACTGCCCTTTCTGGCTCACTCCCCATTAGAGGAAACATGTCTCGAACATCATTGAGAACAAAAGTTTCTCTGTACATGTTGGAATGAGAAGTTCAGTAGTGGATTAGGAAGGCACAGTAATGTCCCTTCTCATCACATTGATAAGTATCCAACTCCTAAGTCCAGCTATATAATACTGATTTTCATCCTTGATTTATGAAGGGAAAAAAAGGGACCGAATTCAGTCATAGCACTCAGGAAACATTTACCACCATCAAAATACTAAAAACCCCTTTTGATGACAGACTTGTGTCCAGTTGCATCAATAGTTCTCCACACAAACCATTCCCCTGAATAAATATTAACTTTTCTGCTCAAGCGTCAACCAATTATTCACATAAGCCTCATTCCTAGTGTAATGGCACTGGCAAGAAAAAGATAACACACAAACCAAGTATTTTCAAATCTACCCTGGCAAACACTTTGTGTCCTTTATGGGATGATTTGCTGTGGTGTGTTGCATTACTGTAGCACCATTACTGGTTATATTACTACGTTTGGAACAGGCTGTCAGCAGCAGATGGACTATTACTGATATGCAAGTAGGTGAGATACAGTGGCTGCACAAATTAAATCATTGTTTGCAGATCTCTGTGCTGGTTTCTCCTCGGTAGAGGGCCATAACAAAGTGGTAGGAATTCCTCAATGTTAAATCACTGCTGATTTTTTATAACACAATATAAAAAGTAATGCAAACAAAAATTACTGGTGAATCAAGGTTGTGAAAGCTATTTCTATGCATCGTTAGTGTACGTATTTACAGTAAGATAAAAGATGCACAGGGATTTAGCCGTGAGACTCCCATAGGGGAGACATATGTGGAATAAATCCGTGCAAATCTTACTGCAAATTTACTTAAGTTTTTAAGTGTTTGGGTAACTATATGGCTTAAATTTACATGTAGAGTTTTAATGGCTAGATTTTCCAGATTTTAATGCTTTAAATTAGACAGGAATATATTCTTTGTCTCAAATGTGCGGCCTAAATAGCATTTCCCAGTGCAGCTGGCTTATTAACAAAATGATGCAAAACAAAGCCAATTATGAGCCTTTTTCTTGCCTGATGTCAAGTGCAGTGGGGTCCTCTGGTCATATCCAGTCTGTAATGAGGAGGAGGTGGGATCAGCCTGTGGACAAAGAGCATCCTCACAGATGGCGAGCAAGGCAGTGGCACAGGAACAGGCTGTACCTCCTGTGTTTGCTAAGATGGGGATCCATCCAGAATGCACAAGCAGTCCCTGCAGAATTCAGTCACCTACAGGGAAGGGAAGGTGGCTCAGTGGTCCAGCTCAGGATTAATTATTGGTGTTTATAAATTGCCATCATGAGCGCTCACACACTCGTAGGCTGGGGAAGGATGCTGGCTCACTTCATCTTTCTCTTTGTGTCTTCAAGATTAACTCCTGAATAAGTTTCATAGAGGCTATACTTTTGTGGCAACTTAGCTTGGTTTGCCATTTGCCCATCTCTCTGCATCGCTTATGAATCCCTAGGTGTACACAAAAAAAAACTGTGTGGAGGGTACCAGTGGATCATGGATTGCAGGGATGGGCATCTCTGCAGGCAGCACAAACCAGACACACCTGTGAAGCCTGAGCTGTCCATGTCAGAAAGCTGTGGAGGTGGCTCATCCCCAATAATGCCTCCACTGCTCATCTGGGTGTGAGCACTGCGTCGTGCTGATGCAGACAGCAAGTGTAGCTGGGAGAAGACCATCTTCCTCTCTTTTATCTCAGTCAAGAAACAGCCCAGCCATGAAATGAAGCTCTGCATGCCTGACTGCCCAGGAGAAGGATGCAGCCCTGGGAGGCCAGCACAGCCAGCAGCAGTGGCCTTGAATCCTGGCTGGATTCAATCTGGGGTGGAGAACCCAGAAAAGTGCGCAGGCACATGTGGAGCAATGACTCACAAGTAATTTGCTTTGTCTCCTCTAATGGGCAGAGATGATCTGTAGGGCCTCTGCCTCCCACTCTGGTCTCTAACTGAGTCAGAAAGCTGACTATATCGGCCTACTGCAAGCTGTATCACGGGGGAGTGATGACAGCCATCTCCATGATAGTTGAATTCTTCTCAGAGCCATGGTAACAACGCTCCTAATTAAGGGACACAAAAAATGAACAGTCTCTCCCTCCCACTCTTTCATATGCATACACACACACACACAGAAAGCCCAGAAATGGATGATGCAGCACTTCTCCTGACCTGAAGGATACACCACTTCCAGGGAGGGAGAATGTAGATGTGGGCAGCCTCCAGCCTTCTCCCTGCCGCGGTGCCTGTGGGGTTTCCCAGAGCCACGTGGCAGCAGGACTGCACCAGCAGGACTGCATTTCCACAGGACACATCAGACCAAGTTTTGGCAATGAAGGCACACCAAACTGTAAAATTCAGCATCCTCGTACTTAAAATTTCCCATTGCTTCATCTGCAAGGTGCTCAAAGTATGTCTGGGAAGTGATTGTAGGCGTCATCACTGAAGGGTCTGAGTTTTTTTCTTTAACTTCCAGACAAGGAGAATCACCTCTTTCCCAATGAAACTGAGCCAGGTTCACTTTTTTTCTTATGCCTCCAGAGCACAGAGTTTAGGCTAATCAGATCCTGCAGAGGATTTTAAAGTGTTTTCTCTCTCCTTCCTAGTTAACACCATTTAGTGTTGTTACTATCATGATGCGGCCGGGCTCTTCCCCTGATGAAAAATGCTGCACTAGATGACACCACACACAGACTTCTTCCTCCAGTGCAGTCTCCATGAAGTGAGACCTTCTCAGGTGCTTAAACTTCTGTACCTTCACACAGAAGTTCAATGAAGATCTCACAAGCCTTCTTCACTTCAGTCCTATGTAATCATCAGACAAATATAAACCTTTAACTTTACATGCTGAACTCAGCTTGGGTCTTGCTTCTAGACTTTTCCACACAGAAAATTCCCCTTTCCCATTTTGAGCATCCTCATATGTACCTTGTCCCTTCCTAGGGTGAATAATTAATTTCACCAGCAGGCTTCTGCCTGTTTATGCCATACATTCCATTTGAAGTTAATTAGCCATATTAAAGTTTTCGAGCTAAAAATAAAACATCCCCAAAGATGCTATCTATGCCCTTAAAAACAGTATTTGTCCTGGCATGCACAGATTCTCCGTTTTTTATCAAGAGTAGCCACCAGGCTCATTTCCTCTCTCACAGTTCTCGCCTTCCTCTGGATTTGCATCCCTGCAGGAGCCCAGGGGCTGTTTAACACACCGTGGCTCCCCTCAGCCAGGACCTTATTGCAGCAGAGCACTGAACACCCACTCAACTCCTCAAGTTCTTGTTCCAATGAAGCCGTGTAGGAAAGTGGTTTCCTGGGGGAGAATGTAACTTAATGCTGTAGAGTCAGTTTTGCAGTAAAAGCAATCACTGATAATACTTGAGGGGTTTTTTCCCCTATAAAAAAAAACCAAAAAGGACCAAAACTGTTATTTAGAACTGCTGCAAAGATAAAACTGTCCTCCTAAGTTCTCACATTTAATAAGAACCCTGTATGTTAATTTTCTATGAGGGTGCAGCACTTTCTTACCATTATTAAAGAAAATATTATAAATAATATATGTTACCATTCAAAACCTAAAGTATCCACCATTTCAACATTGAGTACTGTGATACATAGAGACCCTAAGATGTTCTCAATCCTAAATGTTAGGGAAAAAAATCCATAGCTTTTCCAGATAATATACTGAAATTAGCTTGTGGATGACACATAAATAATTTGAGATTGTTGCTTTAGCCTTACAAATTTGGGTAGGATTTTTCAAAATGTAAATGATGTCTGCTGTGTGAAAGGCCATTCTGCATCAGACCAGAAGTCCATTTAGTTCTGTCTCCAATAGCTGCTTTTCCCAAGCGAAGTGGAAGAGCAGGACAAGGACATGTGATATTCTCCTCTCATATCCTTCCAGTCTCCAACTGCTTTCAAGTAGAGACAGTTGCTGTGTTGGAAGCAGTTTCTGTTTAATTAGTAGCACACAGTGAATTTATTTCATATGTATTTGTCCAGTCTTGCCTTGAACCTGTGTCAGCCTTCAAAATGTCTTGTCAAGTTATCCCCAACAAATAGGAAGGGCTTTCTATTTTTTTTCTTTTTCTTCTTTTTTCTTCTTTTTGTTTTGTTTATGTGCTCAATTGTTTTAAGGAAAGTTGAGACCTAACAAGAGAAGTGCATAGTCAGGGCTTCAAGGACTCCATGTACTGTGAGCTGGAAACACTACAGAAACAGGGAACAACCCTTTTACATCAAGGCATAAGCCAGCTTCTGACCAGTGAAGTTTAGAAGGAAACTGGACTTGCAATATATCCCATAACCCAGTACTGACCTGCTTCTTGCAGATTTATTTGAGGCATTTGGTGCTGGTCACCATCAGAGGAAGGTGACCAGATTGCACAGACCTTAAATAGGAAAGTTTCTGCATTCCCGTTTAAACAGTTTGTTTTATGTATTAATTAAGTGAAGAAATATGCAGATTTCACAAATGTTTGGTTTCCTTCCAGAACTAAACTTCTGCCATTCAGACAAGCAAGTGCTTTATCCATTAACTTAAAGTATGTTCCCTCTCTTATTAATCTCTGGCAGGGAAGTGCACATCTCTTCCCATGCTTGCTCCTTTTTCTGTATGTTTTCAAGCTTTCTACAACCCTACTGGTGGTTTGTAAGAATAGAAGCCCTGATAAAGCATTTTTAAAGGCTAGTATCCTGTTTGGCTGCTTTGTGTCCCTCCTCACCCTCTTTTTTTTCTTCTTTGGAACCAGGAACTCTCCTGGCTGCAATCCCTGCCTGATAATACTGGGATTAATTTAAACTTGCCACTGGAAACACTTGGACAATTTTGGGTGGAAATCTGGGATAAATGCCTGTACCCTGCCTCTCCTCAGCAGTCTGACAACCATCTGCCTGACTCTGTGTGGAGCAGCACAGGCACAGGGAGTTTGGAGAGCAGGTTATCACTGGGAATGCCTGTGGATGCAGGTCCCCACTGTGTGGCCTCAGGGGTAAAATATTTTGAGGTGCCACAGCTCATCCAGAGACCAACAGAAGGTGCAGAAGCTCCTCAGCCACTGGGTGTCTCGAGGTGGGCATTAAAAGTGTAGAAAGCATCAAAAATGAAGGCATTTTTACAGACCTGCTACTTAATTATCTCTCAATCGGCAGTACTGAAACTCATCTGCTCCACCAGGTTGCTGTAAAGGTTAAATAGCGTCATTATTAAAGTGCTTTAAAAAGGTAATTAATCAGCATTTTTTATTTTTAGGGCCAAAGTTAACCATTTAAGAGATATATCTCACTTTCCTGGCACTTGCCTACCATTTACTCTTCGAGAATATCCATTTCTCAGGATTCCTGCTTTTTTTACCTACATCAGAAATTCTCAGTTAATGCATGCCATATCATAATAATTATATTTTTGAGTCATTTAACACACTACATATCTGCCAAACTCTCTCCCAGGCCTACTCTTAAATGCAATTGAATTCAGATTGAAGCAGAGACCACGCTAAAGCACTTTTGTTTGGAGCAATTTCTCTTCCATTTTCACAGGAGTGAGTGAGCAATGGCCAGAGAGGCTGCTGAGCTAAGCAAAAAAAATCACAATTTCTGTTCTTGTGGGGCATTCCAATATTTTGGTGTTTTTAAATTTCCAGTCAAAGGAAATTCTAAGTAACAGAATTTTCTGTGGGATAAAAATTCTCCTAAATTCTACCGTCATTTCAGAGAGCACAGTCGAATTATTCAGTTTTGGGGAAATACCAGGTGGTATAATATTAGGAGGGACCCAGGGGTCTCAGGGAAGTTGTAGTACACCCATAAGGAAAGCTGGGAATATGAATTACACCTCCTTTGAGGCACCTGGACTTCAGACCTGAGCACGAAACTAAATGTCTCCCTTTCTTTAAAAGAAAAGTGAAACACATTGATTTGGTACGAACAGCAATGCAATATTTCACTTTGATGGCTTAAAGAAAGAGCAAATGCTTTGGTCTAAGTAGAAAATTCCCTTTGGATACTTTCACATTTCTCTAAAATCATTTTTTCTTACAGCAAAAGGACAAACATTTAATGGAAAATCCCCATCAATCAATCAAACAAAAAGTTTTAGTGACTGCCAGCATAGAACAACACAGGAGGCTCTCCCAGCAGCAGTCAAGAACTTCAGCCCTTAACCCTTAATTTTATTCTCTACAATGTTTTTATCTGAAAGTTATTGTTTAGGAAAAACTTCTGTTTTCCTAGGCATCTGTCATGGGTTAGCATAGCTCCAGAAGTGATTTTCTTGCAAAGAGTTTAGTGCCTGCTTTGCTTTCTCCTAATTCTTATCTCACAGAAGGTAAATAGGTAAGTAATGAGTATTTTGGATCAAACCACTCCAGCATCCATTATTTCTTTTCAGCTGAGTGCTGAACAGTGAAACTGTGCAGAATCTCTGCCATACAGGAAACAGCAAAAGCTAGAGACTTGAAGTTGCCTTGTCTTAAAAAGAGCCCTGGATTTCACCTATACATGTCTTGTGGAGCTCACTCAGCAACAGGAGGATTTCAGCTATAGCAAAAAGCCTTGATTTTCATAAGTAACTCAAAACTAATTGAAGATTGTAAAATCCTATTGACTTCTTATGGATATTTTAGGGATGTTTCAAAACCCATCAAGTAGAAATCCAAAGATTTCTCCTTTCAAGCACTCCAAACCTGGGATAAGAAGAGTTTCCACGATGTGTTGTAGGAGCTGTGCAATCAGGACTTTGACCTCATTCAGCTCTGTGGGTTGGGGTCTTGGGCTAGGCTGGGTTTCCCCCAGTGCACCAGCTCCCAGCTTTTTGGAGAAGAGGCAAAGTGAGTTGACAACTATTGATTCTAATATGACACGATGGGAGATAAACTGGCATCACAGCTCCGAGGGTACAATGAGAACTCTATAATTCCCAAAGTCACTATGGCAATCTCCTTTCTGGTTTTGGGTAGAAATTACCATTTTGAAATATGAATTTCCAAGTGTATTTCTCTCTTAATTCTTGACAAGTGAATGCTTTTTGCAAGAAGATCAATTGTTCATATATATGTAAAAAAAAAAAACTATTTACCATAGGACATTTTTAAAAAAGAAAGATGTTCAACCAGTCCTGCTTTTGATACAACAGTAATTTCATTGTGCTTAAACAGTCTTCAGACTGGTGCTTTCACTGTTCCAACCTGAGCTTTCCCCATAAATAGGCAACATTCAACAGTAAAAATGGTGGAACGAGTGATGACATCCTTTTTTGGAGGAGAAAAGTGTGGGTGTTTATTAGCAGTCTGTGTGTGCACGCAGCAATGATATTCTCCGTGTTTGCTATTAGCAAAACTCATATGGGAGCTGCTCAGGCTGCTCCAGCTCCCAACATGAGCAATTCCCACAGCAAGCTGTGATGGAGGCAAAGGTCCATGTGGGTCAAGGGCAGGCAGTGGGGGCATCTTTCTGTGGGAGAAGACACAGAGAAAGAGCTTGGCAGGGATGTGGGATATCAGAGCAGGGAAAAGGCGGCAGAGCATGAAATAAGAGCACAAAAGAGGCTCTGACGCTCAAAATCTCAGACTTGCCAGATCTGTGCAGTAACCAGTCACTCTCATACTCCCATTTGTTTTCTTCAGAGGTGACTGAGAACATAAGCAGAGGTGAAGGTCAGCACTTAAGGCATAAACAATCTCTGCCCTCCAGGTCTCAGAGGGTAAGAGGCCAGACACATCAGTCATGTGCAAAGAAGCTGCTCCATTAGAAGCCACAGAGATGCACTGATTCACACCACTTCATCTTCTGAACACTAATTTCTTGCTGGAGAATATGAGAAGTCTTATTCCTCACAGGATGAGGGAAGGGGAACAAACACCTTGTTCACAGGGCAGTGAGGGCAGCCCAGTTAACTTTCATTTAGGCTTGGTCAGAAGTGCTGTTAAATGTCTTTCCAAACAACCAGATGGAACATGGTCTCTGCTACACCCATCTTCTAAATTTACTAAAACTAGTGATGTTTCACACGGCAAGAGGAGCAATATTCAGGCAGACCTGAAATCTCTACACTTAAATTCTGCTGCAAAGGCCAGACATCCCTCCCGCTGCCTGTCTGGGTCCAGTCACATCATTGTTCCATCATATTGCTTTATGTTAATTTTTCAGCTTTCACTTTCCCAGTCCTCTAAACTGAAATCACTGTAACAACATCAGGTGACAGTCTCTAAATCTCTATTTCCAACAGTCTCTAAACTGCTATTCCCAGGAGCCTCAGCTAAACAACTGCACATGACATTCACATCCCCTCTTTAGGTTTCTTCAGGTTTTTTTCCTGTTGAAGTATTGCAAGGCAGTGTTCAGATACACATCCTGCCCAACAGGGGCTGTGAGGAGCAGAGATTTAGCACAACTCTGCCCACAAGTTAAGACACAAATATGACTAAAATACAGCTCAACTATCCCAACCCAGTGTCCTACAACCAATCTCTGTTTAAAATGGTTCCTAGTAGGAAACCATCCCTCTGCTTGACACATTTTGACAGATCCAAGTTTTGGGCATTTGGGAGGGTTTGGGAGGGTTGGGATTTTGGGAGGTTTGGGCACAGGGTTAGGGTCCAAGCCAAGTGGGCAGGCTGACCTCATTTTTGTCCACGTTTGTGCCCAGACCAGTGGGCTCAACCACTCTGTTACTCTTTTTGGGTTTGTTTGTTTTTTTTTTTTATAGTGGGGAAAAAAAAATTTTAGAAAGTTGTATTACCTTGTGTAAGAGGAGCAAGCAGAGCTGAGATCCAAGCTGGCACCATCCTTCTCCAGGCACCCACCCTTAGGGCTCCACTTGGGGATGCAGCAATGCCAGGCTTTGCCTCCATCTCCAGCCTCCAACTCTGCCATCGTGCCAGACCACAGCAGATGTTGCAGACGTGTTTTATTCACTGCCTTTTTTTTAGCACACTACACATTTTCTAAGGATTTTACTCATCTGGACTAGTACCATGTTTCTCCACTTTGTGACTCCACTCTTGTACTTAACAAAGATGGATTTTTTTAAGCTGAGGAGGAGCAGCTGCCTTCTGGTAACACCAGCCACATGCCAGACCATCCCCAGCACTCATTCCTCCTCACTACCAACCTGTCTCAAGTGTTTTGGAGTAGAATTTCCCACAACCCTCTCCTCTCTCCTACTCCTCACTTGATAACTAGGCTACCTCAGGGCAGTAGAGCCATAAGATACTCAAGTGGGAAGCAAGTTGTACATCTGCCCTGCATTTAGCTGGCAGAATGCAAGAGCAGGTGTTTGTCACAGCTCTTGTAATCTCATGGTTCACTCCCCAACAACCTGCCCACAGCCAGCAGACAATCTCTGAACAGCCCTCCCTAATAGTTATATAATGATTCTGCAAAATACTGAATTTTACCAAGTCCCCAGAATGTAATTTTCTGAATAAAAACTCAGTCTTAAAAAAAAAAGCAAGCTTAGGTATTTACTGCCAAAATCTGATTATCTTGTTTTCATGAGATTTTCACCACTATTGACAACTGAACTGGGCTGATTATCACACCTGGAAGCAGAGTCAACCCCAGACTCAGCCAATCATATCACCTTGAAGCATTTTCTTTTTCTTTCTGGATATTTTCCTTATAACACTAAAATCCCCCTTCCAACACCAACATCCCTGTTGTTGCAGTTGCTCCCAGAGCCTCCTTTTCCAGCTGGAGAGCTGATGTTTCCTGAAGCACAGCACTGTGCACACTCCAGCTCGCTCGTTAAAATTTACAGTTTCCTCTTCCGCTGCCCTGGGCCACTGCACAATATAAACAATAGCTGTGTCTTGAAAACCATCCAAAACAAATGGGTCTCACTGCCTGTGCTGCTCTCAGATCTGTAAAGAGAGCTTACTGTGTGCACAGTTGGTTTAATCTTGTGAATAGTCTGGAAAGTATGATATAATGCTCATTTCTTACCAATCAGTTCTTTGCTGGAGTCTTGCTAAAGAAAACTTACCCCCAGATTACTCTCTGTAGCCTACAGAATAGCTGAGCTATATTCCTAGAACTTGCTGATTTTTTTTTCCCCACAGTAAAATTAATCATCTATAACAAGGAAAGATATAAAAAAGAAAAAAAAAAAAGAAAAAAAAAAGAAAAGCAAATAATCCCCCTCCATCATTATGAGGTGGCAATGCAGTGGTAATAAGCAGCTAGAGCTGGAGTCAATATTTGCCAGTGCTCTGAACATTCAGAGGCATGATGTGCACCTGGGATTTTCACTAATGTTTCCTGGATCCTCAGATTTTTATTTTTGCCTCCAGCACAGTTTCCTGCTGTCTGAGTAAACTCCTCAGAGATGCTGCTTTTGCAATCTCCTGTGTTTTATAATTCAATGGCAGTTTATCACTCCTTTGAGTAATCCACAGTGGAATATACTGCAATCTTCTGCTACAGGGTTGTCAGGTGTGAAATCTTCCCTCCACCTCAGAGTAGCTGGGTTTGGTGACCTTGTCATGACAGAATCTCAGTTCAGAGTGGAGGGATTTAAGTAAGAGATTAATGCCCCCACAAAAGGGCAGACTGTAATTCAAAGGAGTTGACCTAAGAGGATAATCTGAAAAAACAAGTCAGCTCAGGTTAAAGATTTACATTTTTTTCCTCAAATCACTCTAGGTCATATATAGCCAGCAAGATTTATTTTGAGGTTGTCTGTCACCTGTTCTCTTTCTCATCTTTTTTTTCTGGATGAGATTCCTTTGTACAGGAAGCAGACTATGTAAGAAACCCTAAAGGCAAGGCTTTTTAATGTGTACTATCACATTTCTCTGTATTTCCACCACTCTAATCTATGAGGTTGCCTTGTTCTTCTATGAAACATTTTTATCTATCTTTGCATCAACAAAGCCTCCTAATTTCCTTAACAAATATCCATAGCTACCAAGGTAACCTATACAAGACATTGAACTTTGCTTCCCAAAAGAGTCCTCAAGGACTGATCTTCCCCAGTCTAAAAATTTCCAAAAATTTATTTGATCAGTGTCCTGGGTTGCAGTGTATTCTATTACCATGCTCATGAGCTGTTGAAATCAGGTGGGGCAGTCTTTCCTTGCCTCCTCCCCCCAGACTATCTTTCTGTTAATGGCCCATCATTGTCCTGCTGCATGACTCAGAGATAACTCCCTCCAGACCATCTTCTGTTAATGAGCCT
>NW_008238126.1:1105600-1111085 GCF_000691975.1 Corvus brachyrhynchos
GATTTCCAGAGGACAGGAGCTACACAGCCACCATTGGACTTCCTGAGGAAGAGCAGACTGTTTTACTACAGGATCACTGCTTCAGAGGACTGCAGCCACCATTCTACCAGACTGCTACCACCACCCTGCCTAACAGGGTGTCAGGTTGTACCTTGACTCTATCAGTTTGACAGTGTTTTCTTTTACCTTTTTTTTTCCCCTTTTCTTTAATTTCCATTAAATTGTTATTCTGACTTGGTGCCTCCCACTGGGTTGTTTTCAAACTAGTACAATCAGCTAAAGGAAAATCCTATTGGGACTACTATATAACATCAAAATGCAAGGAATATGGGATTAATTATTCTGGTTATTATAACTGAGAAAGTTGAGTACCAGTCACAAGAGCAGCCTTTGACCTATGGAGTAATAATCCCAGTCAATCTGGATGATTCTCCTGTAATTACAAGGCTGTTATGTGCCTCTAGTATCTGCCTTATTCCCTCGTAAGTGTTACACATAACCTTCAGCACAAATAATAACTTATGTGGTACCACATGAAGAAAAACAAAAAAAAGACAAATGACAGCTACTTTTTTGGTTGTCAAAAAGTTCAATTATCTGATCAAAGCAAAAAGTGAGGCAAGTCAGATGTGAACTATTTTCAGTGGAAGTAAATTGAATTTTATCATTTCATCTCCATGTGTTTAAGTATTGGCCAAGAAGGCCAATGGCAGCTGGCCTGTACCAGCAATACTGTGGCCAGCAGGACCAGGGCAGTGATTGTCCCCCTGTACTGGGCACTGGGGAGGCCACACCTTGCATTCTGTGGCCAGTTCTGGGCCCCTCATTTCAGGAACAACACTGGGGGCCTGGAGCATGTCCAGAGAAGGGAACGGAGCTGGGAAAGGGTCCGGAGCACCAATCTGGTGAGGAGCGGTTGAAGAAACTGGGGGTGTTTAGCCTGGAGAAAAGGAGGATCAGGGGTGACCTTATTGCTCTCTCCAACTCCCTGACAGGAGGGTGTAGAAGAGATTGGTCTCTTCTTCCAGATAACAAGTGATAAGACAAGAGAAAATGGCCTCAAATTGCACCAGGGGAGGTTTAGATTGGATATTAGGAAGAATTTCTTCACCCAAAGGGTTGTCAAGCACTGAAGCAGGTTCCCCAGGGAAGCGGTGGAGGCACCATCCCTGGAGGTATTTAAAAGATGTGCAGATGTGGCACTTAGGGACATAGTTTAGAGGTGGAATTGGCCATACTGGGTTACTTGTTGGACTAGATGATCTTAAAGGTCACCTTTCTAACTGAAATGATTCTGTGGTTGTATCGTTGTAAAATTTGTCATCTAATATTTTATGCCACTGAGCTCAGACTAATGGGCCTGTAGTTGCTTAAGCCACTTTTTATCCTTCTGGCAGTGTACACATTGTGGTAGTACATTTACCATTTGCTACCCATATGGCCCAAGCTGTCAACTTGCTGGTTTCACCTGGAAACTTCTCCAGCTTCCATGCATAAAATGAGTAAGGGTTAGGCCACTTCATCCAGGCTCATCAACCTCCATGAGTTTTAATTTCACTTTGAGAAGAGCAAGTTTCATTTCCTTACACTCATTCCACCAATCTGTGGTTCCACCAAAAACATCTGTGCCCAAGCTTACTGAAATGGAAACCATTTTCTTTCTGAAAGTTGAAGCATTCGTTTAAGTGTAGGACCATGACATCCTCCTGGGGAAAATGGCCCCATTTGTTTTTACCTTAATTGGTTTCCAGAATCCCAGACACTGTTTGGCTATTCTGATACTTTGTGATCATTGAGATACAGTTTTCTTTGGAGATCACTACTTTCCTCTATTCCTGCAGGGTTTTCTTTTTCTACAGATCTTTCCTCAGTGATTATCCAACCATGGGCTTTCAACTTTTTTTTGCCCTTCCTTTGCATACAAGTTCCAATTTTTTTTTTCATTTCTGTAAACAGGAGAACACAGTGGAGGTGTTTCTAAAGAGTTACTGCAAGGACTGGTCCCTGGACTCAGGGTTTTGTGTAGTTTTTTCAGTCTGGAATGAAAGAACACCTTGATCTTCAAAACATGCAGCTCAAGGGAAAGTAACGTCATAGTAAAGAAAGGAAGAGGAAATAACCTGATAGAATTACTGTAGTCCTTAGATGTGTAAGCAGAATAAATGTGGGGATTTTATATTAAATTTATATTTGGCACTGATGAAACTGCTACTGAACCTAGTTGTGCTAGACAATATACTGGAAGTATATGAATGTAGGAAAATCTGGTAATTTCAATAATGATACAGGACTGTGAGTTTTTTCTTTTTTGTGACTGATTTAGGGTAGAGCCAAGCTGTGGAACATGCAGCTTCAGTATCTGAGAGGAATGCAAAAAGACAGCTCTGAGATTTTGGCATACCATGTCTGCTGGTGTCAACAGGCTATGACAGGGGAGGGGTTTGGGCATGGAATAATACTTTGCCTTTCTTCTTTCTACCTTGCCCAGCTTTCTCAAGTCTTTATGCACATTTGCCTCTGTCCTTCCCTGCAAAGCAAGAATTCTGTTTGGCTGAGCCCAGCTGTTTGTGAGATGCTGTCTCCTGTGTGTCCACCTCACTCTCTGCAGTGATCTCCCTTTCCAGAGGAGAATCATTTCCTGTCTGGTCTCCAAAGGATCTCTGCCCTGTCACTGTTTTACCCAGAACCGGCGAGAAATGACACAAATTTCCAGAGGAGAATCATTTCATGTCTGGTCTCCAAAGGATCTCTGCCCTGTCGCTGTTTTACCCAGAACCGGCGAGAAATGACACAATCCAAATTCAAGGAGAAAAGGAATTGTTTTATTATTTACAAGCTAGGTTATATATCTTTGTACGTGAGAGAGCATGATATGATTGGTTGCTTGACCAGCCACCCCCTAGAGGGATTGGCTGAGGTTCTCTAACACCCATTCAAAATATTTTTTCCAGAGTACCAAAACAAGGCTGGAAAACAAACCCAGGTGCAGAGATAGAGAATTAGTTTACAAAACCGTCTTTCACTGTTTCTCAGCTAAAGCATGAGAAAGAAAAACTTCACAAAATGCTTCAGCAGCTGGAAAATTGCTCTGCTCCTGCCTTTTATCATCCACACTGCCCATCCAGGTAGATGCCTCTGCTGACCAGAACATATCTCACTTGATGCTACTGCAGCCGGGTGCATGGAGGGATATTTCACCATCCTGCACTCTTTACAAGCTTTAGAAGTTCAGATTTTCATTCTTTCAAAAAAAAGAAAACAGTAAGTGTCAGTTGCTAGTAACAATCTTTTAAAAGGCAGAGGTCCTCCAAGGATTCTGTGTGCACCAGGAGTTTTAGTGTTCGGAGATGCAATGAGGCAGCTCCATTGATCATCACATAACCCATTAAATCATTTATTGTTGAAGTCTCTCTACAAAATCCCTTTTAAAAAACAGAATATTTTGTATTATTTATTACAAAATCCTCTTTTGCCAACAGCAAGACTCGCTTCATACAGAACTTCAATAATGGTAAACTAACTGATTTACTGCAAAGTAACTGATTTACTGGAATACCTCTTACATTTTTAATAGCTCTGTCTGTATGCCTGCTGTTATTTGCACCCTGCAAAAGTGGCATATGAAATAAAGGACAGATGTTCTGAAAGTTGAAAAAGAGTGCCATAGTTTTAATGAACAGCTACCTGTCTGAGACCTCTGCTGGGAAAAAAAATTCCATTTCTAGGTGGCTTCTGAAGAATAGGATTTAAACATGTTAGAATGTATTTTAGACACCACTGATGTCCCTTTTGAAAGGCAGAACCCTGACTGAGGATAAAGAGGGATCTTCTCCAACAGAATATGGATTTATGAAGACTCGGAGATTAATTTTGTTCTACCGAAGATCAACTCTGAGAATCCATTTTGGACAACACATTTTGGTTTTGTGCTCTAATGCACCAACAGGAGTAGTCAATTTTCTCTTCATAAAGTGGACACTTATTTCAGTGGGCTGGAATAAGAACATACTTATTCTGTTCACACCAGAGAACTGCTGACCATCTTAATTTCCAGAATTACAGAATAAATTAAGTTGGAAAAACCTCTGAGATCATCATCAAGTCCAACCTAATTTAAAGTAACTACCAAACAGCAGAAGTTTAAATTTAAATAGGTGTATAGAAGAAAGTAAAGTGTCAATACTATATGATACAAAGGTGCGGCAGGTCAAATTCAACCTAACTGCCTCTCCTCTGACCCTCCTAGCTCAGTACAAATTTGGCTTGATGTACTGAAAGTGATGGGAATCAGCTGCAGACTGGTTGCAGGGATTACTGTTTATTCATGGCTCACACAATCTGCACAGAGAAATTGAAGCAGTTAATGCTACCTGGTTCCTTGAAATTCAAAGCATTAAAATTCCAAATGTGGCAGATTTTGAAAGTGTCCAGCAAGAATAAACAACTGATTGTTCCTACTGAGAGCTGGAACCATAGTGAGCAATACATGAAGAACAAGCACAACCCAGCCTGATTTAAAGGGTCACACAATTGAATTGGGTGGGGTTTTCCCCTCTCTTAATCCCCTGCAAAGCTTATAGACAATGCTGCTTTAGGTACCTAAGAGTTTTGGACATAAAGCCCCATGAAAACGGTATCTCCTTAAACTGTTTTGTCTCAGCTGCATATAAACCCTCTTTCTAACCCCATTCAGTTCCATGCATGACACATGGATTTCAATTCAAGCAGCTTAATCTCATTTCAGAAAGTAAGTCTAGGCAAGCATGGCAGAGAGTTGTCAGAAGTGTGGATACTTCTCTTTGCATTTTGATATAAGCCTGTTCTTGTGACATGTAATTGCACGTGAAGATTTTGCATCACAGGGATGTGCTCTACCATGCTGCTGATGCAAAGAAGGTTTGTTGAAGCAGGTTTCATGTTACCCAATAATCTACATGAGGAATTACATCCCACTCTTGTATCTGCCCAGGCTGTCAAACTAATCAGTAGGGAAGGAAAATGAAGGGGAAGACACGAGGGCACTAGTTTATTCACTATCTGACTTAGAACTCAGAGTTAAAAGCTTGTAAATGATGTTGAATAGGATCTCTTCCTGCAAGAGGTAAGACCAGAGTTTCAGACAACAAGGAAGACATGCATGGTTATAGACAGACAGGCAGACATTTTTTGCGAGAAGAGTGGTGAAATAGTGGAACTGGTTGCCCAAAAAGGTGACAAATGCCCCATCCCTGGAAACATTCAAGGCTGTGTTGGACAGGGCTCCAAGCAACCTGATTTAGTTGAAGAGGCCCCTGCTCATTGGAAGGGGGTTGGACTACATGGCCTTTAAAGGTGCCTTCCAACCCAGCCATTCTATGAGTCCATGATTCTATGAAAGCACAAGGAAAAAGGCAGTGAATACCAGTCAGTCTGCCAGCAGAACATCCACAGATGAGCCACCTCAACTTTTCATTTAGCTCACAAAACGAAAGCAAAACACTTTCCC
>NW_008238126.1:1111165-1113618 GCF_000691975.1 Corvus brachyrhynchos
TACCAGTACTCTGTGGGAGTAATCACATATGAAAATGGGAATCAGCCCTCAATGCTTCCCACCAGCTTTCAAAAGAAATCAACTTAATGTGGCTAACAAGTCACACTTAGATATGAATGAATTGCAGCCAAATGCAAACCTGACAGTTCAATTATAAAATATGTCAAGGCCTTCCAGGAGTGATTAGCCCCCTAGAATTGAATAAGGTTACCAGAGGCGTGACTGACTAATTGGCAATGCAGCATTAATTTTTAAATGACAAACAGCATCTTACTGATGTGGGTTGCTAAAAGGACAAACTATAGCACTTGGTAACTGGTGGCACATGTGTCTAAAGGGTTCATCTCTACCTTGAGAAACAAACAACATCTAAGGGGGTGGATAGCTGCCTGGCAAAGATCACAACCTACAAAGTTATTAGTGCTAAAGCCTCCTTTTTGTCCCTAGATGAATGACTGCTGGCTGGCAACATGGTTGATAAAGTTAAGACACTTCTAATTAGCAAAAAAATATATACATTGATTTTTATGGAAAATAGTATTTCCAGATGCTGTAGAGACATTTTATTGGGGAAGCTGAATCAGGGAAATTAGTGACTGATGTGGCTGCTGTGGAAATGTGGTAACTGTTTCCAAACATCGTGAAAAATAAGGTGCTGGAAGTACTCAGCAAGGATTTCTGAAGAGAAAACCATGACTGACCAACCTGATAGCCTTGAACGGCTCAGTGGATAACGGGAAAGCTTTGGGTATTGGGTATCTTGAGTTGAGTAAGGCTTTCAACATTGCTTGCTGTTAACGTCCCCCTTTCCAAACTGATTAACTGTGGACTAGGGAAGTGGACAAAGAGGTGGACTGAGAACTGGCCAAACTGCCAGGTTCAAAGGGTTATAATCAGCGGCATGAAGTCAGCTGGAGTTGAGTCACTAGTGGTGTGCCCCAGGGATCTACAACTGTAGAACTGGGCCAGTACTGTTTATCATCCTCATTAATGATCCAGATGATGGGAGTGTTCCCTCAGCAAGTCTGCAAACGCATCAGCGGGTGCTGAACAACTGATTGTGCCTTGCTTGCTTGGCTTTTTCTTAAATTTTATTTCTCTCTTTATTAGCTCCCTTTTCATTACAATTATTATTAGTGATATTATATTTTACTGTATTTCAATTATTGAACTGTTCTTATCTCAAGCCAAAGGTTTTGTCTTTTTCTGATTCCTCTTCCCATCCCACTGTGGGAGATGCTCAAGCCACAGAAAGAACTTGTTGTTGTAGTACACCCAAGAACAGACAAGTATATGTATTTTGCAATGATAAAACATGTTTTAATACATGTTATTCATCAGTGTACATATATTTCTGCGTGAGAGTGGTGGTAACTGAATTTCTCTATTCAGCTGGACAGACACACATCAATTAATTCATGTTCCTGTAGCACCACAGGAATTATTCTCATATTTTATATTTTTAAAAAATTTAAACGTGGAGTGCTCATTAGCTCATTTAAAGTACTTGTTTTATACAGTCATGACTGCAAATATTCATTCTTGTCAACCTAAGTTTCAGAAAGTGTAACCCTTTAATACTTTGAAATAAGTGCCCTGTAAACTAGAACTGAACTTGCAGTGACTGCTGGAATAAAGTTCTTTGCAAAATCTTATTTGCCTTGTTGCTGTTCATGGGCATGGAGCAGATGGATTAAGTTTATTTATTATAAGTAGCACATAGAAATTTTTCTGGTCTGCTTTCTGGGTTGCCTTCTTTTAAGTTGTGATGTACACACAACTAGTGTTTGTAGTTAAAAATTGGAGTAAATACATACTCAGAGCTGATTTTATAGCAAAATTGCAGGGTAGAGTTAAGGCTATTTATATGGCACATGGATCAGACACACTAGGACATGTTAATTTTTCTTAAGCATTTTCTAAATTCTTCATTTACAAATCAGAATATTTCTTTTGGGATTGACCACAACACTATTAAGGCATTGAATTGTATTTTTAAATTAAAACCCTGTTGATATAATTTGTTATCATAAGATAGATATAGATAAAGATATAGATGTAGATATAGATACAGATTATTAGATATAGATTATTAGATATAGATATAGATACAGATATAAAACAGTTCTTACAAATTACTTTATAGGTTTGTCTCCCAATTCTCTGAAGAAAAGGAAGTTTATAAATACCTTTTGAAAGTGGAATTTAGATATTAAACACTTTGATAAGTTACAGCCAGGCTCAGAACCAGATTTAGTCAAAAGATGAAGATTGTATGTATTCAAACCAAAGACTGACTTGAATAGATATAAACTTTTTTTTTCCTGTTTCTCAGAATATTTTGTTCCATGGTCTGGCCTTTCTAATGTAAATTATTTCAATCAACATATGCCGGAAAGAGCAAACACGTATAGTGGAACCTGCAATAAGACTTCAGGGTGTAAAGGTGTGAT
>NW_008238126.1:1113634-1121537 GCF_000691975.1 Corvus brachyrhynchos
AGGACTTCATGCATTATGGAGAATGTATGGTATTATTACATATGCTGAGACTTTTGAGTATTGCATAAAACAAAACAAAAAAGAAAAAAAAAAGAAATTTAAGTATTAATAAGAATCCCATTTACTACAGTGTCAAAGACATATGAGGAATAACAATTGAAATACCTGGAAAAAATATGTTAAAACACTGTGACTGAAAAGAACAAAACAAAACATAGCAAAGCAAAAAAGGAAATAAATAATGGATGAATTAGTGGTTCCTCTTGCATTGTTAAAAACACAATAGAGGATCAAATTACATTAAAAGAGAACCTAACATAAAAGCTTCTTTTTGGAAGAAGAAGTGTCAACATTCTCAGAATCCGTCTTTAATTCAGCAAAAACATAAAAAGGAAAAAAAAAACCAACAAAAATTGATTTGGATGTCTGCTTTTTTCCTTTTGGGTTGACTTTTTATCAAGCTAATAAGCTTGCAGACCTAAAAAAATTATCCTTATTCACCTCGGTGTTGAAATAGGTGTGTAAACGCTGTATAAACAGAAAGTTAAGCAAATACATAGAAAATCTTTGCAAAAAAATTGGAATTATATAAAAGCTATTCATCCTGCATGCAGTCCCATGGTAATATTAACATTTTTCAGTATGTCTGGTGATTTCCAGAGTGACATCTGCTCAGACAGTGACTGATCTCCCTCACCCCTCTGCTTTCACTTTATTTTATTCTCATAGCAGAGTCGAGGGGTCTGTTACTGCTTTTATTAAGGTCTCTGGGAGTTTTGCCATCTCCTCAGGCCTCACTTTGATAAGAAAAAATTGGGCTCATGCTGCTGAAATCCAAACCATAAGCAATTTCCAATGTGATCTTTTCCACACAGTAATTTCTCTACCTGGGCACAAGAACAAATGTAGGAACATATAATCTAGTCTCTGTTCTCGCTGGTGAATACTTGTGTGACAAATCCTATTAAAAACTATTGACACACCTAAACCAGAACTTCTTCTCATCACCATTATTTCTGTGACAGGGAGGTTTATTGGTCAGACTGACAATTGGAGTGAATATTAGACCTTATTGTCCTTCTGGAAATGAGCAAGGTCTGGGAAGGGGCAGCACTTCAGCCTTTCCTTGTGCCACCCTGTCAGATGCAGCCACCCTCTGCTGTGCTCTGGAATGATTTTCTGCTGCTACTTAGCACACCAGAGCTGAGGGGTTTTTTTCCTGCTCTGGTTCCTCTTTGCTTCTGAGGGTAGGATTCAGCTGCATAAGTGCATCTGAGATTGTATTTGTTGTTTGCATACCCCATATGTCCATTAGCTGTATCTCCAGAAGGGATGGCTTGGAAGAAGCCCTGTAGCATGTCTCCCAGCCCTCTGCAAACATCTGCAAACATGAGGGTGTCCGAAGTGACCTTACATGTTTATATTTAGGCAAACAAACTATGCTGTGTTTGACAAACTTGCTTTTCACTTTACAGTTCGCCCTTCCCAATCTCCAAGAATGACCTTGCACATGGAAATTCACCAAGACTCTTTGGTTTTCAGCTGGCTCAGGTGGAGCTGTCTGGAAGATTATGGTCACATGCAGTCTGTGGCTTAGAGAGTAGAGATTAGGATGCACAACAGGAATGGGAATCTGATAATAGGAGCTTGTGCAGAATATGGGCTGGGGCACAGTGATCCCCAGTCCCTTTCCTTCTTGGGGAGGCAAAACTGCTGGATGCTGAATATTTGAAACCTGAGGGTATAACAGAAGCTAATGTTAGTTAGAAGCAAGGGATTGCTTCTCATTTGTCCTGAGATCAAATGGTTGGATATGGCTAGATCGCCAGCAAACACAAATTATTTAATTAAAGAAAAAGAAAGAAATTAACCCCTTGCAACCACAGCAGCTGTGATATCAGGCTGGAAGCTCTTTGGCTGTTTTCATTCTCTCAAGTTTGATCTGCTGTTGAGTTCTGCATCTAAAAGAAAGGTAGAAGGATGTACCAGATCGGATCCATGTAAACACGAATATTTGAAGGGAAAAAGGGGTTCCTGTGGTAGGCAGTGTTGACTGTAAAACCCTCTGTGTCACCAACGGACCTGTACATCCTTACAGAGCACCAACATGTACATTTTCATGGGGTGTAGATTAACACTCAGGTTTCCTCCATGAACTTGGGAGCTTCTTGCTGACTGATCTCCTTAACTCAGCTGCTGAAACTCTCCAGAAGAGCCACACAGGCAGGGGACTGGGAAACAGCAGAAATAAGTGCATTATCCAGCTGGAGTGGAGGAAGGTGGTCTGCTACGAAGGTGTGTAGGCAAAAAACTAGTCTTGCTTTCATGGGAGAAAGCACACTCCCCTTTAAACATCTTGCCATCTTGAGTGGGGATGTGCAGAACAACACTGAAAGAAGTATTTTTGTGACAGATAAACTAAATCTGTTGAATTGTTACATGGAAGAATTTGTAATTACTAACATCAAATACAAACACAAAGCATATTTACTATCAAAAAGAACAAAGTTATGTCTTTGCAATGTTAACGAAAAGATAAGTTTTATAAGCAGTTTTCATACGTCATTGTGAAGGCCAAAAATGGAGAAAAATATTTCAGCTTACATAACAAGCAATGGCCATTACTGGCTCTGTGAAAGACAATGATAGACAGAGTTATGTGCCCCGAGGTGGGCCTTTATATAGGCTTTCCCTTCACAGCTGCTCAGGGGGTTCTTTCCTCTGCTTTGTCAGGAGTCAGCTTAATCCAAAACCTTAATGCATCCCTTTAACCAGAGCAGCTGGCAGAGCTCATGAGAGGCTTCCAGGGCTTACCAGGAGTCCATGATTCCTCTATCTCTCCCCATCCTGAAGTACTGCCACCCTGACTTTCCTCAGAGGATTTCTGGGAGCCCTCCAAAACCCCAGAAGCAGCTACCTGAGGATCTAGAAGGTCTCAAAGCACACCCAGAAGCTGCTGTGTCTGTTGCCTGTCTCATTTTCACACTGTTCAATTCAGTCTTGCGCTTCAACCACCCCTCTAAATCTTGGAGTTCCCCATTTCTGAGTATGAGGTGGGGATCTGGCATTTGATGGAGATGCACTCAGACTAAACATGGAGCTTGTAGAAGGATAAAGCAGAAGGACTTGGTTCCACATGGAGTAATTTGCAATCCCAGTAGCAGGGACAGGCAAAGGAAGAAGCATCACCTCTGCTTTACAGATGTCCAGCTGCAGCATAACTGAAATAACTGATCTGAAGGCTTAGATAGGATAGGAAAAGGGTAGGATTGGAAAGGAACAGGAATCCAGTGAGGAACAGCTCGAAAACATGCTATGCCAGTCAGTCTGAAATTTATTTCATTGATCTAATGTATTTTTTCTCTTTTCTGTATTCAGACAAGATTGCTAAGGCAAGACAAGATTAGCATATAACCTTCACATATATATTTACACAATATATCTTATGTGTATAGAAGCATATTAAAAGCTACTATTGGACTTCAGAAATACCTTCCACACATCTCTCAATTTTCATTATGCAGTTTCCACCTTTATAATCCTGTCACCCTTGTTTCATCTCTGCTTTCAGAAATCAGAATTGGGTGGCTTGGTAAATGAGGGGAGAACAGTGGATATCGTCTGTCTAGATTTCAGTGAGGTTTTTGACACTGCTCAGCCAGAGAGAAAAAGGCTCAGAAGGGATCTCACTGATGTGCACAGATATCAGGGAGGGTGCTAAGAGGACAGAGCCAGGCTCTTGTCAATGATGCTCAACAAAAGGGTGAGAGACAGTGGCCACAAACTAAAACACGTGAGGTTCTCTAAATATCAGAAGACGTTTTTTCACTGTAGAGGTGACTTGGAACTGGCACAGGTTGGCCAAGGAGCTGGTGGAGTCTCCATCCTTTGAGGTAATTTAAAAAAATACCTGGACATGGTTCTGGACAACATGTTCTAAGTGCCTTGCTTGAGCAGGGGGGCTGGACCACCAGGTCCCTTCTAACCACAACCATTCTGTGATAAATTATTTGAGCCTAAACTTTGATTGAGAATTTTTTATAAATCACCTTTTTCAATTGGAGATCTCCATTTCACAGCTCTTATAAAACAAAAAATTTAAAATGTGGACTTTGGGAGTTTTTACAGCTTGTCATGCTTCTATTCAATAATTCCTACTAATTTCCTCTAAAAAGGTACTTGAAAATTAAGTGACCCATAATTTTCAGATTACCAGTCCTTGAAAACTTTCAGGATATCAGTTTTCTTTCTCTATACTGCACAAGGAAAAAAAAAATCTCAAAACCTCCTCTGGGATAAAACAAATAATTTCCTTCCCACTCCCTATTATTGAGTCCCCAAGTGAAATAGTGGCACCAACAGAATCAACAGAAGATTACCACTCACAATTTCCTTTAGGCAAGGCAATATCCTTATGGATTTTATTATGCTCTCCATTTTAAGTATAAAGAATTTGTTTCTACACTGATAGAATCTTTCAAAGCAGTGAGCTTTCTGAAGTTCAGTCTCTGTGAAGTTACTAACATTTTTAATTAATGACATGAAGGCACTCAAATCTCCTTTGTATAATACAGTGAATTTAAATAAGTTAAAACAACAAAAAACTTCCAATCTTTCTAATAACTTTTAATTCTCTGATTCCTAAGGATTATTAGCAGACAGTCTGCCTTGTATGATAAAAACTGTGTGATTTTATATCCACCAAGCCTGCCTTTAGCACTGTTAGGTGGGGCACAATTTCACCTGTCTTCATTGCCAGTGTGAGGAGATCTACTGGATGTTACTTCACATATTTTGAATAGGGATGCCAAGTAAAATCCAGTGTACTCTTGAAAAGTTAGCATTCTGTCTTCATGCTGAATTTCCTGATGCTGGGAGATTCAAATTAGATTTTTCAAGCTATTTTAACTTTATTTGACATGTAATACATAATACAGATGAGCAAAATAGCACAGTGTTAGTTATCTCGTCACAAGGATTGACAGGACCACAAAGCATATTAGCTAAAGGGGTGTTTATCTCCCCACCTTTACTCATTGGGAAAGGATTGGTAGGGTGGCAACCACACTTAATGTTGGGTTCAGAGACCATGAATCAAGGAAAAAGATTTGCCTAATGTGGCCTCTGGCTTAGTGATTTAAAATAAAGGCACTGCAACAGGCAAAGATGCCCTACAAGTAAAAGGGTAACAGATTGATGCAACATACCCCCTGTCCTTATATCAAACACATTGTGTTTAAACTGCCTGTTTAAAAAATGCTTGTAGTGCAAAGTGAGTATTCAGAGTCAGCACTGGATGTGTAAAAAGAGGCCCTGCAAGGTGACTGGACACAATTTTTCAAGGGAAGAAGCTGGAAAGGTGCTGTCAGTAATTATATTTGAACAATAAAAAACTGTCTGAATATTTTTAAAGCCTTACAGGTACAGGCTTTGGTGGCCCATATGGTCTTCTGCCCCAAAACACTACTGCCTATTCTGAAATAAAGGTCTATACTCAGCCCTCCAGCTGAAGAATAAATTGGGTGCTGGGTGTGCAATCCAGTTCTTCTGTCAATATACAGAAAATAGAACATCTCACTGAAGGAACCATGTGAGAGGTAGGAACCAGAAAGCACCTGTGACAGCATGCAGAGCAACCCCCTGCACCTCTGCAGGCACTGTTCAGAGCTGGGCCCAGGAGGACAAGAGTTCAAGAGTCTCTGGTATTCAAAACTGGACAGTGAGAAGAGACACAGCCCTGTCAGCCTGAATTTAGTGCCAGAGAAGGTCATGGAGCAGCTCAAGAGCCATCATGTGGCACTTACAGGACAGCCAGGGCATCAGGCCCAGCCAGGATGGGTTTGTGGAAGACAGGTCCTGCCTGACCAACCTGATCTCCACTAAGGTGACCCACTTTGTGGTTCAGGAGACAAGGAGCACTATCCCCCAACACTCTCTTGCTCAAACAGGATTTATTAAAACAAACAAAAAATTTTATGAATATATTTACAAAGGGTTCCACACTTCCTAGCAGGGGGAGCATCACAACTGGGACCATTTGCAGGGGCTGCACAGGAAGCGGGGATTTGAACTCTTGTTTGCCTCCTCAGCCAGGAGGGGAGGTAGCGCAGCACATTTTCTAGTCACTGCTCCCCACGGCCACAGGGGTGTCTCGCCAGCAGATCCTCCACAGTGCCCAGCTCTAGTGGAAAAAGTGCACAGTGAGTGGCCTCAGGGGCAGAAGCAGCAGAAAGTGAATCATGTCCTTGCAGGCATTCAGGAATTCGTAGGCACTGCCAGCTCTCATGGCTGGATGCAGCCCTCAGAGTGTTATTCTTGGGAAGTGCTTGGCAAATGCACCAGAGGACCCTACCTTATTCGGGGACTTCTCTGTAGTGTCATAAGAGTCAGGATCATCCTTCCAGTCCTTCTCCTCCTCCTCTACCTGCTCCTGGGCACTGGTGGAGGTTTCCCACTGGCTGCCGTCATCACAGTCAGAGCTTCTCTGCCTGGGCAGCCAGTAGATCCCAAAGAGCACGAGGAGGATTTCAGCACTGACCCAGAACCACCACTCCTGGCAAGCCAAGAGGAGCACTCTTCCTGGGGTGAGTCCAGACTGCTTCTGCATCCTCTGCTCCATCATCAGCTGCCTGGTCATCTCCAGGATGCGTTCCTTCTCATGCTGCCTCAGGAGCTCTTCTGTGACCTTCACTGATGGAAGATCCATCCTCACTGTGTATTGGAGGATGCCCAGCACCACCAGGATTTTGGTGATCTTTCCAGCTCTGGCCTGGAGGAGGAGGAGGGAGAAAGCAGCTCAGCAGAGCTAGGTGGTGGGGAGATGGTACCTGGGGCAGCAGGGGAAACTGCTGAAACATGAGCCCAGGGACAGGGGCAGCCATCCCCACAGCCCTCAGGGCACCTGCCCCAAGGGTGGAACCTGCCCTGCCCAAGACACTCCCCACAGCCCCTGCACCCTCTCCCCAGCCTTAGAAGCACCCTGGGTGCTGGTGCTTCTTGTCTGTCCCTCAGTTCAGCCTTCCCCCAGCCTGCCCCACTCACTGCTGCCTCAAGCCACACTGCAGCAGTGATGCTGCCACACGGGGCATCTGGGGACATGTTCCCCCTCAGGTCAAAGGCACCAGAGGCCCACAGTGACACCCCGCCCAGCCAGACTGGGCTTTGGAAAGAAACCAGGTGGAATTTAGATGGAACCAGAGTTTATGACCTTTGGAAGAAGGGGCAGCCACTCAGGCGGACTGCACAGCTTTCATGGGGTTGTGGAGGGAGAAAATCAGAAGGGCCAAAGCCCAAATAGAACTTAATCTGGTTATATATTAACTGCCATATAAGAGAATAAAAATGTTTCTCTAAGTTCATTAGCAACAAAAAGGAGGGCTAAGTAGAATCTCCATCCTTTATTGGATGGGAGTGAAATATAGTGAGAGAGAATGAGGAGGAGACTGAGGTATTTAATGCCTTCTTTGCCTCAGTCTTTAGAGTAAGGCCAGTTGTTCTCCATGTACCCAGGCCCCTGAACTGGAAAACAGAGATGAGGAGCAGGCAGGAAACAACACCTGGGCAGAGGCACCCAAGCAGGATGCAGGCACTGTTAAACTCACTGTTCACACAGACTAATCAAGAGTTATTCCCAGCTGCCCAGTCACTTGAGTGATTTACAGTGTTTCTCACCAGCCAAGTCATCTGGCTGCGCTGTTCCTCATGCTGCGTCAGGACCTCTGCCGTGGTCTGCGCTGACTGAGCATCTGCCCTCAGGGTGTGCTGGAGGATGGCCAGCACCAGCAGGATTTTGGTGATCCTTCCTGCCATGGCCTGGACAAGGAGAAGGGAGAGAAGGGGCTCAGTGGAGCTGGGTAGCAGGGAGATGGTGGCTGGGGCAGCGGGGTGGGAAATGCAGGGCGCA
>NW_008238126.1:1121671-1172527 GCF_000691975.1 Corvus brachyrhynchos
CCTCCCCCCCCCCCCTGCCGCACTCACCTCGGGCTGGAGCCGCACTGCAGCGGCGGCACCGCAACGTGCGCGGTGTGGGGACGTGTCCCCTCCGATGTCACAGACACCAGGGCTCCATGGCCGCACCCTGCCCAGCCAGCCGGGGCACTGGATGGAACTCAGGTGGAACTCTCCTGGAACACACATGGAACTCCCATGAAACCGGAGAGTTTAGCACCTTTGGAAGAAGGGGCAGGAGGCCTACACAGCTTTTGAGGGGTTATGAAGGAAGAAAGTCAGAAAGGCCAAAGCCTGACTGGAAGTTAATTCACACAGTGCTGTAAAAGACAACAAAAAATGTTTTCATAAGTACATTAGCAATGAAAGGAGGCTCAGGACAATCTCCAGCCTTTACTGGATTGGGGGGTAACACAGAGACAAAGGAGAGGAAGAAGCTGAGGTACTTCATGTAAGGCCTGCTTGACAGACATGACCTCCTCCCATGACAAGTTGACCAGGGAGAGGCTGTGGCTCTTGTTTCACAGGAGTTTAGTAAAGGCTTTGATGCTGTTTCTCACAGCATTCTTCTGGAGAAAGTGGCTGCTCATGGCTTGGACATGGTTCTCTCTGGGTACAGAACTGGCTGTGGGGCTGGGCCCAGAGAGTGATGGGGAATGGAGTTACACTCAGCTGCCAGCCAGTCGTGGGTGGGGTTCCTCAGGTCTCAGCATTTGGGCCAGTTCTGTTTAATACCTTTTTCAACAATCTGGAAAAGGGGGTCAGGGATAGATCTCAGTCAGTTTGCAGACAACACCAAGCTGGGCAGGAATGTTGGTCTGCTTCTGGAAGGTTCTGCAGAGAGATCTGGACAGGCTGGATTGATGGGTTGAGGCCAAAGGTATGAGCTCAATAAGACCAAGTGCCAGGTCCTACACTTGGGTCACAGCAACTTTAGGCAAAGCTCCAGGCTTGGGGCAGAGTGGCTGGAAAGCTGCCTGGTAGAAAAGGAGCTGGGGGTGTTGGTCGACAGGAGCTGAATAAGAACCAGTGTGTGCCCAGGTGTGCAAAAAACCAATGGCATCCCGGCTTATATCAGGAATAGGGGGACCAGCAGGACTTGGGAAGCACATCGAGACCCCTTGCAATCACTTTATTTAAGGCAGGAGACACTCTGTAAAGGCTTGAATTATCTGCAGGCTGCCCAGCTATACTGAAGGACAAAGTGGTGGGACTGCTCCATCAGTTTGTTCTGCATGCTTATACTTTTGTGTCTCTTTTCAGCTATTCCTAAATATTCATATTGTAAGTGTAAAACAGATCAAGGACTGCTGATCACTTTAAAAGAGATAGCAATGAGATCACCCTGCCCTTTGCGTAAAACCATAGCAGCCACATCAATCAGTGAACTATCATAACAACATAAGTCATTTTAAGTTTAGATCTTAAAAATTCTAAGAAAGTCAGCCTATTAAATTCAGTGGGAAACTGAAAACCTGATATGAACTAAAAGAGAAGAAGGACCAGCTCCTGAACAGGCTATGTAACCATAGGCATTGCTAACCCTGCCATTACAGAGTCCTGCTTCAGGAACTGCGAGAGTCATTCCCAGCTGGTCTTTTGTATATATTTAAGTGGAGCATAGCAATGGAAACAAATATAGTGGGTGTCACAATGCCTTCCAGAATTGGCAGGCAGCCTGTGCAGCATTTTTGAAACAGCTCTGTCACCACAGAGCTAAACATTCCTCCTTTAACAACACCCCCACTGTAATTTGTATCTGGCAAAAGAAGCCACAAACATCAACATTTACAGATATGCTATGTGGCTACTAAATTCTAGAAAGATAAATCTGGTTCTCTGTCTGTCCAGAGCACATGGGAGCCCTGGACATTTCAAAGAGGAAAAGCAGTCCTTCCCTGAATCTACAGTTGAAGATGAGCAACAATTTCAGGACATCATCAGATAAAAGCAAACAGGAACTGGAGTGATAGGACAAGGAGTAATGGCTTCAAAGTGGGAGAGGAGAAATTTACATGGTATATGGAAGAAACTTTACTGTGAGGGTTGTGAGGCCCTGGCACAGTTTCCCAGAGAAGCTGTGGTTGCCCCATCACTGGAAAGTGTTCAAGGCCAGGCTGGATGGGGCTCTGAGCAACCTGGTCTAGTGGAAGGTGTCCCTGCCCCTGGCATGGGGCTGGAACAAGATGGTCTTTAAGGTCCGTTCCAACCCAAACGATTCTATAACTCTATGAAAAGATAGAGGCAGGCAGTGTCCTGTGGCTGCAAGATGGTCTTTAAGGTCCGTTCCAACCCAAACGATGCTATAACTCTATGAAAAGATAGAGGCAGGCAGTGTCCAATGTCTGTCACACCTTCCTCTGGGAAGCAGATCAGCAGTTGATCAGCCCCAGAAACTACACTTTTGACCTATAATTCTCATTCTTATCTCCAGGATCAAACCAAAATATTTACAATTCTATGTCACATTATGCTGAAAACTGAGCTGTTGCCGAATGGGATATCCATTTTGAAACTACCTAAGTACAGTCACAGGATGCCTATTAAAAGTAGTTTATTTACTTTTTGTTGATCTAACAGCCACAATCCAACCCATGCTAGGTAGTACATCTCTAACCAAGGTGCAAAAGCTTCATTTAGAGTTTATGACTGCCATAACCAAAGATATCAGTTGACATGATCAAGGTTAAAGTGCTTCCCATTGTGTAATACACTAAGAGGGTTTTCCTTTGGAACCATGGAAACCAAAACAGGGAGAAAAGGAATGGGAATGTTTCATAAAACAAAAGCAAGTCCACTGTGAGCTACTCTCCTGTCCTGACACTAAGTGCAATTGAAGGGTAAGATTTCTGCAGGGTTTTTTTTACCAATACTGTGTGCAAGTAACACAGAAAATTGTATTTCCCTAGCGTATTCAGTGTATTTTGTCACCAAAATGTGGTTGGTACAAGTCATCAGAGAACTCTATTGTCAGACCAACTGTCAAAAGTCATCCAAGAATAATAATTCTTTTTTTTTTTCTACTTAGAACACATGGTTTGTGAGCAGGGAAAGCCAACAAACTATCATATTCTAGTAGAGTACACCTACATATCAGATGACTGGGATTTTTCAACAAAACTCTACTTTTACTACTTGGCAATTTATTAATTTGAGTTTTAGAGCCTGCTGTCTATGTATGTACCGTGTTCCTGAAATATTAGCTGGTTTTTCAAATAACTTGATTTGTTAAAAACTCATTTTTCTCAAAACTCAGATCAAAGTGCAAAACCAAAACAAGATGTGAAGGGGGAGGAAGAGAGAAGCTCTCCAGGCATTAGATAATTTTTGCCTTATCTCATTAGTACTTCAGAGAGGTTTTGTAACTCCTTTTGGATCTCATTCTTGTCTTTCTCTAGGATCTCTCCACAGTGTAGAACATGGCTCTGGGATGTTGAGAAGTCATACACTGTTGTAGCAGCAAATTATTTTCAGCCTCATTTTTAAGCTTGTGTAACCACACTTGCTGCTTTGTGTGTCTGCTTCCTCTGTCCTCATTTGCTTTTAGATCCCTTGTTTCATAGCCACCACCTCATTTGACAGAGCTGGATAGATCTCACTGGCACAAAGTTCTCAAAAGCTTTCTGAAAACAGGTGGGCTAAGATGGGGGACAGAATTAACTCAACCTCTATTGGGCATCAGAGAATCCACTGTGAGCTCAGGTCTGAATCTTACTTTCTTACAAGCACATACCTGTGTTTACAAAGAACAGCAGATTTTAGAAGTATTGCAGTCACCTTTTCTTTTCTGGTGAAGAATATGTTGCAATTTCACAAGCAAAAATCTTAGAATTACAGAATCATTTAGGGTGGAAATGAACTTTAAGGTCGCCAAGTCCAACCATTATTCCAGCACTGCCAAGTCCACCCCTAACCCTGTCCCTAAGCTCCACATCTATACATATTTTAAATAGCTCCAGGGAAGCTGGCTCCACCACTTCCCTGGGCAGCCTGTCCCAATGTTTTTAACAACCTTTTTGGTGAAAAACTGTCTTCTAACATCCAATATAAACCTCCCCTGATACAACTTCAGACCATTTTCTCTTGTCCTATCATTTGTTACTTGGGAGAAGAGAGTGACCCCCCCACCTGGCTACAGCCTTCTTTCAGGTGGCTGTAGAGAGCAACAAGGTCACCTCTGAGCTTCCTTTTTTCCACACTAAACACCCTGAGCTTCCTCAGCTGCTCTTCACCAAACTAGTGTTCCAGATCCTTCCCTATCTCCATTGCCCTCCTCTGAACATGCTCCAGCCTCTCAATGTCCTTCTCGTAGTGAGAGGCCCCAAAACTGGACACAGGATTTGAGGTGTGGCCTCACCAGTGCCCAGTACAGGAGGACAATCACTGCCTTGGTCCTGCTGGCCACACTATTGCTGATACAGGCCAGGTGCCATTGGCCTTCCTGGCCATCTGGGCACATCTGGCTCATGTTCATCGGCCTCAGCCCGTCAATCCAGCCTATCCAGATCCCCCTGCAGAGCCTTCCTGCCCTGAGAAGGTCAACACTCCTGCCCAACTTGGTGTCATCTGCAAACTGACTGAGAGTGCACTTGATCCCCTTTTTGAGATTGTTGATAAAGATATTAAACAGAACTGGCCCCAATACCGAGCCCTGGGGATCCCCACTGGTGACTAGCCACCAACTGGATTTCACTCCCTGCACCACCACTCTTTGGCCCAGTCATCCACCCAATTTTTTACCCAGCAAGACAAAATGTATTTATATCCTCTACATACACCATATAATAACCCTGAGAAGGATGCAAGTGTCCATGAACACTATGTATGCATGGTGCAGTGTATAAATAACTACATGGTCTTCAAAAAGTCAAGATGAACCAAAGCAGAATTCCCAGAGCTGATTTCATCACAGTACAAAGGTAATGGAAAGAGATGAAGAAGATATTTATATTTGCACAATAGTTACGTTATTGCTGAAATTACCTTGTTTCCTACAACTTCTTTTTTTTTTTTTACTGACGTGCAAGTTTTTCCTGGTCACCTTGAACTAAATTTCAGCTTCACTCACAGAACTAGCAGCAACCACTACAGTTATATATCATGGGCCAGGCACTCAGTGTAAATCAGGGTAGATCTAGTGACTAGACCAGACCTGAGAAACTTTATAGATGCAGTTCACCTATGCTTCCTTGTGACCACAGTGATATTAGCGCATACTTTCCTGCCCATATTCATGTTTTGTGCAATCACTGGTCTACTGAGTTTTGTTTGCTGCTTTCTTCTTTTGGGGGTTTTTTTTGACAGTCAGTTAAATTGTATTGTGCTATTTGCTAAGCAGCAATTATCTTCTGGCTTCTCTTGTTAGACAAAAAAAGGATCTACTATCTTGGAAACCATCTCAGTGAAAACTGTCTGTGAAAGATCAGTAGCACATAATATCCTGGAAAAGGCATAACCCACTATACAACACACACAGGACTGTCCTGCTGGGATGGCTGTGCCATCTACAGAAGCCCTAAAAAGCAGAAAACCTCAGGGCTGTCACTGCAGCATCATAACCACACAGTTATCTCCTCACCAGAAGGCCTGAAGGTTTACTTTTATTCTCACTTGTGAATATTTCACACCAGCTGCAGATGATTAATCCTTAAATATGGATATTAAGATCCACCTTCTGTTTCTTAAATAGCTTTAAGAACTCACACAATTCTTCAACATATCTTTTTCAGAGCTTAGTTTTGCACCAGCCTTAGTGAAGTCTCCATCTTCAGACTATAATTACTTCCTGTAAACTTGGGAATTCAAGTAAAGAAGTTCAATATGGCCCTTCAGATTTCCAGGCCAGCTTCTGATCTGTTTGTGGAGGTTTATTGTATCCTTTGTTCCTAATCTCTGTCCCACCAGAGTATGGTTTTCTGTGACAACCTAAAAATTATCTCCCTTCTGCAATGAAATTCTTCTCCAATGTCCCAGAGGATTGCAGCAACCTTCTTGAAGAAGACAGTAGGTGCAAAATAAAACCCTTTAAAGTGGGAAGGCAGTTAATCTACACATAATAAGAAGTGTTCAATTGACTCTATCAAGTCTTATTTGCTGAGCCTTGTCCTTTAACTAGTCAATATTTGTAAGGCGCAAAGCCTGCCCTTCTCAAACTTTATCTAAAGGCTTTCCAAACCATTTAAAGTTCATGAGTCTTAAGCCTATGATACATTTTCTTCACAGGTTTTCTGGAATTTTCTGGAATGTGTTATAGCACACACTGACATCAGAGAAGGCAAAATATTCCTCTGCTAGCACCAAGTGGGCAGGCTCTGAATCTAAAGGTGCTAATAAATGCATAAGCCATTTAACCACACAGGATGTGGTATCTTGTAAAAGGTCACCTTTCATGATGAGGACTTCTTCATGGCTTTCCAGGATCTCAATTTCACAAATGCAACCATCAAAGGGGAAAAATTAAGTTGAAAGCGTGGTTTTCATACAGTTTGTTGAAGCTGTTTTTCTGGTTTTTGTTAGATGGCAAGTCCCATGTGCTGCACAGAACACAGTCAGCTGCATAGTGCACGTTCTGTATATTATTGAATTACATAACATTATATGTAATGCAATAATGAATACATGCCATAAATAAGTCTATGATTCTATTTCTCACTGTAATATGTCTTTCTTGTACACTTAAAATAATACTAGTTATTTGTGGTTTATACACATCTAGAAGTGGGAAGAAGATACCATAAGGTGATAAATTGCTGATAATGAATGACACGGAGGTAAACAACTAGAGATCTCCTTAAATATTCTTCAAATCATTTAAGTATCGTAAGGTAGAAAGGGAACATGCACCAAAAATAAAGACAGATTTGAGGCAGTGGAAAATAAATCATACCTCATCTAAGGGTGTGAAAACCTATGGAAACCTAAAGGAACTCTAGAAATCACACTGGCAATATCCCTGGGAGAAAATATTAAGGACAAGAAACAAATTTTGCAGAGGATGTGTAACAACATGTTTTATTCAAACAACAGCTACTGTCAGAAAAAATGGTCAAGCTTTTGTGTACACAAAAACTTCAAGAGCAGCCTAATGACTAGTATTACAGGCAGCATTACAAGTTCTTGGAGAAATACTTACTAAGAAGAAAGAAAGGAATATCACAAGTTCAGCCACTCGTGGCAGTGTAGCTGAAGTTGGATGTCTGAACTGTGTAAACAAGCCCCTTACATTTTTTCACTGATTGCAGAAATTTCACATCATGTAGCTGTGACTCCCTTCCAGAATATGTCTCCTAATTAGCTCGTGTATATTTTTAAACTGCACGTTATATGGGCAATGAAACAGAGGAAAGGCAAATTAACAATGAGTAAATCTCTTTCACCAGTCACTTACCATAACAGTTACTATATTCTCTCTCACACAGACACTCACACTCCTTCCTTTTACTCATGTGGCTCTCCTGAGAAAGAGAAATTAAGACCTCCTTCATAATTCTTCTTAATTTTGATTGTTTGCAACCAAAATTGAATTGAATGCACAAAATCCATTCAGATTTCAAAACTGAAGTCATCTGCCCCATCTCAGTCCCAGCTACCTGTGTGTTACCAGTGAATACCCAGCAGGCTACACAGAATTCCTAGGAAGAGAGAGCAATGTCTGAAGCACCATGTTAGGTACCAGGAGCATTCCCTACTCAAAAAATAACCACGAAAATTATCTTATTGCTGCAAAGAACTTGCAGAAGCAGAACTCCTTAAACTGATGTAAATCACCATGGTGTTTCCATAGCAAGAAAGGTATTTCCCTGTAGTTCCTCCATTTATCAGAAAGCACTTCTTAGGGATATTAAGGAACAGCAAAACTAACCAAGAATGTCATTATTCTAGAACCTCTATGAAAATAAATAAATAAAAAGCATCCAGCTCAAGCATCTGCTCTGTTCTTTCAAGGACATCCATTCACATGTGATTCCCTATCTTCAGCTCCTCTTTGCAGCTCCTTTTCCCAGCCCTCTTCCCACCTTTGGAACAGAAGGAAACCTTCTCACTCAGAAAAGCCTAATCTCATAGCCATTTGAAATCAGCAGATGAAACCAGCTCCTGGTCTAGGAGAGCAGAGTCTTTCTTCCCTGTGCCCTACATTACCCTGACAAATTCTCTCAAGGAGGACAAGCAGCCTTTCCTTTGAACAGGATATTCAGGAGTTTGAGAAGTGTTTTTTTCCCATCTGGGGTCTTAGAGTATCTCTGCATAAATCTGTTTGAAGGCTGAAGTCCAACCCTCCCTCATAGGGGCCTTTTCATGACCGTTTTCGTCCATCTGGGAGGGCAGGAAGCGGCATTTTCTCTGCAGCTGCTCCCCATGAATCAGCTGGCAGCCACAGTGCCCATATTCTTCCTCCAGGACGTTCAGGACATGGCATCCACAGCACTGCAAATTTCTAATCACTGAGAGAAATCTGAAGCTTTGTTCCCAGTCAACAGCCTGTCCCCTGGCAGCAAGAAGCTGGGTTTCTGCACTTTTGTTGCATACTTACTGTAGGTCACTGCTTGTAATTTCCTGGTCCCAGTGCTCGGGCTTTGGTCCTCTACAATGTCTTGCTTTTCTCACACTTCACTGGCCTTCTGTGTTTTACATTAGGCAATCAGCAGGATGACAAATATGTCAGCAGTCTCCAGTTCAGCCTCCTGAGTGTTCTCAGCCAATATGCCAAAAATAAAATGGTTTTTCCTTGGTTTTTTTTGTTTTTAATAATGTTATCTGGATGGCAGCTATAGGCATCTGTTGAGCTTGCCATATGCTCCACATTTCCATATAGAAGGATGATGATGCTAATACAATAATTATTTCAATAGCACTTGTTCATGGTTTAAAGGGAGTGTTTGATGTGCATGTACGTAAGTCGAGACCTGGAGCTATTACACCCAATTAAAGCATCCTGTACTTGGGCACACAGGACAGTTAGCTCACAGGAGCAGAAGATTTATTTGTGTTTTCAGACTGGTCATAAAATTGAATCACTGTTTGTCTCCAGCTTAACCCCCTTACAATTGAGTGGCTGGAGCAAAACTACAGATTAATCTAATAGACTCAATCTCTTCATTGAAGAGATTGTACATGTCCCAGCTAAATTAGTGCAATTTTCTGTCTCTGGCAGTTTTCTGCTTTGCAGTATCATGCACTGCTGAGTGTCTCAGGGAAATCAGATCACTGGTAGCCTTGTGCCTGCTCCATAAAACTGCAAATATAAACGCTGGCCCCCACTTGAGGTCTCTGAGGCAAGAGCATCTCTTTGGCCCGTGCTACCGTTGTGACTAGCACAGCTTAACTCAGGACTCTCAAGCAATGCCATGGTGAAAGCCGGATACACCAATGTTGAACAAATACAGCATTAACTTTTCAAATAGTACTGGCTGTTTCCTCATATAATTTTAAAATCTACAATTCATAACAGCTCTAATATGTAGCCTTGAATATGTCTTTGCCTGCCATCCCTGCCCAAAGAACTCTTTCCATGTTGACTGTGCCGGTTTGGGCAAATTTGGAAATATATCCTCTGAGAGAAGGCAGGTTAGAACCACCCCTCACCCACCAGGTTCAGGAAAAAATAAATCTTCCTTGAAGGAAAGTGAAAGAGATAAAAACTATTTGTTTAACAAACACACCGGAAGAGGATAGTAATGCTAAATAATAATAAAACCTCTTGCTCTGCTGAGAGAAACCTGGGAAAATTTCAGAGTCCTTCCATAGTCTCTTTTCCCTCATTGGAGCTGGGACAGGGTGGTGGGCCCACCTCCAGGGCCACGGCCTCAGTGGAAAGTTCTCCCAATATATTCTGATGTTGAAACAGTCCATCACAGAAAAAGGAAAAAAATGAAGTCCCAGGGAAACAAAAGTTCAATTCTCCATCTCCGAAAGCTGGCTGCAAAGAAAGCAAGCCGGGTGCTTCCTCCTGCTCCTCTTGCCAACCAAACGCTGAGAGGAGTCTGTGTGTGTATCTGTGTGTCCTTCAAACATGAAAACAAGCTGCAAACTGCTTTGAAAAAGTACACTCAGTTTTCCTCTCCCCCCTCTCAGGCTCAGTTTAAAGGCATAGAAAGGCACAAAATTAATTTCTGGGCATAGAACAACGATATGGGATACACATCATAAAGTCACCCCAAGACATTGACCTAGGCCCTCTGCTGTCTTTGTGGACCTGCCTAACATTCACAGGATCTGACCTGTGGATTTACCTCCTGGTTTCACATCAACCCTGCCCTATCACAATAGCCTTGCATGGTGACCTGGAAACTTGGTTGAACCTGTGATCTCATGACCTCCTCTGCTTCCTTGCAGGGGGTGGTGAGTTGGGCCCTGGCTGGTGAGACCCTGTGGACCCCTATGGAGACCCCTGTGGTTTTCTGCTTCCAGAAAGCTGCTGGCCCTTGCTTCACACAAACATCAATCCCTTTCTGAAGCAGTGCTCCAGTACTTCCTTGGCTAGTAAATAAAAAGCAGAATTCCTTTTGGGGTTGAATGAAGTCACAGAGAACCTTTAACTAATGAGAATGAAAAAAGCCACAAACTGGAACTTAAAAGGGGAATGCTGCCAAGCATGGAATTCATCTACAAGCTTCCCAAGAGCATTGACTTGCAGAGTAGATGACTTCACCTCATTAGCAAAAGTGTCCAAGTCAAGCTTCTTCAGAGTCAATCATCAAAAACGGAAAATATTTGTCATTTGGTATTTGCACTTTTTCATGAATCTTCCTGGCTCTGAAATTGGGCAGCACTTAAAGGAATAAGGCAGAAATGCGGGAGAATGGAGCCCCTTGTTGTGTGCCTTAATCCCATTAGGCAGAATGATGAAATCTGTAGCAGAACTGCAGCAGGATTTTAGCTGAATAAAGAGTTAGTTTGTTTTGATTTTCTTATGTTACTGCTGTGTAATCCCCTGTATTCCCTGTAGAATGATTTGAAGTCTGTTGTTTCCTCTCCAGCATTTGGGACCAAGAGTTACATTAATGAAAAATGTAGCTCATATCTTTAGCCATGAAAGGTCACTGCCACCTGATGCTTCCTGTGATTTCTTTGAAATAAAATGGTTAAGGCTGCATTTCAGCCACCTCTAGTGTAGACAACAGGGGGAAAGTTAAATTTTAAGAGAACGCTTTATTTTCACACCTCAAAAAGGGAATACTGGGAACCAGTAACAGGCTGTCCTTTCAAACTAAAGAAGCTTTGCAGGATTATCAATCAGACATATTGTAATAGAGCATAGGCAGACCTGTAGGCATATTTAGCTGTTGACTGGTTGGTTGTTGCATTCACATGAGTAACTAGGACTCTGCTGCTAATAATACGAAAGGTTACACGGAAAAATACACTAACTTTGAGTTGTTCAGTAATTTGAAGATTCTCTGTCTGGTCAATGCATTGATTTGGATGTAAATTGTTCATAGTTTGGTGTCCTTATTAGAGTTGCAGTGTTTAGAACAAAAATACCAGTATTTTCACTAAATATTGTAAGTTAAGTTACTGTGCACTGTGTTCGTTTTTATCTTTTCTTAGTATGTTGCATTTAAAATTGCTCAGTACTTGAGGTTACAAAGTGGGCATTTTTACATATTTTTGGTTCTGTATATTAAGGCATGGCTCAGTTTTATAATGCTCAACTTCCAAAGGTACTGCTGTCTCACAATGGCTTCAAAGGCTTTTATGAATTCTCAGCACGCCTGAAAATCTGGTCATCCTGAATGTCTGCAACTATATTTTAATCAGCTATTTAGGCCTTTATGGTCAGTGCACACACCACCTTATCCCTCCCCCAGGGGAACCACTTAGAGGTATCTCCTGACTCCCTGTCCCTGAGGCAAGGAGGGATTACAATGAGATTGCCTACCCTCGCTTTTTCCTCCTAATATTTCAATGTTTTGCAGAAAAAGGAAAAGATCTTCAATACCAAGTTTTCCTGCAGGCCCTGCTGCCAGAGAGAATGCATCTTTTTCCTCTGGGATAGGATGAATTCTCTTCTCCAGTTCCTCGCTTGTGCTTCCAGGCATGCAGTAACCATCTGCCCAAGTGCAGCCCTACAGCAGCAAACCTGTACAATGCAAATTGGAAATGCAGCAAAGCCTCCCAGAGATGGGAGTAAAAGCCTTCTCCCTTGGCACAGTCTGTCACAGTAGCCAGTGTAATTTGTCTCCTCATATCCTCATGTGTAAAATGGGTATAAAACCCCAGTCTCAAGATCTCAATTACACACACGCATTCGGATTTCCACAAAGCAGTCCATTCTTTGCTTCCCCAGGCAGGGTGCATTTCTCAGCTGTTGATATTGAGTATAAAGGTATTCCTTAAGAGCTGAAAACATTTTATGAACATGTCTCTACCAACCTCTTTCTGTAGATATTGACATGGATCTGTGCTCTTTTTACTTCAACTAGTTTTAATCAGAGGATTATGTACTGTATTTCTAAAATGTTCACATAGTACTAGATGATGAAACAGCAAAGATAGAGGAAGAAAAATAGAGAGATCCAAGAGCTGACATAGAGGTAATTCTGCTGCAGATGCACTAGACACAGTTTTGGTTAGATAAAGCAAAATCTGATCTCCAAGATGACCAAACAGTCCTCTGGAGAGGGATAAGACTGGACTGTTTAAATGATTTTGCCAGTACATAGGTTCAATGGTAAAATGAAATATTAAAAGTATGCAAGTTAAGCCACAGTTGGTTTATAAAGTGCATTGGTGGGATTCTGTAATAGGATCAATTTTCTGAAAATAACTCCAGCTGCAGCTCTGGACTACAGACACTCACCTGGCTGGGAAGAGCATTTCCCTCAAAAGCAGAGTTCTGGCTGGGCTAGAGGCACACAGCACACATGAGAACTTGGGCACACCACTGGGAAGCTGCTAGAGAAGATTGGTTTGAAAGACTTGCTTCATCCAGATTGACCTAGAAAATCAGGGAAATCATGTAAAGCAGTTGTTTTCCCATCTAAGCATCCTTTTAACCTCCCTGTTGTCTCTTAGCTCTGCAAAACGCATGTCTGCACTGGCATTGACTCAAGGAAGGAGAAGGCAGACCTTCATTAAAAGATAACTTAGATTCACTTTAAATTCAACTCATACTTCCAGAGTGAAGTCCTGAGTTGGAAATACAGAATCAGCACTTGTGACACAAAATCAAGGAGATTTATTTTACATGAGGAGCAGAGATGAAGCTATATTTTCACTTCTTCCCTGTGTCTATCAATCTCGAATTGTCTGAGGCTCCCCAGTCCAGTAACTGATCAAGCTCAGAAGTGGCTCATTTTTCTGTAGGCTCATAGGTACATACAGAGCAGCACTCTCAATTTCACATGAGGGTTTTTTTAAGCAGCATTGGAAGAAATTCATGAGTCACCAGGTGACACCCTTTGAACAATGAGAGCTTTATTCAGCAGTAATGTAAAAATGTGTACCCAAAGCTCATAAAACACACTCCACAGAAATCATCTGAAAAGGCAATAAAACACCTCTGCAATACATTTTTTCTTGACTGTCTTTGTCTTTACATGCTTCAAAACAAAGGAGTCTTTTTTCATGCAGGTTACAATATTTTGGTCTCTGTGTCTCATTAACCTCTTAACTGATGGACCTTGAGCTTTTTGGGTTTGGTTCAACCCTTTACAGAGAGATATGTTGACATGATGTCTGATATGGGCCTGAACTCCCAACTCCCACTGTACTTCATGCTGTGTTGAAGTCAAGGTTTTGATTCAAGTCCATCTCTAATAAGAGCCTATTAAAGTTTGCAAGCACAGTGCATTTTTTAGTTGTTAGTCCTGTTTGGTTTTTTATTATTCTTCCCTCTCCCCAAGTTCCCAAATATGGTTTGCTGTTATATCTGCTAAAAAATTCAGCCAGTGTATATAATTCTTTCCCAAGTCATGGAGACCAGAAGTGGGAGTTGTGCTGTAACCACTAAAGGGGTTATGGGACACTATTAAAATACATGTTTTCATTGTGACAACAAGGAGAAACCATGGTTTAGTGATTTCACAATCTTGCAGTGATGTCAGACAGATAGATTACCATGCAAAATATCCCGCAAAATATCCCACAAAATCCTGAAAGTTCAGACTCAGTTCAAATTTCAACTAGATGAGCCAGATGGAAAAATCAAAGAAGATAAAAAAGGGAGGCTGGGAGTCAGGAGAGGGAGCAGAGGGACAGGATGCCAGTATATTTCCTCCTAAATTGTTTCAGTTTGATTTCTGGCAGACAAAAGTTGAGTTTGTTATTGCATTTTCTAATATTCCAAGATTTGGAACATTTATCTTTGCTATTTCTCTGCACTCTTCATCACACTATCAGCAGAGTTACCCCAATAGCCTGTGTCTGGATGCCAGCTGGCTCTGCTCCTGAGAGGAGACCCATCCCTCACATCTCCAGGCACTCCCAAGACACTGCAATCTTTCTTAACATTGGGGAGTATTTTTGCCCATTAGGGTCATACATATATCTCATTTTGGTTGAGCAAACATCCTCTCCAGGATGAAGAGGCTCAGAATAGAAGGATAAAGGACAAGACCCTGGCACCTTTAAAGTCTGTGGGAATGATGCCACCCAATCCAGTGGGGCAGTATTTTAGTGAGAGCTTTCCTCCAAAATCAGCATTTATGTCGCATCTTTAACATGGGCATTATGGGTAAAAATCAAAAGGAGGGACATGCTCTTCCCTCAGCAGTTGTCCCTTCTTGAGCAAATGACAGGAGGGAAATTCCTGCTTATCCAAGGTTGTTATCCATGGAGGCCCCTGACCCCAGAGCTGACTGAAGCACAGCTCAGAAAAGCAGAGTTACCAGCACTGATCCGTGGTGGGGCCAGCATGAGTTGTTTCAGAGCCTGGGACAGGGACAGCACTGCAGCCCTCCCCATCCCTGGCAGCCTCCAGCCAGCGCCTCACACCACCCCTGCCCCTCTTCTTGCAGGGCAGAACTTCCCTCATGGCTCTGGCTCTGAGGGATCACAGCAGCAGGGAATACCCATAGGTCCCAGGAACTATTGCAATTGAGCACAATCTTCCTCATGGCCCTCACCATGAAGATGCAGCAGAGGTTTTCATCCTGGATGTAACCACTGTCTGTCACAAACCACCCAAAGTGCTTTAAGCTCTTAAGCACCTGTACAGTTGGGCAGAATGAAATTCTCAAAAACCAGAGAACTTTTAACTTTAGGAGATGTTTGATTTTGCTTCCAAACCTCTAGCCCATCTTCAGCTTCACTCAGCAAGCTTTTGAATGTTCCCACAGAGCAAAGCCACGAGCCAGGGAACCAAACCAGTCAAGTGCATTAACTTAGGAGCAGCAGCAAGTGCCATTAGAGAATGTGTAGGTGTTAATCAACAAGCACCACTAAATCCACAAATAGCTTTTATCCTATTTGCTGTATCTCATGCACACAAAGAAGTGTCTGCTTATTTGTTTCCTGGCTTAGATTCTGCTTGGTTTTGTTTTTATAAAGGATTAAAAACAAATTCTCAATTTAGCTTGCTGAAAAAATAGGGTCAGTATCTTCGTTAATCACCACTGACGGCCCACTCCAGCTTTGATCACAGCCACGGGACTCAGAAGTTTCGCTACAACACACCTGCCAATGACACTGCATTTCAGATTAGCAATCTAGTGTAAAGAAAAATGTACCCCGAATTCAAAGCTGCTCTCAAGACTCACAACATAATGGACATGGCATTTTAAAGTTCATGACATATTGAAAACAGATATTTTAATTCATCAAACTAATCATGATCAGTATGGTTTCAAACCTTACTAACATTATAGAGGCCTTCTCTTCACTCCTCCTTTCAGTGTCTTTGCAATTTGAGTTGGTTCTTTTCCAAGAACCAGGTGTCCAACTCCGGCTCCTCTGAAGTCTCCTGATCACCATATAATACCTGACTATAGGATTGGCCCTACAGATAATCAAGCATTTCCCCTAGAACATTACTCCCATTAATCTCATGGCAAAGGTCTATCTCCAGCAGAGCACTCAATTTGAATTGACGGATCTTTTGCAAACATTTTTTGTGAATAGGCAGGAACAAGAAAGGGAGAAGAGAATGATTGCCACTGTCTCCTCTAACAGCAGCTAGGGCACCAAGTGAAACTTGCAGATAGCAAGTTCATACAGGAAAGCAGAGCTGGTAGTTCACTGAATTAAGCTTTGGAGTACTTTTTAATGGGACACTGAGAGTGCCTAAAACTTACATGAGCTTTACAAAAAGGAATTAGATATATTCATTGAAAAAAAAAAAAATCCATGAAGAAATGTCAAACAAGATGCTCTTTTCACAGAGTGCACTGGTACCCTGAGTATGCTAATTCTAAGGGAAAAAAGAGAAGCCTATGTTAATAGCAAGTTATCCTTCCTGTGAATCTTAGTAAGTATTAGGGAAAAAATACCCAGAATGTATTCCTAATTTAACAGTATTTCCTGCAGGTCTGGGCAAAAGGTAAAAAAAAGAATGGAATCTATGTGATTAAGTATATTTGCTCTAGGAATAATTTAAGAGGTTAGGGCTCACCTTATTTCTTGCATTTTTATATCTGAACACTTTAATTGCCCTTTTATTATATTTGTTCAATAATTTTTACATTCACCTTTAATTATATTTTTTTATTGCATGGGACTGGGATCAGATTTAGATGAACTGCTTTAAATGGGAAGGATTATAAATTCTGGCATATGGCTGGAACATTAAACTGAACACTGTTCCTTTAAAATAGAAATATTCTGCCTGGAAATACTATAAAATGCCAAGAGAACCCTTTCTCAAGACAATCAGTCTGTGAGTGCTTATACGAGTCAGCAAGAAGGAGGACAGTGGGAGCTAATCAACACATCACCAAGTATTTTGACCACTTCATCTTAACTGCCCAGGTTTGCAGCATATTTCCCTGCTCCTCTTAGGAGAAAGCAAAACCCAAGATGAATTCCAGTCTTTTTAACGAGATGGATGGTACAACTCCTTCTAATACAATTTTTGGTTTTGTGGTTTGCTGATAAACACATGCTGCCTGTATCCAGTGAAGCTGCCCCATCAGAGTGTGATGTCTCAGAGAGGAAAAACTTTGTAGCACTCTGGATGTAAACTACAACAATTTCACTGCTCTTAGAAGTTTCATGACTAGTTAGGAGTCTTATTAATTAGACATGAACCATATTATTACAGCTCTTGTACCAATTAAGCACTGAATTGGTGCCCTGCTATACAGAGTGACAATGCTCTTGTTCTTTGGATCTTAACATCAATGTTTTGACTTATTAGTTTGGGTGTTTAATCCAGATTTTCAAACATGGAATTAATAAAAATTGAAGGCTTCCATAATGTAGCCATAGCAGTGGCCATAATTATTAATTCAATCACTTCTCATGGGCTTGTACTAATTATATCAATTCAGTTTTATTTAAATTACTTTGAAAGATTTTTATTCAGAAGGGGGGAGAAAAAAAACCACAACAAAAGAACTTTATATTTACCTTGGTGATGCATTAAGCTCTCAATTTGACCAGCATTTTAACTGCCCTCATTGAAACCAGCAACTTTTCATTATCAACTTTACCCCAGATTCTTCAGCAAGGCATTTAACGTTTCCTTCCTCCCAGAGGATGTAGTGGGTTGGACATAAGATATTTGATCATTAATACAATAAAAGCATTTATTTCAGCTGAATATAAAAATTTGGAAAAAAAAAAAAGAAAAATGCAATTATTATTGTGTGGGCGCATATGATTAAAATTCTACAAGTAGCTCCTGTGCTCTAGGTATGAGTAGCTTCCATAGACCTGATCTGGTATTTACTCCCTGCAGTTATGACAATTTTTCTATTTAGGTAGAAAATAATTTCTTTTCTGGTGAATTTCCTTTCAATATCTTTCACTGCTCCTACAACCGAGCCACCTGCTTTTTCTGTGTGAGATAGGAGAGGCATGGCAGGCAGTGCTAGAGGGATGCTCAGGAAAGCTGTAGTGGTATGGAGGACCCACAACAGTCACACACTGACAAACTTTTCTGAGTGACCCTGAGAACAGGGAAGAGTCAAAGTTAAACAATTAAGGTTGGTAGGTTGTGTGCACCTAACCCAGCACAACACGCTGCATGGTGACAGACAGGGACAATAAAGGGAAATAAAAAAAAATTTAAAGAGCCAGAAACAGTCCCTGGGGTGTCTGTCATAGCCACTCATGCTTTATCTGGTGGTGTGTGGAAACAGGTTTCATGGGCAATCTGTGCTTTCTGTCCGCCAAAATATTTTCCCTTTGCTCCATAGAGGAGACAAATGCGCAAAGCCTATTTCCCTTGTGCCACTCCACCTAGAGGGGGCAAGTCTTCTACTTGGAAAGAGCAGAGGAGACATCCTGCAGTGCTACCAGCCAAGGATGGCACACCACTTATGTCCACAGCAGAAGCACTGGGGTTTTCCCCTTCTCCCACTTCAGACATTCTTGCCCTTCATGGTTTCCCTGCACAGGGCAGAGACAAAAGGAGACTCTGAAGCAGTTTTGCTTCCACAGAGGCCAGGAAACAGCAAGAACATCCCTCTGCTTCTGCAAGCAGAATACAGTCCTGTTTGGCCCCTTTTCCCACTCTTTTCTTCACAGTTGCTGGGACCTAACTGTGTTCTCAGCCCTAAAACAAAAAGAACTTTTGCTTATCAGATGAATAATTTTAAGGACTGTGCAAGGAATTACTGAGTGCCTATTCCCAGAGTTTCCACGGGAGCACCAAGTGCTATCATTTGACAAGGGGTTCACAAGAGACATAAGGACTGATTCTTTTTAATCATATTTTTTGGTACAAAGCCAGGACTAAAGACACCTATTCTTGTTTGGACAGGAAACTGCCCATGCAATCTAAAGAGATACCCACTGATATAAAGTCCTATTTCCTTCCCACTCCCCTGCTCCTATGAGGGGTAGAGCTCAACCAGAGCATAGACATGACTTTTCTCTTAGGCTGAGCTGGAAATCCACCTCAGGAAAGACTCATAAATATCAAATTACCTACTGCCAGCGACTGGGCTGGACTAAATTTTACCTGCCACTTACATGTGTGCACCTCTGGTCAAGCAAAAGGAACCCCTTCCATGGAACAGTCATACCAAGCCTGTCACAGCTACTGATCTAGTCCTCAGAAAAGTTTCTAACTATTGACTATATTACATACCTGTCTTGATTTGAAAGACAGGTGTCTGCTAAGGAAGGCAGGAGCCTCCCTTGGAATGGCAGATGCTACCCCCCCTTCCCTCCGAGTTATTATAATTTCAAAATCAAGGGCTTTTAGGCAAAGATGTGGGAAACAGGAATAATAGTTCTTTACTATTATATATCTATATGTGTATAACCAGTCAAACAAACAACAATAACTATGGCAGTAACAGCAAACAATCACAAACCCAGTGCCAGCCTTCTCGGCTGTCGGGCCCTTTCCCCTCGGGTGCAGTTCCGCTCGCAGCCGGCAGGGGCGCTGGCGGCTCCCGGTGAGCAGGGCAGGTGCGATGGTTCCCCCGCGGCTGCAGGGGGCGCTCCGGAGCGAGCTCGGGGAGCACGCGGCACCGGTGCCCTGGGATCCCGGGAAGGGATGGGACAAAGGCTTCACAAACCCCTGGGCAGCCGATCCCGGCTGGAGCCTCGGGAACAGCAGGCTGGAACGGCAGGCTGGAACGGCAGGAAGAGTAACAAATCCGGAGTAGCAGACGCGATGTATCCAAACGGGGAACCCCCTGGAGGCCTGGGCAGGCAGGGCGAGCAGGGCTACAACGTATCAAAGGCTCAAAGCAGCGGCTCCCTCTCTGTCCGACCAACAGAGACCCACTGACCACACACCCAGGTGAAACAAAAGAGTAGCCAGCTCTTTTGTTTTTCTTAAGCACCCAGCCATTTGTCCCCCTAGCAACATGTATGGGAAAAATTCCTTTAACAGAAAAAAAAAAAAAACCAGGAGAGCTCCTAAAACCCCAACAATACCATAAAAATTATTATCTCTTTAGGAGAAGCAGCAATTCCCATCCTTGTACTGGCATTTATAATGGCCAGGATAATCTGCAGCCATCCAATTGCCTTTGTCCATGAGAGGTGACATGTCCTAAATATGCACAAGATTCCCTGCTTGACAGGGCAATTTGAGCAATAGAAGGACACAGTGGGAGAAGCAGCAGCAAGGATCACATATTTCCTCAGACTTCTACAAACACCAGGCCTGAACACCAAGTAGGAATCAAGATTTTCAGAGGTTCAACAGATGGGCTAGTCCAGTGTTTCTTCACTGCTTCAAACCTGAGAATCCTCTCCTGAAACTAATTAACAGGCCATCTTGCACAGGGCTGTCACAGCAGCTCATCAATCTATAACCAATCAAGATCAACTGAACCTTTGAATATGTATTAATTACTTTTCTGTGATGTGTTCAATTGACATGTCTGTGGAAATGTCCACATATGTCTTCCCTTGTCCAGTCTGCAGCCATTCCCACAGGACACAGGTGAAGAAGCTCTGGTCCAATGCAGCTGAGCTGCAGAGAGTCAGCTGCACCTGCATGATCCCTGACAGCTGTTTTCCTGCAGCACCAAAAACCTGCTGGGAGTAACAGTGTGAGCTGTCAGACTAGAAGGACTCAGGGCGTCTCTGTTGAGGAGATGAGAAGTTTTAATTGTATTTTTTGGAAAGGGATCCCATTGTCCAATAAGGTACTCAAGGTACAATAACCAGGCGATTTTAATTTAAAGAAATAAAAGGAGGAAGACTGTTCCCTACCACACAGATATAAAAAAGACAATTTCACGTCTGGATGATTGACTCCAATTTACAACAATCTTGTAACAATAATCATTTCAATAATGTGGCTTGCCAAGGGTTTTAGGGCAGCTAACTGAATTATAGCAAATCTTTACAATTACAACGTTTGTAATGAACGCAGTTAGTGAAGCCTCAGCGGCCTTCCCTTATCATTTACCAGTGAGTGATAGCTCATTGGAGGAGGCTGCCCTTCAGCAAAGAGCAGTGGAGCAGCACACAAACCAGCCAAGTCTCAGCTTGACAGCTTTGAGGAGGCAGGGCTGCAGGGACAGAGGGCACATGTGATGTGCAGAGGCTCCCCGTGCCACTCCTCATCGTTCCTGCTAAGGACTGTCGGGAAACTGAAAGAAAAGAAATTTATATCAGATATTAGGAGGAAATTCTTTACTCTGAGGGTGGTGAGGCACTGGAACAGGTTGTCCAGAGGAGCTGTGGGTGCTCCGTCCCTGGAAGTGTTTAGGGCCTGGCTGAGACCCTTGAGAGTATCCAAGTTGTGTTCTTTGGATATGACATAATTTCTCCCCTTTGTAGAAACCAGCATCCCCCAGCAAGTCCAGTGATTTTTCAATCTCAGTCAATTACAGTTTATAACAGAAAAACTAAATAGCAACGAGAAATACATTGTGTCCACGACAAGAGTCATCACAAGAGACTCAGGTGGTTCTTCCTTCCTGATGTCCACTATCACAACAAGCTGGGGTGCCAATGACCCTGTCCTGAGGCCAAGCTTTCTCTGTGAGAGAGCCCAGCACTTGTGGATGGATGACTTTGGCCAGCCCTCCTCACTCAGGCTGCTCACCAAGGCTTTTCTGAGCACACAGGCAAGATCTAATCATCAAACCAAGTATGTAAATGTACATGTACATTGCTGATATCCACACTGGAGCTTGTTAGTGAGGTTCCTTCACAGTCCACAGAGACAAATAACAGCTTTGCCTTGTTCAGAGGTGACTTCTAAAAACTTGAAAGGTCTTGTCACCAAGAGCTGCTTCTGTCTCCAGGTTGCTTTAAAGCGAGGGTGGTTGAGGCTGAGGCCAATAAAACAGTGTGACACAGTCAAATGATGTGAAAGCCAACCCAGCAACCAAAATAAGTTCCTTGTCTGGCACATGAATGTCTGCTCAATGCACCCTTAAGTTCATGTCTGGCACCTTCAGCTGCCCTGGCTGCCTCTTCCAGGTGTGGAATGCGCTTGGCTACAAATGGACCACATGGATTTACTTTTAAATTTACGTATTTGCAGTAGTAAATTACACTCTGGGCTTCTGTCTGGAGTGCACGTGTGTAGGTTTCGGGGGTTCTGGGGTCCAGTCGGGACGGCCGGAGGTAGACGGTAACGGATGGAGACGAGAGATCTCTATAGGCAGGTCTCGGGACACAGCCGGTTTATTGTAAAGGGCGTGGGTATTGGGGCACTGCTCAGAGCTGCTAGACTCAGCTCTGAGCAGGCCCAAGAGAGCAAGAGAGTGAACGGGTGAGAGAGAGAGTTTAAGAGCAAGAGTAAGAGCAAGAGTAGAAGTGGAAGAGAGAAGTATGAGAATCGAAGTAGAAGTGAGAAGTGAGAATTGAAGTAGAAGTGTCTGAAGTCCTGGTTACAATACAATAAATCATCTTCTGTACTGAATATTCTAATTGTCACTAACCAATCTAATACAAGATACAAATCCTATAGCATTTACATACAGCCTATAAGAGTTCTTATATTACCATAGAGTGTTACATCTTAACTTCTAAAAACTACTCTTTGGACCCCTTCTGCTGAGCTAGTAGGGTCTGCTCTGACCCTTGGACCTGCCTGCTAGCAGAGGGTATTGTTCAATCAAGAGGGGATTACTTCAGTGGCCATACCATTGTTTTCTAGTTGTTCAGTAACTAAGACCTGGTATTTCAAAAGTGGCTTTCATTTCGATGTTGCCTGTAGTTTTCATATTCCCAAAATCTTTTGTCAGGCAGTCATATTTCCAAGGCTTTCCTGTTTCATCTTCCCCAACACACGTGTTAATGCTGACTTCTGTAAGCAACCAGTGGGAGCACAGGTTGATAGAGCCTCAGATTCACACTATAAAGGTCAACCGTCTTTTGGTTTGACACAACCTTCAGCAGTTCCAGCAGCAGCTGTAAATGCACACAGCTCTCAGCTGGTTTCCTTCATTGGCCATGGGTGACGTGTGACTGTGTCTGAGACTTCTAAAACTGACAGTTGTCATTATATAAGTAAATAAAAAATAAAAAAAACAAGTAGCAGCTTCAGTGGGCTTTAGGGAGCTCTCTGTAGCAGTTCTGCACCTGATCATCTCTGTGCACTTGTGCTTAACAGCACAAGTTATCTTCTGAAGTCAATGAAATTTTGTAACCTAGCAATGAAAAATTGTCTTTCTCATCACCAGCAATGAAAGTCAATGGTTCAAAAATTCCTGGTATGCTGAGACCACCCTTTGTCCAGTTGATAAATAGTCTTTTTCTTTGTGTTTCTTTATCTCCTGACTGCCTCTGACAGCTACCTCTGATTCTGAAACCAAACATTTCCTGGGAAAGCAGGCAACTTTTTCTGCTAGGTTTCTGCAGCACCTGACAGGGCAATGTTGATAATAATAAGGATTCATATCTTTCCAAAGGAGGTTCATTGTGGCACAGAGATACCAGTGTCTTCCTATAAGGAGCAAGGCTGAAAGACCTGAGTGCTCCCAGCTTCCAGCTCCAGGACTTGCTTTGTCACTTTACAGTATTGATCATTATAAGCCTGGGATATTTATTGTGCTGCTCTGGTTTCTTTGCCAACTATAACTAATTCAGTCAGAAAAACCAATAGCCCACCTTAAAACTTTACTTTTCTACCCTCATGACTTGACTCTGATGGTTCTTGGCAGACAACACTCCTCACACTCAGTCTGCAGACAAAGCTTGGTTTTCTTAATGTCAGTACAGCGAGCCAAGGTAGTTCTGCATTGCGCAGACGTACAGCACCCGAGAGGGAGAGAACAAAAGAGCTCCCTCACATTTATGTGTGTTATACAACCACTGAAAGAAACAAAAATACATCTCAAATAAAAATTAGGAAGTATTTTGTATCTGAATTATTCAAATGGGAGTTTGCTTTTAAGCCTCAAGCTTGAGGTAGTTTTCTTCCACAGCATGGCCTACATTCAGGATATTGAATATATAACTGTATATACAGCTGGATACATGACTATGCTGAACAAAGGGGAGGACTGGCAAAGCCCTGCCACTGAATCTCCTGCCCCAATTAACCTCTCTCCTGCGTGGTGCTATAATTGCATTCTGCTCTTTATTAAATGCAGAAGCACTTAGTCCATTGCTCCTGAGCTTAGCAAGCTACCAGCTGAGCCTTTTCTTTACCCCCTCAGAGGAACAATGAGGCAGCAGGAGAGCTGCAGCTCAGCCCACGTCCTCCTCTCCCCCATGGCGTACCCACATTTGGAAGAGAACAGCAAAGCCTAGGTGGGGTGTGATCTCAGAAGCAGAACCAACACTCCCAGCTGCCCTGTCCTAGTCACAAATCCATTTTGTTTTACTAAATTCTTGTGGAGAGTATCTCAGTTGCCAGAAGAGAAGCTGCGTATTTCTCCATTAGGAAAAATCAAAACTCCAGTTCGAATTCTGAAGGAAAAATATTATTCTTCCCTCCCCTCTCCCCATTAAAAACAGCTTCACTCTTCCAACCATTTTTGCTAAGAGAATCAGACTTCCTACTCCAGTGGGCAGAACCCTCACCAGGCTTTGCTTGCTGGCAAATCCTCTGCAAACTGAGAAAAACAAAATTTCGTTAATTTCAGAAGTCAAAGCATGCACTCAGGGCTCACAAACACTGGGTGGGGGTACCTGTTGTGAAGAAGGGTACAAGCTATCAGTGCCAGATGAACCATTAAGGGCACTCACTGCAGGCCAGAGAGCGGAGAGCAGGCCCTGAAATTGCTTCATCTTTTGCTGTCCATGTCAAAACAAGGGTGTTATCTACTCCAGGGAAAATGGGAGGAAATTCTAGCATCTTCCCCAGCCTGGTCTCGTACAGAAGCAGGGGTTAGCCCAATCCTACACTTAAAACACCAAGCTGGGCCAGCAGAAAGTTGCAGTCTCTGATCTCCCTATAGAAAACACAAGCTGACAACCACTCAGCTACACAGAGGTTAACAGGAAGCAATGCCAGAGAGTTCAGAGGTAGAGAAACAATCGAGGAAGGGATTTATTCCTCCAATGCCTTGGGGACTGTTTTTGAATTAGAAACTCAGAGCTGAGGGGTTTTTATTGAACTGAGTTATTTTTTGATATTAGCCATGATTTTGTGACTGAGCGGTGACATCCTGTCTGGGAAAAAGGGACAAGGTTGTCCTGTCTTGAGGCTTTGTTTTCCAGCTCTTCTGGCCATTCTACATGAATGTTCAGTCAAAGCAAATGGAGGTTGTATTTCTAAGACAAATATGCTTGGAGATCTGAAAAGTAAGCCAGTTTTTTCCAACTAAGGGTTGTTAAAGTCCAGTCCACCAATCCAGTAATGGAGTTTGGTTCTTCACCAGCCCTCCCTCATATGTGTCAAAATCACCCAAAATATTTTGGAAAATGATCACTGTCCTTCTTTCCTTGAATGGATTTTTCTTTTTTACTGCAAGGATATTGCTAATTGACAGAGTAGAAAAGGAATTCAAAGGCAAAGAAAAAAAAGCAAGTTTCATTTTTAAAACGATGCCATCAAATATTACAAGCTTTGCCACTTTCCTCTCCCTTGGTGAATACTGCTTCAGGAAGACAACTTCCCACATATCTGGCTAAGAAGTAACTGTGGTAGCTCCACACAATTCATTTCAAGCACTTCTCTTCCCCTCATTGACAGTGTTACTTATTTGTTCACTGTGTTCAGAGGAAAGGTCTTAACATGTCCAAACTACATGCAAAAAGATCTTCAGAAGTTCTGTACATGTCAGAAGGGTGTTTTTACTCAGCAGGCTGCATTTTGGATACCAGTATTTTAATAAAAGAATTTCTGTTCAGATCTCCTATACATTAAAAAGAGCATTACAGGGTGAAATACAATTAAACACCTCAAGTATCACTTTTCTAACATTATAGTTTTTCTAGGCATATTTTTCTAAATCTCATACTGAAACAACTTGAAGAAAATACAAAAGTACTATTTATTCTTTTGTCAAAGAGAAATTTCCGATCTTCAAAGCATGAAAAGATTCTTCTACATTTAGTCTACTAACTTGCATGTCTATCAGACTTTTAAAACCTTTATACCACTTGATTTTCTTTTTTCTATAAGAGATGCATTTGAGGAAAAAGTTCCCAATAGTCATGTTCAAAACCTGCTCCTACCCATTCTGTCAACATACTGGTTTTCAAAATTTGCTTATGACCAGTAACACTGAGAACAGAGAACACAGAGAGTAACTCCTCAGAGGCCTTTCTTTTTTCTAGTGCAATAGAAGACACCAAAGGATTTGACTTTATCCCATTCTTCATTTTAAAAAAATCAGTAAAATGAGTCTCACAATGTTTTTCCACGAGACCTCCTAAGAAAAAATTTTCACAGCCTTATAGAATATTTTGGCCATTTTTTGCACTATTTCAAGTGACCCATAAGAAGTTTGTCTTTCCCAAACTGTTTATCACATGCTGTTTGTGGCTCTTCTTTACCTCCTTGTGCAGTCTCCTGGAAGATGTGGAGCCTCTCTCAAACCCTCAGCTCTCCAGCCTGTGCCTCTTCAGGGGTTAGAAGTGAATAATGTTTGTGCCTAATCCCAGATTGGGCAGCCAGATGTCCTACAACCACTGTAAAATATTGATATATGTCACAGAGACTGACAGGCAGCTGTATGGCCATGAGTGATGACTCCGGAACAGAGGGAGGTTTTGCATTCAGCACCCACAGCTCCTGCTCTGGAACGGTTGTTAAGACTCCCAACATGGATGCCAGCTAGGACAGGCAGCCAAACCTCTACAGCTCTAAATTTTGTAGCTGGTCACAGAGCAGCCGAATGGGTGATGACTTTTGGTCACATCAGCCTGGTCTGAATGTAAGGCCTCAAGGCAGGCTTGAGAACAGAAGGACCATTTTCCATTACCAAAGCCATAAGGCTTGTTTGAAAATGCACTGACATTTAGAAGGTAGGCTAAAACCAGCATTTTATCTTTATGTTTTTATTAATAACTCAGAATTTCTTATCTAGAGCTTACAATATAAATGTTTAGTCTTACAATTCAGGTCTAAGTTTTATAGATTAGATCTAGGAGTAGCTAAGTTTTAGATATTCTTAAAAATAATTTCCTGTAAGACAAATAAATGCTACATAATTAATTTTTGTGCGATTAAAAAAAAAAAAACAAGAAATGGTCAAATCAACATTATCAATAGCCAAATGGATTCATCCCATTTAAATGACATCTCTGTCTAAGCCTCGAAAGAGGAGGCATGGATTGATACATACCCCCTGTGTAAAATAGCTTTATATTTATCCATACAAGTGTCTCTAACCCAAAGGTTAATACCAGAGGGAAAAGAGAACAGTTTAAAGAACACTCCTGATAGATATGAAGGAAATGGGCACTATTGCAAAATTTCCAGGTGGGCAGACAAAGGAAGCAGAAGCTAAAAACAGGAATGTGTCAAGATGCATCTTCGGGACATCATTTATCCTGTTCACAGCAACCTGCAGTAGTGAAAAGCTCATTACTTTTCACTGGCTATGAAATGCAAAACAAAGTTGAGGAATGAAACACAGCAGTTTTAAGGCCACATTTCTTGAAAATGCTCATGAAGTTATTTGCTCTGTATGTTTTAAGTGAGACACTTAAAGTGATCACTTAAGGTGCTGCTGTTTTGTGAGTACAGCAAATCTGGATTTCTGTCCTATATCCGTCCATATATATTACATATATCCATCCCTAGATCTGCAGTGCCTTTGATAGACAGGTACCTGGCAGAGGCTGGGGTCATAAAATCCTAAATACACAAAGTGAGTATACCTTCAGAGAAACTCGGTCCTAAAGTAAATCATTGTGCCTAAATTTTTATCCCCAGTTACAAGGATTACTATTTCAAATATTTTCCAGAACGTGGATTCTGGAATCTATGTGATAACAGAAGTAAAGGCCAAAATGTCCATGAAATACACATTCAATGTCACTGAAGTGGTAGCATGATGTTAATAATGTGAGGGAACCTTGTCATTCTACAAAGTTCAGCAAGGCTGGCAGGACAGTACAGTCATGTTGAATTCCAGAAACCAGGGGCTTACAACTGAAAGACAGAAGAAAATGCACTCCCAAGAGCATATATTGAATTTTAAGCACATCTTTGTAGGAAGTGTTTGTACAAACAAGTGTGAGGAGCTTAGGCTTTTAAATGTAAAAGAATATCGTAACAGACGTTAACTTAAGAAGCACAGATTCCTGAAAAGTAAAAGTTCTTTTTCTCTCAGATGCAGAAACATTTGCTGAATAAATAAGCAGGAAAGAGAAGCTGATGGTATTTTTAAGGAAAACCATGTAATACAGTATGATATATGAAAAATCAAAGTAAGGGTTTTTATTTGGCAAAGTTATGTACCCATTCTGCTGCCCAAGAGCGTAAAGGCAGTGGCTGTGTCCCAGCATTCAGCTCCCCTCTGCCAGCCTCAGGACTAAATTCATCATGTAGTTCTGCAAAGTCAGTGGGTGGTTTTACTGGTTGTTTTTCCAAAAGAAGAAGAAAAAATTTAAAAAAAAAAATATTAATAAGAGTATCTCACAGAAACAAGAACCCATTTAGGAGCTCTGCTAAGAATGCCAGCTCTTCCCCTGAGGTGTGGAAAACTGTGGCAATGGTAGACAGGAGAAATTATATAAAGGTGATGCTGTTAAAGTAGATTGCTCTTTAATTGTCTGCCCTGGGCAAATAATATCAACTTTTCCCATTCTTCATTCCGCTTTTCCCCCCCATCCCTGACACTAATGTAAAGTTTCGTGTTCTGACTATTAATAAACTGGTGATGTTATAAAAATCTTACATCTAGTTGAATAATACTGAATTAACAGCCCAGCCACTGATCAAATTTATTTCTGTATAAAGGAAGAATATCTGCTTTGATATCAGTGGCACTGTATTAGCTTAAACTTGAAGATCAGAGTCACTCTTTAGATTCCTGTCTAGGATAAAGCTTTTTTCCTCCCCTGTTAATTTCTCTGCAGTTTGAGGCCAGTTTAATTTTCAAGAACCATATTGCTTAAAGAGCAGACTGCAGGCAAATTCCCACCAATTTGATTGAAAGGTGAATTTTAAGGTGATGCAATCAAGCAACAGGAAAATATAAGATGTTTTGAAACTTCTTCCCTAGGAGCTATTTCAGTTGGATTAAGAGTAGCTCACACTGATTTAGCCTGAGAGGCAAAGACCTGTTGCACACCTGTTACAAGGTTTGTCCTCAGCTTGAGGTCACAGCCCACCAGCTGAGGTGCAGGAATTGACTCAGCGCCCACACTCAGTCCTTTGAGCACAAAGGGGAGGCAGCTCCACAAACAAGTCCAGCCCGAATGTGAGCACCTGTCTGGTCTTAGCTGAAGTCAATTCCTGCCTCATTTGACCTAACCCAGAATAATCCATTATCCCTCTGAAATACAAATACCTATACAAGCTTTGGGCTTGTTGACCAGATCAAATACAAATTGATTGAAGTTGCATCAATACAATTCCTTTAAGTTTTCTCACTCGTACCACGCTCTATATCCTAAGCTCAGGTGTTTTGCCCATGATCTCAATGCAGATTTATATAGCCTCTTGTTAACCAATGTAAATGTTCTCAAAGTGAGGCTCCCAGAAAACTTTATCACTACTTTTGTTGTGCCTGATCCTGGACCTGCTATACATTTTTCTTAGCTCTCATGGCTGTGACATGAGAGCACTGAGAACTGTGGGTGTGGAGAACTGGGAGCACTGAGCAGCTTGCAGGATCAGCCTCCAGAGCCCTGATTATGGTGGATACAGAGAGATCCACATTCCCATCAACAACACCACAGTCCCATGCTGACCAGTGCTTCTCCTGGCCTCAGAGGGAAGACCTCTAAGAAAATATGGTTCATATTTTCAGTGTGTCCCTACAGCTCATTCCCTACAGTTACACTTTTCCCTTGCTGTATGCCTAAAATCAAAGCTTCACATGCCTGCTGGGATCCAGCACACAGCAATGTCTTATTACTCCTCCTTTGAATATCCTCCACTTGGTTCTCTGACATTTTTATTCAAACTCTTCATTTTTCAGACTGTAGCACCTTGATATCAACATTGTTTTGCATCCTCACTCTGGCCTCTGATTTTCTCGTCACAGCAACTTTATTTTCTGTGCAGCACACTCTGGTAACAGCTGCTGCTATTCCACCAGGATATTCCTTCCTCCCTCAGCCTGGCTGTTGGGAGGCTGCAGGTGTTCTCCAGCCTCACAGTTTCTGTCTGTGCTGATGGATGATCCAAAACTTCCTGGATATTCCCTGCATTCAGGTGTGCCCAGGGGAGTGTTTCTGCAGCCCACACCAGCCACAGGAGAACCTAAGAAAGGCTATTTGCACTACAGGGTTTCTAGGAAGCCTTCCTTTCTTTAAATTTTGGGGATCTCAACCTCTGCAGCGATGCTGCTGCTATAGTACCCCAGGTCTAAGTCTGCTTGGCTTTTACTGCACGTCCTGCCTTGCTCCCAGCTGTTAAGTATTTGAGGAGAGCCTGTGTAAAGCCCACCCAGTGCCCCACCAATTCACAGGGTGTGCTGGCTGGAGCTTGTCTCCAGGGGATGAGCTGGTCTGTGTGCCTCTCAAAGAGGACATCCCCCATCTCCTCAGCACCCCAGCCTTATATTTAGCTGCTGGACTTCACGGGAGCAGGCAGGAATTTGGGATCAGCATTTCCTCACAAGTGAAAGGGTTTGCCAGTCAGCCTAAAACTCTTTTGAAAACTAGACCAGTGTTCTGCTAAGAAAGAACAAGCTTAATAAAACAGTTTTGGAACAAATTTATAGAAATGAAAAGGAAGCGCGCTCTCTCTCTCTCAGCTAACTGCATCCTGGCTGGGCTCCAGTTGCTGCTCTCTTTATTTCATCCAGCTGAAGTGCTGTTGGGGCCTGTCTCAGCTCCAAGAGCCACAGTCAGAGCCCAGAAAGCCTGAGCAGTTAATGTTGAACTCAAACACCTTCATTACTTCCAGCTCCGTAGGGAAGGCACAGAACAGGGATGCTGCCCTGGGGATGCTCCCATTCCAGCAGACCCCTTCTCTCTTTGCAGGCTGTGCAGATGCAGACTTCAAACAGAGTGTTACCTGCAGCTGATGAACTCAATCTTTAACCAGGAGATGATTTTTACCATGCAAACTGTGGGATTGTTACCTCTTACAACCTGCCTTTAGGAATGTGGATATCCCCCGGCATAGGCCAGACACATCCTGCCATCTCCATTTGTGTGGCCAGTGAACTCCAGCCTTTCCTGACCATAAACACAGGGAATAACAACTAGGTTAGCAATTTTCCCTGCAAGCAGCCCATGTACTCTCTGTGGATGAGATGCTATCTGCACCCCAGCAGGGTGACATTTAATCCTAAATCCACTATGATGAAACACCTCTGCTGCCAAAAAAGGGTGTGATTACCCTCCCTCTCCCCAGCAACACTTCTCCACCCCTTTCTCTACAACCAGCATTCCTCTGACGCTGTGAGCCACCAGCTGAGGCCAAGCAGGTCTGCAATCTGTGCTTTACTTGCTGAAGTCCCTGAGCCAGCACATCGAGGGGTTGAACACACAGCAGTACCTGTGCAAAGGCAGAAGCTGGAGTCAGAGGTCTCCGTGGACAAGGGGAAGGGGAGTGGGGCCACTGATTTCAGCAGCAGCCCATGGTCAAGTCGGCTGAACCACCCACTTCCTGCCCAGTCCTTACACCTGAAAGCTGCATTTTGTACGAACACATAAAATTGCTGCCACATGCTGTATGAACAAAGGATATGACTAAAGACACAACTAGCAGTGGGGGCTAACAGAAGGAGAGTGGAGGGCAAGTTCCAGATTTGACTGACCAAGTTCTGATGGCAGGCTTCACACCTTCATTGCTGAGTCCAAGGACATGTGGCATGCCAGCGCTAAACTTTTAACAATGCAAATCTTTATAATGTGCACAGGTTAGACATTTATTCATTTCCCATACTAAATGTTGAGTTGGGCAATTCTACAGCTCCTTTGAGGCTCATCTTTCCATCACACCATGAAGTCACATCACCATTCAATGCACCTCGAAGTTGCAGCCTCCAAGGCTCAGCTCCACACCCAGTCAGAAGCAACAACTCAAATGTATTTCAGAGTACAGGCTTGTACACTCGCACGTGGCATTGTTGCAATAGGTCATAAAACCACTCCCATGCCTGACTTCAGCAGTTTCATGTTTGGTTTTGGGGAGAATGGGGAGGGCTTTCTCGAGGAGCTTTTCTATCATCTCTGTTACCAGCATAGTGGCATATGTCACTTGAGTCTTCGCTTACCAGACAGCTGAAACTCAGCTTGATACTTGTTGACTTGCACTTTAAAGTGCTCGTTGCTCGACTGTCTCAACAATTTAGATAAGCTGGAAAAATGCATCAAAGACACATACCAGCCTTCTGGTAATGAATTTGTTTCAAGCCACTTGATGAAATACAGAGAGGAGCAGCTAAATCTAGCAATGACCGATGCCAAAAGCCACCACCAGTGGTGAACACTTGTACTCAGCACAGTGTATTAAGTTTAGAAGTGAGCCTGAAACGTGCTGGGGAGACAGTGAGTAAAACACTGGCATTTTACTTTAAGAACCATGATTAGAGTGGAAGATATTGCCTTAATAAAATATATTTTGTACCTACTCTTAGTAAATCACAGCGAAATCGACAGCCTATACAGGGAGAGGAAGACTAGAGCTCAGCTTGCAAGCAGACTGAATTATTTCTCACTACAGATTTGAGGTTATTGGCAGACAGCCCATGTTGCCATTTACTCCTCATAGCAAGCATGTTTTAAAAATTATTTTCCATATAGACAGACACACTGTAGCCACTGGGACTCCAGAGAGCTGCATGTAGGCCCTCCTGCTCTTTGGAGGCTCTGGTTTGATTTCCAGGTAATACAAATCAGAACTGAAATTGCAATTATATCTGTAGCAGAAAACTGCTGGTTCGTTCTCCACATGGCAAATAAACAAGAGAAGGGCAAAATGTTCCCAAGGAACGAAGAGATGCACACTGCTTTCTTTCCTCCCATGAGCTACAAACAGTGCCTCTCACAGCCGTGAAATTTCCTTTGAATAGATGCTACTGTGTCTTTTTCAGAATAACATCTTCATTTGTGACTGGGAAAATGTTAGGCAGAAAAATTTATAATTGTAGTGTTGGGTTGTACTTGATTATTATTCTTCTTGTTGTTGTCCTTCTCCCTTTTATATTTTAGACAAGAATATCCCCATATTTAAATGCTTCTTTGGTTTTTATTAAAATAATCAATGAAATATTTCCTCTCTACCACCCCCAAAAAATTTTACTCATTAAGACACCTTTTTATCATTTTCCTCAGGGAGAAGGAGTGCTCTGTGGCCTATGCAGATGTATCACCTATGAGGTATTCTCAGCAATACATCATGGCTGTGTGTCAGTCCCTCTTTAGAGAGACCCTTAGGCTATTGCTTTTTTGCATGACCAAAATAGAATTGCACCCACTTCTGGGTTACTAATTGATGCAAATTATACTGACATAGCTGGTGAATTTCCTGCTTTAAATTAGCAATCATTTCAATGGAAAAATCGTTTAAAAAGAAAAGGACTAAGTAAATAAAAACGCTGTTTGTTGTGTTGTTGGCTAGGCTGAATCTGCTAATGCTTTTAAAGTACTTTTTAAGTTATTTTCTTTTAATCAGCACAGCTGAAATTCAGAGGCCACTGTTTTAACATTACTGTGCGATCTGGTTGGGTTTGCTTGAAACTGTTGCAGGACAAGAATTTCCACAGTTACAGAAACTATGGATATATCAGTACTCAGGATGGAGGGAGAGAGGAAAAGGGGAGGGAAGAGGGGAGACAGGGAGGGAAGGAGACAAGGTGTTTTATTACAGACGGCCAACATATCCACATTCAACACTAGGATTAGTCAGAACTTCCTTCTCTTCTTGCATTTTTTCATGTAATTAGCAAGCTGCTTTTCAGAAGCCAAAAACTCAGAGAGAAGATCCAGAAAAACGTGTCTGTTTTAATAACTATTTTCTTCTGACTCTCCCAAAATATCCTCCTTTCCTTTTTCCAAACAGACTTCTAGCAATAGCTTGAGTGATTAGATGACAGAACTTCCTCACACTAACCCCATTATTTCCAAAGCCATTTTAGCAAAGCACTGGGTTGAATTTTTGTAGATGGAGAGCCTTGAGCATCCCTAGACCTCTTCAGAACACCAGCATGAACTGTAGGTCAGCTCTGAGCAGTAACCAAAATTCACTGCACAAAAGGGAAGTGCTGAGGAAACCTGTAACCAAAGCATTTAAAATGATGAATAGCTCCTCATCCAGTCTTTTGTAGGAAGAATGTGCAGTCAGGACAGGTACAGCCCAGAGCAAGAAGCTGCACCACTACCAGAGATGAAAGGCTTTGGGTGAAAGATCTGCTTCCTGCCAGTTCCAGGGCTGATGGTGAGTGTGGCCTCAGGGAGGGAAAGCAGCAAGGATTGCTGTCCCAGGGAGTCTGCAGGAGCTGTGGAGCATGAGGTACCACATTGAGGAACACTGCTGTTTGTCTCTCACTCCAATCCACAGCCTAGAGAAGCACAGAATCATGTAGGCTGCAAAAGCCCTCTAAGATCAAGTCCAACCATCAACCCAGCATTGTCAAGTCCACCACGAAACCATGTCCCTAAGCACCACATCTTCACTTTTTCTTAAATCCCTCCAGGGATGGTGCCTCAGCCACTTCCCTGGGCAGCCTGTTAGAAGCTGGCAAGTGCTCCAGTGTTGCCTAAAAATAGATTAAATGTGTAAATGTCTCCTTCAAAAAAAAAAAGTGCCTACTGTGCTGATGGGATGGGCTGGAAAAAAAATAAATTTTCCTCGAAGGAAAGTGAAGAAGATAAAACTATTTATTTAACAAGCACACGGGAAAGGAAAATAATGTTAAATGGTAAAATCTTTCGCTGTAGAGGAAAAACCTGGGAAAGTGTTCGAGTCCTCCCTTTGGTCTCCTCGGAGCTGGGGCTTGGGCCGGGGCCAGGCCCTCTGTGCCCGGTGGAAAGTCCTCCCGATGTGCTCTGATGTTACAGCAATCAGGCAGTCCAGTAGAAAAGGGAGAAAATCCGAAATTCCAGAGAAGGAAAAGTTCAGCTCTCAGCCTCTCTCCAGAGAACAAGGAACTGCCGAAAAAACTGGCCAAAAACTGACTGAAAAAACTGCCAGCCTGGGTGCTTCCTCGCTCCCCCCCTGCCCCAGCTGGAAAAAAAACCTGCTATCTTTATGTGACCTTGAACAAGTTTCAAACTGCTTTGAGAAAGTTTTGCTCAGTTTTTTCTTCCCCCTCTCAGGCTCAGTTCAGAGTCATAGAAAGGCCAATAATTAATTTCTGGGCATAGGCAGCGATATGGGATACACATCATAAGGTCACCCCAAGACACTTACTCAAAACACTTTCCCTTTGAAGTTCACACATTGCATGCCAGCATAGGAGTGTCTTCTAATCTAATGTTAGCAGGAGAAAAAAAAAAAAAAAGATCCTAAATCTCATGATGCAATTGTGATTCCCCTGGGAAAACAGGCAATCTTGTACCTGTAAACTTACTCTTCACCATACTCATGTTGTGCCCTTTACTCTCTTGGTTCTTTAATCTCAGCAATAGACAAGTGACTACCATAACATTTTAAGAGCTTTGGAGCAGGGATCACAGCAATTTCCTGGAGCTAGGATGAGATTACAACATTCAAAGATGTGATACATTAATAAAAACAAATTAATCTGCAACAACACAAGGAATATCTTGAAGCATATTTATTAATTCCACTGGGATTATATGAACTGCTCAGATCCTTAGGAATTTCTTGTGTTGTGCTCTAATTTATGCTGGAGAGACTAGACCTGGTACCAGCCTGCTTATCTGTCTCTGAACAGGTCAAGGATTAAGTGTTATCAGTGCATTAATAGATTTGCCTGGAGAGAACAAGGGTAAAATGCATCATCAATAAAGGCAACCTCGCTAAAGTTGAAAACTGCTGAGTTTCTAAAATCTGTTGCAGAGTATGTTGAGTACATTGGCTCTCAGCATCATGTACGTCTGAAGAGAGAAAATGTAGCTCTACAGTGGCTTCCCAAGTGGAATTCTCTGTGGAATGAGAGCACAGGACACCTGGAGTAAACCTGCTCAGCTGGTGAGTCCATGGGCAGCTGGGCTGGAGCATCCCCCCTCCATGGGAAGGTGTGAGAGGGAGCCTGTGCCTGACAGGGGCAGCAGAGAGGCCAGGCTGGTGTGCAGCGTCAGACTCTGTTTACCCCTGGGCTGTTCCTGGGGTTGGTGGCAAAAAAATCAAACAGGACTGCTCTGTGAACGTCCTACAAGGGGATTTCCACCAGAGTTGTGCAGATATAAAGATCTCCATGGCTTAAAAAACCATTTACATTGTCTTAAGTCTTTCGTGCTCTGTTGTCTGACCCCTCAAGATGCTGCTTGGCCTCTTGTGACCACACCTCCACGAGCACCTGTGACCACCCTTGTTCGGATTCCAGATCCCAGGGGGATGGCTGTGATTAGCACTTCCTTAGGCTGTTGCACTTTTTACCCCGTTTATCTCTGACAATAGTGTGTGCCTGGTCTATATACTCTGCATTTTGTGCTTTTGTAACTGCCCTATAAATTGATTGATGCCTGCAACCAGCTAAACCTGGGGTGCTGGGGATGGATAATATTCAAGCATGCTGATGAGCCGCATGGCTTTGTATCCATCTACTCATGCCTTGCTCACCAAGTGCAAAAAAGCTTTATTCACACAGAAAAAAGGGTTGTTTAACCTGAATAGTGTCACTTAATGCTGACACCAGGAAGTCAGAAACCTGCTCATCAGCAGGTTTCTTTTATAATCTCTTGAGGTTCTACTTCAGCTGTTCTCTGCCCAGCTTGAATGTCTATTTGCTTCATCACAAATGATGGCCAATTTATTGTCAAGGGTAAAATTACCTACTCTAAATCCTTGCTAACTACTTCACTTACAAAAATGATGGAGAGAAAAACTAGGCGGGGTTTTTTTGTTCCTTCAGGATTTTACTGGGCTAATATCCTCAACCTCTAATTGAGGCTAAGGGAAATTAGATCACAAAAACCTATATTAAAGTAACATTAAGAATCTGAATTGAAGTTGCAAAAGTGATGAATTTCAAAGATGGAGCTGAAATTCCCACCAAGCAGCCTCTCCTTACTGCACCCTTAAGCATGGAGACTTCACAAAATAGAAGTCTACTGCCTGCAGATTGGAAAACCGTGGTCTCTGTCAGTACTGGGAAACCAAACTGGGCCCTGGGCTGGGCTCAAACACCACCTGTGAGTGTCCACAGTGTTTACAGCTTAGTGCACCTTAGTATGGTTTAGATTCATGTCCATGACTCTGCCGCATGGGGTCTGTGCATGGTCCAGAAGCAGCACTGAGCTGCCCTCGTTTGGCTACATGGGCGAGGACTCCCACTCCCTGGAAGAAGAAAACACTGCAGTGTGGGAGCAGGTCATGGGAAAGAGCTTGCTCCTGTCTGTTTTCTTTCTTAAAACAGACGTATCTATTTAGTAGTTTCATATTGATAAGAATGAAAGGCCCATTAGGTGACAGTTAGCACCTGACACTTTGAATTTTGCATCTGAAATTCCTTTCATTTTTCTCCCTCCTGTCCTTTCTGTTTTGGATTGAGCTGTGTCCTCAGTGTATCCTTCCACTCCTCTTGGCCTGTCAAGAAACTTAACTGAGTCTGACTGTGCTCAGATCAAGCACAGCTGCTCAAGGGAACTGAGCAACCCAAATAAAATTAAATGTAGGGATTAAGATGAGTAGGGGAGGATGTGATTAACACAATCAATTAACCCAAGTTCTCCTGTGTGGAATGAGACCTACCGCATCCATGGTAAATTCTCATTAAGTTATTAATTTTGTCATGGATGAGCATAGAGATAACCCAACTTTTTTCAGTTCCTTTTTGTAGTGGATGTTCATGAGACATCAGTGAAAACGTGCACAGCCACGCTGAGCTTGGTGCTCCTGTACTTGGCCAAGTGCTCTGGCAGACAAGGGAGCTGATTTGTCCTGTGACAGGACCAGCAGCTGAGTTCAGGTACTCACATTCCCACACTGGAGAAGTCTGTCTGTGGAGATTGAGCATCCTGCATGTTTTTGGGGGGAAAAGGGAGGATGGGGAGCAAGAAACATGCCATTTCCTATTTTAAATATACATCAGTCCCAGCATGGGGAGTTGGTTCAACAAACACTGAATGTGGAGCACCCAGAGCCATCCTCAGGACAGAGCTCTGCCTCTGGGGGTGGCCTGCAGGGACAGTAAATGCTGTTTACTTCAACATTCATGTATTCTAGAGAGGACTGAAAAAAACACTTCAATAAGCCGTTCACTGACCTTCTCTGGCACAGGGGAACATGGAAGCAGAGGAATTTAGGAATGACAAGAGGCAGACACCCCGGACACTTTCCTGGGTCCTCTGTGGCCCCTTGCATTTTCCCATTGTTCCATCCTTCCTTGCCATCTATTCCTTCAAACCCCTGGTTTTCCTGTTGCCCCTGCTCTCAGCACCAGTTCTGCTCCTCTCTTCCCAATCCTGGTTGTCCTTTTGGTCTCATCCAGCCACTGCTGGATTCCAAAATAGACAAAATGAGTTCCTCCCTCTCTGACAAAACCTAGAGAATTTTATTTCTTTCCTCATCTACTCTTTCAAAAAGACACAGAGGTGGTGCTCTGGGGCTTTTAAAATTATATGACAGTTAGCAGCTTAATAAGTAACATTTACTGTAATTGCAAGTTCCTGAGGAGCCTCCTCACATCCAGCATCCAGCAGACCCCAAACGAGCAAGGTCCTGCTTGCCTGAGCAAGGGTTGCTCCAGAGGCTGCCCTCACAGGGCTGAGGAACCAGCAGGTGCTGCACGAGCACGACGTGGGGTTTCAGCCCTGATTAACTTTACAAAGGGCCATTTCTGAGCCACGACAGTACCTGCCCAGCCAGCTGCTTTCCATCCCACAGTATTTCAGCTATGCCAAATATGTGATAACACTTAAAATTAACACCAGTTCCAGGGTCATTCACAGGGTTAGGCATATTTATTTCTGTAAATTGAGATCTTATTAAAACCAGAGCATGTTAGGAAACACTTTGAGCACATGGTGTAAAAGAGCCAGTCTCTCTAGAAGGACTGAAGGGAGGTTAAAAGCCAGACACATATTCTTTCATAGAAGCATGGAGATGCATCAAAGCAGGACAAGGCTGTTTTTCTGCTCTTTTTGTTTGTATAAAAGCTGTTTGGCATCTATATTGTATGTGTTTGTTTGTTTGGCAGTAGTCTGCCATATGGCTTTTCTCTTTTCTTCCAACTGCAGCTCTATGTTTTCTAAGAAACATAAATCAGAATGACAGGTAAAATAACTGAACTTTTGTCAAAAATAGATGCACCTCTAGTATTTTAAGAGCATGTGGATATAGCATGCACACATTGTGTTTTGGAGAGGATCTGGAGAGGGACAAATTCACTTCCACCCCTCCTCCCTCCATGAAACATCCTGTTTCTGTGCTCAGGATGCAGGTTTCCTTCTTTCTTCCACTTCCTTTCCTCCCAAAACATCAGTCTTTTAGGTAAGTGTCCAAAACACCAACCTTCTAATCTGCTCCAAAAAAAAGGAGTTAAAAGCTTTTATCAAAATCTCTCTTCCTTCCTTTCTTGTGTTTGATTTGTTCCATTTCCCTCAAGATACGCCAGCTTCACTGTTCCAGACAGTCCTCCTTATGAAAACAGCTTAAAATATTTTCCTCAATGAAACCTGGACACCTGCCTTATTTCAATAATCTCTCAGTGCTTTCAGGTAAGCAGATGCTGTTGAGTCAGACCTGCAGATATTGTACTCTTCCCAGTCATTTTTGTTATTTAGAGTCTCTCTTAAAAAAATAATACCCTTCATCTGTATATCACCTAGTTCTCTAAGAAGGTTGGAAAAGGCCACTGAAAAGAAAATCGTGCACAACATCTGGAGGCTGCTGAGCCTGCTCTGCCCAGCCTCCTCCCCGGGCTGGAGTCAGCTGTGCATCCTGCTGACTCAGGCCCGCCACGTTTTCAGAGGAGTAAAATATGACTTAAAAAGTGCTAAAGTGTTCATCTATAATTAAAATTTGCCAGCTATGACTAAACGAGTTCAAAATACCTTTTCCAGAAATCACTATTCCTATAAAATGAATTTTTTTCTTCTCAGGTCTAAGAATAGTTTTAATAAACGAGGGCATTTGTGGAAGCAGTTCTTACTAAAGACATTGATTAAATTGCTTCATTTTCTAACCTGATCCCTCTGACTTTTGAGAAACCTTTCCTGGGCAAGTGCTGGCAGCAGCCCTCCCCTCGTGGGGCTTCCCTGCTATGCAGGAACCCCAGGTCAGATCCCACTAGCACCACCCAGCAGCACTGAGGGGGTGACCAGGGTTGTGATCACCTGAAAAAGCATCAGATGAAGTCAGTGCCTGCTTTGTACCTGTCTGTTGAATTATTAATATCAAAGGTCATGCAGCTTCAGAAAACGCCAAAATGTGGCATCCTTGCTCCTTCAGAGCTCTCTCAGCCAATTCCTCTCATTTTTCTCCATCACAATGGAGGCTCTTCCCCCAGCCACCGAGCTCCTGGAGCTGCTGGGGGAAGCACACAGCAGCAGTTTTGCTTCACAGCTGTATGCAATGCCTGTGCTGCAAACGCCAGAGCCCAGGCTTCAAGCTGGGAGATATTTCTGGGGAGATTTCAAAGAGAGTGCTGGCTGCTATGCAAAGTGACCAAGGTGTCTCTGGTGCAATTATCTCAGCCAGCTGTTTTCCCAGACATGTTTTGTAAAATCATTGAGATTTCTACTGACCTCCAGCAACACAAATAAATTTCCTCTGTTTTATCATATTTACCATGTGAATATGAATGACATTAACAACATGCAAATGATTACACAGGGAGTTGTAAGGACTTAAGCAATGCAGTTACCTGTCTCAAAACACTGTCAAGGCCACAGAAGGCACTTGCCATAAGACAAGCCACCACAGAGAGGACTTGAAATAAGCACAGAAGGAAGGAATTTGCAAAGGAGGGCACCGATTCCAGGCCTGGTGAGGCAATTCTGTGTGACCTGCTGGTTACTGCACGTGGACAAAAATTCCCACTATGGCAAAATGTGGGAAAGGAAACAACTGCTTACACCCATGCTGTCCCAAGTTACAGGAGCAGCACCTACACCTGTGGATACCCAGAATTTGGACTGTATAAAGGTGATAACCCAGAAGAACAACTCTGGGACCCCCACCACCAAAAACCAGGGTGAAGAAGGACCAGTGGGACACCACAGAATCCACAGGGTGGTGATATCTTTCTGCTTAATCTGTCTCTCTCACTCTCTGACCCCTTTCCTATTTCTTTCTCTTTCTCTGCCTCATACTTACTGTTAAATAAAATCTCTACTATTGACTTCAGCATATGTACTCATTTGCACCTCAATTTGGGCAGAAGCACCTCTTAAAAGCTGGATCATAACAGAAATCTCTGTCCTATTGGCATCACTTCAACAGAGTCAGAAGAAAATCTCAATGTAAGCATTTTCTCAGGTGTCCAAAAAGCTATATTAGGAATAAGGCCTCAGAGGAATAAAATAAATAATTCTGTTTTATTTCAAGTGTGACAAATATTTTTATAATTGTTCCTACTGCTTATTACTGACCCAAAACTCAGGGCAGATTAAAATATCAAGAGACAGGCCCATATGGCAAACATTCATGGTTATGCTAAGCATTTAATGGATGGATGAGCAGAGGGGGAAGAGAAGAGCTGCAGATTCTAACACTGAAAAGGACATTGGGCATATTCTCTGGGTTGCGAGGAGGGAGGAATATGATGAAAAGGGGGAATTGAGAATCATAGAATCATAGGATGGCCTAGGTTGGAAGGGAGATCAAAGGTCATCAGCTTCCCTGCCATGGGCAGGGACATCTTGCACTGGAATGGGAGGCAATAGCTGAGTTGAGATCTTCTCTTCTACCTTCTGTATTTCAATGAAGATGGAGTGTCTGGGAGAGGGGATGTCCAAAGAGACAGGGCAGTTGAATCCCATGTGTGCCCCAAACCACAAAGTTGGAGAAGGAAGTGTCCAGTGCCAGAAAGCAAACTAATAGGTTTTTAGGACACAGAAATCTATGAGGCAGGCTCTTGGGAGCTGAGTAGGGTTCCAGCCTCAGCTCCTTGAAGGCTGAAACCCCCAGTTCCTCCATCCAGTGCTCCTGTGCCCACCCTGGGTTGGGTTGGAACACCTCAGCAGAGGAAGCTCCACCTTGCACAGCTGCAACCCATCTGGACAGCAGGCTCCTCAAAGCATGCTTAACTTTGTTTACCTACAGCAAAAGCCCTAAAGGGGCTTTTAAGACGGTTAAGCTGCATTTTTTCTCATGTTTGAATCATGCTTTATTTCTCCATGCCATATGTTAATGTTGAGGTGGCTGGCCAGCAACACAACCCTGCCCAGGCAAACTCTTAAAAACCATGTTCGTGTTGCCTACAGTTTGGCTTGCAGAGATAAAATAATGTAATAATAAATCCTCCTCCCCCACCACTGGGGAGCTTTGGTTTTCCAAAATTAAATAACTTAGTGGATTGTGGCAGTGCACAATTTACCCTTTCAGCATGTGAGTCACAATCCACTTTAATTACTTAAGTAATTCAGTCCCCAAGCCTCGTTTACAGTGGGCACACAGTGCTTGGCATCCAGCCCGTGATTTGTAGACGCATCTGAATCTCCCACATGCGTGCAGTGCTCCCCTGCATAAAACCTTATATACTCCTATGCTCCTTCCAGGAGTTATATATTATTTACATCATCATTGCAAACATGCCAGAAGAGCACTGGAGTTTTCTCTGGAGTTCAGCAGCCTTTTCATGTTCCCTGTGCCTGAAAGCATTTTAAACATTCCTGTTTCATCCTGTACCTCTGCTTTACTGACTACACATCCTGTTTTATGCAGGGCAGTGCTCCCGCTCTATGTAGGTGAAGTTTTGTTTTCTCACATAATGCAGCTGAAAAGGCAGCTGTAAAGACTGAGAAAAAACAGAAGGAACCAGGCAATAGTAATATTTCCTCCTCTGAGCATTTGAAAGGGTTCAGCTAGAAGTGAAGGAGAACTGAAAACCAAAAAGTTAGATGGGATCACCAGCATGGAAACAAGCTGGGATTGCCTCTGCAGTAGTGGTAACTGGTAGGATGGAACATGGAGAAAGATGAGGAAGGCAGCCCTGCAGAGTTCCTGTGTGCATGGCTGCTCTGCAAAGTACCTCTCCTCAACTGCCTTGAGTTCTGGGAAATTGTTTATGTGGCTTTTGGAGCCTTTGTTTTCAAATGGATCCTTTGCTGCTTCAGATATTGATCAGCTTACAAGATTCTCTGGGCAAACACAAGAGGAAAAAATTGTTTGGGAGACAAATGGAATGTTGCAGAAAGTAACATTTCTAGAGCACACATTAGAACCAGATGTTCCACTCAAAAGTATTTGTGGTCAGGGACTATGCCGAGAAACTAACTGCTATAAAGAGAAAAACCCAGAACTGCAGCACACTGGATACAAGAAAAAGTTACACCAAGAGCAAAAATGTCGGTGACTGAATCTCAGACCCAGACTGGCAGGGAATCTGAATCGTTTATTCAAAGGACTGAGTTGGTTTTACACACTTTTCTAAGGCACACTATTTCCTTATATGGTGTGAGCTATCTCGTGTTGCCACATCAGCATCACACTTCGTAGGGGTCTGCCCTGTGACACCTCTTCCCCCAGGGCCCGGTGGAGACAGAGCCTGTCTGTGCCGCCATGTGCTCCTTTGTTCTGCCATGTGCCTCTGCAGGCAGGTTTTACAGCTCACAGCTCAATTCTACCTTATAATTCCCCATAAAAAAATATTGCAGAAGGATATATTAGGTGTCTTACCATCTGACAAGTCTAATTACAGGTTACTATCCAAGCCAGAAAAGGGTTGGATCCAGCTCCCACCTTTCCACAGATGTACTGCTGGATTTTGACCAAACCACGTAGGCTTCACTTCAGTGTTGACTAAGGACTTGAGGGCTTTGCTGCACTGAGGAGTTTTATTTTCCTCTCTCTCTGTGCCTTACTCATAAGCGCTGGATGCAGCCGAGGGGCGGCAAGTCCTGGAAGGGCTGGCGGGAGAAGTGCTGGCATGGCAAGGTCTGCACGGCCCTTTCTCCAGGGCACCACACAGATCGTGGGGAGGAAGAAGGTGGCTGTGAGTCCCTCAGGGCCTTTTCCATCCCAGCAGACTCTTCCTGGGGCAACAATCCCTTTGTAAATGGGGACTGGGCTGTTTCTCTGACATTTTGAAGAGCTGCAAGGGACAAACACATTGATACATTCGGGTCTCCCACTTGAGACAGTGATGGAAGATGCAGAAAAGCACACAAATAAAAATAAATACGACAGCCATAAATTTTAAAAGCTTTACAGAAGAACACAGTTGTCACACCAAAGAGCAAAGCTTCACCTGGCTCCATGCCCCGAGTGTGGTCAGAAGGGAACGCTCAGGTGAAGCACACGAGAAGCAATGCAGGCACTGAGTGACCCTCCCCTCTCTCACAGCTTCTGGTGACATAGGGACTTCTGGGCTTTCATCCTGGACACAATTTTGAGCAGAAACTGATGGCCCTATCCTCTGCCAAATTGCCCCATCAGCTTTTGAGCCCATTTGTTATTTTGGTCTCCCTAATATCCCATGGCCATGACTTGCACAACTTCACCACATGCTGGGTGGTGAAGTGTTCCCTTTTTAAACGCCCAGCTGATTTCATCAGCCCTTATTCTTATATTGTCAGGAATGGTAATTAATCTCTTTCCTCAACTACCCATTACCATTCATGACATTATCAGGCTTCATCTCTTCCCCAAGCTGAAAATACCCAATGTATTTTGCTTTTCCTCAAACAAAAGTCACTCCATTCACTGAGCCTGCTTCTCCCTTTTTCTGGGGCGCTTTCAGCTCTCCATTCCAAGCTGTGGTGATGAGTTCACTGCATAATATTCAGGATAAAGATACATCATGAATTTATGTGGTAGCATTACTAATTTTTTCTGTTTGAAACCTAACCCAGCCAGTGTTTCTCTCCTGATGCATTTCGCTGAGCAATGAAGTGATTTGCACAGGGACTTGTCAGTAACAACTCCCAAATCTCCTTCCTGAACATCAGAAGCTAATTTAGAGACTGTCATTCTGTGTCATCCTGGAGTGCTTTTTTCCCCCATATGCATCACTTTGCATCTATTGACATTGAATTTCTTCTGTCATTTTATTGCCCAATCACTAAGCATTGTAAGATCCTTCTCTAAAGGCGAAAATCAGAAAATTGATAGTGAAATTAGGCCAATTTCATGTTAAATATATTTGTAATTTCATGGGAAGCACAGTCAATATGTGAAGAATGCAACTCAGAGAAAAACATACCTCTTGCTGCCAAAAAGTCCTGGGAAGTTCATTTCATGGAGGATCTGACCTTTAGAGGAAATAAATTCTTTTCCTCAGTTGTGTGTGGCTGAAGGAATTACAGCTTTCCAGTCTAAACCTCGATTCTGAGATATCTATGATGCAGGGAACGCTGAATTTGCCAACCAGGCAATGTCTCAGGGGGACTAACTAAGCCTGTGCAATTCAGAAAGTATTGACATCCCAGCCAGGATAGCAACACCCTGACAAGGCTCTATCAGGTCTGACAAGGCTGTGGGTTGGTGTCCTGACACCCTGGTGCAGGTACACCTCCTGCTTTGTTGCTTGCAGCCCCCTGGAAGTATGCTTTGAGAATTATTTTCATTAGTAGCTTCCTCTAATGATTTTCAAGTCACCTGTATAGGCCATCTACACCTCCCAGCTGTTATCTATGTCACCAAAGGGCACATCCCCCTTGGAGAAGAACAAAACTGTTCTCTCTGCACAAGGAGAGAGATGAAGAGAACTTGTTTTCACTGTAACAAGCGAGTTTAATTGTGCACAAGGTAAACCAGACCTGACACCTGCATGTGGGCGCCGGCATAAGCCATGAGGTAGCTCTGGTTGTAGACTTGCATGAATAAATCCTGCCCATGAAAAAGGTGACAGGACTTTGGAGAGGTTTGATGCCACCTCCTGTCCTTCTCAGGTGAAATGTTTTGAGCTGCCAAAGCCAAAGGTTTCCTTCCTTCCTTCCTTCCTTCCTCCCTCCCTTCCTCCCTCCCTTCCTCCCTCCTTCCCTCCTCCCTTCCTTCCCTCCTTCCTCCCCTCCTCCCTTCCTTCCTCCCTCCCTCCCTCCCTCCTTCCCATTGCCTTGACTCCAGGAACCTTAATTAAGCGAATGAACAGACCTCTGCTTTAGCACACACAGTCTTTTACCCATGTTAAATGAGAGTTTGCTGCATCCAGTGTCATCACAACTCTGAAATTCCACATGGAGCACTTTTCACTAAGCTGCATGCAATTATTTGTTCAGGCTCTGGTTCTGTCTCCACTGAATGCAAGAGCACTGACTTCAACACAAGGAGTAGCAGGCACACAGCTGGAAAGAGAAAAAATGTGAATTAAAAGTCATTTAATCTCATTTAATCACATTTCCTCTCCTCCTTGACCAACATATTTAGAAAATAAATAAACTCTCTGAAAAGGAAAACTATTAAGTTAGTTTCAAAGTCAAGTTCATGCCAACTAATATTATCTATTTCAGGACTTCCTGCCCTGCTTATCTCATTTTAATTAACCTGTTTCTGACCTGGACCATGTGTTTGCCTGGCAGACACAGTCCCATTTCTGAAATTGCTCTTGGCTCAATAAAAGAGTCTGTAGTGGTGTTTGTGACCAACATTGCTGCTACGTATTTCCTGTAGCAGAGCTAAGGGCAGCATGAGAGGGAGGCTGGGAAGCAGATGTGGAACAGGAGTATTGTGGAGTGAAGACAGGGATTTTTGCTCTAAATGCTGCACATTGAAGCAGTTGATAAAACAACGTGGTTGACCTGCTCTGTCTCCCTGTTCCTACAGCTCAGATGTCTGGACACAGTCCTGGAGCCAAAGAAAGCACAATCAGCAGAATTTCTATTCATTTTTATCTTCTAAAGTGCAGATTTAACATCCTCCTGTGCACAGTGACAAACAGGCCATTGAGGGTGATAATAAACTTGCTTCCCAAATGGAGTCCATCCTTTTATTTAAAATCTGAAAATAAAGCCAATAAAATTCTCAGACTGCAGATACCACCTGGAGGTCTCAAATGCGTGTTGTGAAGAAGGCAACAGCACTGAAAATATGTAGTTTTAACTGCCAAAGATTCTATCTCATGATTTTAGTAGCAATTTGATGCAGCCCTGGACAGCAAAAAGAAAGACATTAATCCACTTATCCAACAAATCCTATCCTCCAAAAAGTACAGAGGCTCAGACTAGGGCAAAACAGGGCTTGAACAGCTCCTCTTCCAGTGCAGAAAACTGCAATGAGAAGGAAAGGAAAAGGGAAAGGGAAAGGGAAAGGGAAAGGGAAAGGGAAAGGGAAAGGAAAAGGGAAAGGAAAAGGGAAAGGGAAAGGGAAAGGGAAAGGGAAAGGGAAAGGGAAAGGTAAAATACCTTTATCTGGGCAAGTGAAAAACTGGTCAGTAAATACAGGAAACCAATGCTCTGAATAGATAATTCCACAGCTGATTCCTTTTCTCCCAACTCTTTTTCTTATTGTGTTCCAATAATTAAAATAAAATGGTGGCTATTCAGTGCAGGAGAGCTGTGTAAATACAAACTAAACACAGCCAGCTATGAACAGTGATTTAGAAAGAAAAAAGCAGGTAACAGGCAGTTTAGAAGAAATGCCTGCTGGGAAGGCAAATGATGGCAGGATCTAACCAGATGTTCTGGAAAAAGGGTGTGTCTGAGCTGCCTTGGAGTTGGTGATCTCACACTGTGGCACCGTGTCAGTGTGCCCTCACTGCAATGTGACTCCCCTGAAGTCCTTTGCTGGACCCCAACACCTTCCAGCCTGGACCAGCCACAGACACTGCAGTGCCTTGGAACACAGACAGCTATGAACATGAAAGCTGAAGATAAAAATAAACACAAGTCCTTCTCTTCCATCCTAAGCTCAACTGAAACATAACACAGTCCCAAGCAGAGAGGAGATAATCTTAGATGTTGCTGCCAGCCTGTTTACTTGCTTATTGTCAGATGATAAATGCTGGCAAGTCCTCATCTTCTGTTTTACCCCTGAAAATGTTGTTTCCCACAGTTTCTCCAGTCAAAGGCATGCTAAGGTGGACATCAGCTAGGGTGGAAGCACAAAGCCAAGCTGTGCACTGCTAGTGGTGGCAAGGCTGCTCCAGCATCATGCCCCCGGGCTGCTGTGAGGCTCAGCATGATTTCCTCACACTTCCCTTTCTTGTTCAGGGTAATTATATTTCCCATGGATGGGAAAATATACTCTGGCAGCCAAGGTGAGTCTTCAGCATCGTGAACAGGCTGGGCTTGAACACAGACATCACAGCTTTCACCTCTAGACAGGGCAGCCACAAATGAAATTGAAACGTTAGAACCCTTAAATGCAAAGTGTGTGTCTCTGGCAACAAATTACTATATGCCAGCTGCTGTACCAATTAGCAACACAGGTCTTTTGTGCCTCTCCTCAGATCTGAAAGATAAGAAATACCAGTTCCTGGGAGTAGGATGTAGAAGAGCATCATCCAGCATCACTAAAGGTGATCAACTGCTTAATCAACTGCTTCCCTCCAGCACTGGTCAAGGAAGAAGAATTTGCTTTTCAAAATACTCTTTTGTCTCTCTTTTAGGAAGAATTTTCTGCTCGTTGTCCTTGACTGACTCAGACCAGCCCAATCCTCAACTGGGCAAAACATCTCTGGGAACTAAAAAGTTTGTTGTGAAACAGAGCTGGGAATATTACACCAAAACACAGTGTTTGGATGCTGTTTAATCAGTGTTTCATCTCAGAAATACGAACATGTTCTGTCTGACAACAAAGCAAACAATTTCTCTGCAAGAACGCTATTTATCTAAATAAAATCTAAAGCAGAAAAAGGTTAAAAGGATTAAATAGTCCCAAAATGAAAAATCACTTTTTAGTTTAAATAAAGCATTTGAGTTTCAGTAAAGAATCCTTAAAAATACCATTTTTGGCTCAGCATCAGAGGAACATTTTTCCATTCTTTTACTTCAATTGCCATTCTGACAAAACTAATATTCACCTCTCTCTTCCACAGCGTAAATTCAAAGCAGTAGTATCCCTATCTTCCCAGACAATACTGCATGCTTTCCTAAGAAGGATTTCTTCTGAAGTTGAGATGTCTTGAGCACAAAACCTATAAACAGATACTGAGGAAGGTGACTTGGGACAGCTGTGAGTTGTATAAAGGGCAATTTCCTTACTCAATGAGAGCAGCAAAACTGGGTTCAACTCATACCCACTTATCCAGCTGTCTGTAATTTTTTTGTCTGTAAAATTACCTTCCCACAATAAGTAGGGAAGGTCCTGTAGGTCAAGGCTTAGAGATATTCATAGAAAGCAGAAGGCAAATGTTTTTGCCACTCTAGTAGCTGTAGCTTTGCCACTGAGTTATTTGTCATAAGTCTATCTGAACATCCAGGTATGACAGAAAATGACAGATCTTAAATCAATCCTCTCACTTATTACCAACTGCAAAAGCAGCTTTATTTTATATATGTAAAGAGCTTCCACTTAGACATCATACACACACTGTAATTTCAAATAAGCAACGTTTTAAACTTCAGCTAACAAGACCTAGAGTTAAAAGCCTGATGATTAATCCATCACTTCACCTGTCTTCCCAAATTATACATGTTTAGCCAAATAAAGTATTAACATTCCGCATTTTACATACAGGAGCACAAGATAAAATAATCTACTATGACAAATGTTTCCAGAGGGGGAAAAAAAAGATTTGCAAACTGTTGACAAAACTGATGTAAGGCACCAGAAGCTCTCAGAGATTTCATAAGCAAAAGGCTGAGCTTTTTGAATGCCTCACTCCTATTTTCTGAATGCACTTGTGGTGAATTACACCACTGGGGGTTTGCTGCTGTTGTTCCTGATGAGGGAGCAGGAGGAGAGCAACTGGGATGGTTCCTGGGCCTTTCCCCATTGCCATCAGTCTCACATCACGCTGAAAAAAAAACATAGCTGGAGACGGGAGAGGTAAGAACTAAGGAGCAGGAGAGCTGCAGACCAGGCTCCATCCAGCAGCATGCTGGGGATGGCAGGAGCTGCCCGGTGGCTCCTCACAAAAGCAGCCTGAGATTGTGCAGGGACTGACTCAGAGCAGACCAGGAGCGAGCACATTAAAGAAGCAATGCCAGCTTGAGAAACACAACCAGAATAGCACAGAGTGCTGTGACACATAGGCAGGGAAACAGGCTCATTACCTCATGCATATGTTTGGAAACTGTTTTCGAGGGAGCTTTTCTGGTGGTAGGTACAGTTTGTTCCTCATACTCATTTAGCTAGGTAACATTTTCACTCATTAGGGAGAAACACAAACCAGCTAGAGCAAGGCTGTGACACATCCTGGCTCATGTCTAGGCTTGAGCTGGGAGGCTGAAACTATGTCACCAAACCTGTGAACTCTTTGTGGGGTGTTGGATGTGACAGAGCCAGGCTGCTCGCTGAGGAGGACCTGAAATGACAGGAAAATCAAGACATATTTTTAGCACATTTATACAGCACGTCTTGCACTTCTGTATCAATATAAAATCTTTATCCTAGGAGGGATGCTGCACAAGCATGTAACAGGA
>NW_008238126.1:1172563-1189627 GCF_000691975.1 Corvus brachyrhynchos
CTGCCATTGTGTTTTGGTTCTCTTGATGGAAATTTTTTTCCATTCATTTATTCAAGCACCTTTCAAGTCCCAGATAAGATTTCAGCATCCTACAGCAAGTCTCACCACTCAGGGAGGTGCTGAATATCTCCTCAGCCTTTCTGAACCTGACAGTTGTCCCTTTTCCTTTATTGCTCCCGTCTGTGCCTTGGACACCAAGTGTCTTGGGGTGACTTTATGATGTTGTATCCCCTATCGCTGCTCTATGCCCAGAAACTAATTTTGTGCCTTTCTGTGCCTTTAAACTGAGCCTGAGAGGGGGGAGAGGAAAAAAATCCAAGCAAACTTTTCAAAGCAGTTGTTCAAGGACACAGATACACACTCCTCTGCGTTCTCCTGCTGTGGGGAGAAGAGCAGAGGAAGCACCCTTCTTGCTTTTCAGCCAGCTTTCAGCTCCTTTCCTCCAGAGGGAGATGGAGAGTTGAATTTTGTTTTCCTGGATCTTCAGGGTTTTTTTCCCTTCTTCTCTTCTGGACTGTTTCAACATCAGAACACATCGGGAGAATTTTCCACCGAGGCCCTGGAGGTGGGCCCACACTAACCCAGCTCCAAGGAGGAGGAGAGAGACAACACCTACAGAAGGACTCTGAAATCTTCCCAGGTTTCACTGCACAGCGAGAGGTTTTATTAATTAGCATTATTATCCTTTTTCTGTGTGTTTGTTAACTAAATAGTTTTTATCTCTTTCACTTTCCTCCGAGGAAAATTTCTTTTTTTTCCCCAAACCTGGTGGGGGAGGGCTGGTTGTAACCTGCCTTCTATCAGAGGATATTTTCCTCCAAATTTGTGCAAATCAGCACACTGAGGAATCCCTGGCTCACTGCCAGATATGCATGGGTTGTCACTTGGCACGTCCTTGCCCCAGAACCACATGTTTCAGTGGAAACCGAGAGTGGCAGTGGCTTTCCCACCAGACCCCTTCAAAAACTTCAGCCTTTCTCAGGCATGTTTGTTTTGGCTGTTCCAAAGTTTCCTCTCCCTTTAATAGATGGCAAATGCATTATCCAGCACAAACAGGGAGCGCATATGATGTGGTGGAGGGACAAAACAGATGGCACATGAGTCACTCCCATTTGCAAAGTCGGCGATGAAAACATGCTCTGCTTTAGCATCCTGCTGGAGGCTTCGTGCAAAAGACAATTGAGGAGCAATGCTTGGCACTGAGTGCCTGCAGCCTTCCAGGTGAGAAAGGGACTGCTGCTGAAGTCCTCTCTTTATGCATCCAGAGCAATCTAGGAAAGGGCTTGGGACTGTGGCAAGCCCCTGGTAAAAGTGCTGCCGAACAACAGCTGACTCCCCTGCATGATGTGAGGGCACTGAACCATCCCCAGGGCCACGAGCTCCCTGTACTTCTTCAAAGTATTAAACTTCCTTGTCACATTTTTTCCACCTTCTTTGCTATTTGCTTTAATTCCCTGTGCCTGGCAGCACTAGGAATGTTCCCTGTGTTCTTTTCTCTTTTTTCTCCCCCCCACTCCCACAATCTTTCCATGGGTAATGGATTTTATATGCTAACTCACATCACTGAAATACCATGAATGACACAAGTAGGAGTAGAAGGCATTGGTTATGCTCTTGCCAGGAAAGATCCTCAACCTATTGGAAATAATGATTATTTGCACTGTATAAATTGGATTTCTGCCATGAACAATATTAGAAGCAAAAGGCAGTGAGCAGTATTACTCTGCTGCTGAGTATTCATTGTCTTAAAACAAAAATAGACATAGTATCAGATAGCTACCACCTGGAAACTGCATTATATATTTGGGTGAGAATACAGTTCCAGTCTGCAAACACATTTGCACATGATTACTTTTACATATTGCAAGAAATTTCCTTGAAATTCAGTGCATGTAACATTAATAGTCTTTATTCATATTTGCAGAAGACATTCTTAGCTTACAGGAAGAGGCACAAAATAGCTCTTTCTAGCAAGTGGGTTTAATTAATTTTCTCTCATAATTCAGTAAAGGAGGATTGTTGGATTCAAAGACATATAATCAATGAGCATATTATTAGTTATTTCTAACTTAACTGTCCAAATGTAGCATTCCTTAGATATCAAAAGACATTTCACTTCATATCTAGAAGAGATTCTTTTTTCCTAAAAACAAGCCAGACTTATTCTCAAAACTATCTGAAAACTAAAATTTGGATTTCAAAGAAGAATTGCTTTTATTGTTAATCAGAATCTTCCACAAAAAAACAAAAAATAAAAAACAAACAAAAAAAAAAACAAAAAAAAACAAACAAAAAAATAACAAACAAAAAAAACCCTTCAAATGTGAAACCTGATAAATTCAAGATACATACACAGAGAGAGACTTTCTCCTTTTTTCCCTGTTTCCTTTTCACACTGGCACTGTAAAATCAATAACATCAAAATTGTTCTGGTTTTGCTTTTCATTTTCCTTTTTATTGCCTTCAATAATTTTGAAATTTCCTCGTCTTTGAAAATGAAAAATGAAACAGTCCCATCTTTGTGCCACACTGCAAGCACTAGAAAGACTTTCCAAAGTTCCAATAGCAACCAGCAGCAGAAACATTTGAAAATGCAAAAAAAATTGTTTGTGTGGGCAGAGGTGGCTGTTAAGCTTTCATTTTACTGTCCCCAGTTTTGAAGAAATATTTGACACTTAAAATTTCAAAGCAGTCAGACTTTGGTGTTTCAAACGTTTACAAGAATTCCTTTTGAAAAACTGTGTAATGTCAGACAGAACAATGTTCAGAAAAAAACCCTAATGGTGGCAGATGCTGGTTATTTGCACTGGAGTCCCAACAGCAAAGAGCACCAGTAGAAGCAACCCTTCCCAAATACTCAGAGTAGCAGTGCTCTAATAAAGGAAAATAACTTAAACAAAACCCATAATTTGTCTCTTACAATGTCTCCTCCTAATTGAGGAGATCTGGTAAGGAGAAATACATTTCTTAGTGGTCACTGGTCCTGCATGAACTCATCTTAGGCATCTAACATGTGGAACTTTACAGGGATCTGATTTTCACACGTTGGGCAAAATCAGACCCTTCAAATGTGTTTCAAGTTCAAAGCCTTGAACACAGCACATTTCTTGGCCCATGCACCACCATACAGGCAAATTACACCATGATAGAGACATTTCTGCACACAATTCCACAGACCAGTACACAGAATAAAAAAAATACAAAAATTCATAAATTGAGAGAAGAAATAGTATAAATCCGATGCCATAGATAAAAAAAAAAAAGGCCTAAAACCAAAGCATCCTATTTTTTTATTGCTAATGATGCAATCTGATTTTGCACCAGTTAATTGGCTTTGATCTTTGTCTGTGTCACCCTCCTGTGCAGACAAATACAATAGCTGATTTCTGCAGCAGTGTTTCCCACTACAAGAGGGAGAGGGAAGGATTCACAGCTTCTCAGGCTTGGGCTGGTGTCTGATCGTGGATCTGCTGCCAGACTCTGCCTGGGAGAGTCACACACAGCCCCTGCACAAGGACTGTACCTGCACAATTCAGGGAACTCAGGTGGAACTAAATGTACTTTCTCAGCATCCACATACTTTGTACACAGTCAAGAGATGGCCTGAGCCTCACAAGCTATGCTGAATAAGCAAAACAGTGCAATTTTAGAGTGGAAAATGTAAAAGAAAGTCCTCCTTTGTGTCACATGTGGGCAGGTGAAGGTGCATCCTTCAGTCAGCCTGTAGCTCAAATTCTGTAGGACAGAAAGGTTACCAAAATCGGAAAATATCCCAAATTTAAGCAGACCTGGTTCATCTCAGAATGGCACTGTAATTGCTGAATCTAAGCAAAGCTTTTAAAAAAAATGGAAACTGGACAAAAGTGTAACTGGGATGCTTACACATAATGCCAGCATAGGTGTACCCTAAACCCACCATGTCTTTCTGCAAGTAGCACGAAATAACACTCTAAGAGACACAAATAACTTTAATATATCCTCTTCAATACTCAACTAAGGCATTGACACCATATTAGACTTAAGGAGATGACAATGCTTTAGCTGCATATATTGATCTGCCCACCAGACCCCAAAAAAAAGGACATGTGACCACATGGTGAACATCTGCCACTGGCTTTTTGGTTGACTTTTCCACCTTGACTCTGGCATGGGGAAAACTTGATATTCATAGCATCATTAACATTTCCTCCATCTGATCTATGTATTAAGGAATTACAAGCTGTCACATTATTAATTTTTTACTTGGGCATTGTTTTTTGGACAATAAATCTTACTTTCCTTTTCATGTTGTTCCACACGAAGGACACTTTCTAATCAAAAATTGCATGGCTTTTTAAATGAATTTGAAGCAATGAAGTGTCTGCACATGTAATCCCTGGGTCCTGAGACTTTAGCACCTCAATTTGAACATGAAGAAATGCAAGCTGCATGTCCGGGAGAGTGGAGACTTCCTGTTAAAGTCCAAATAAATCTCAGATGCAAAAATTAAGTCCCTATTCCAAAAGCATCTCTCACCAATAGGTTAACACAGCATTCAATTTGCATGTCCAGTGCTTGGCTTGGCTTTACAACTCCTTTTCAGTGCATGGTCAAAACCCATATGGAAGATTTTAACTCAGTCAAATGTCTGCTGTCATCAGGATTTACTCAGCTCTCTTCAGCTGTACAGGCAGGAACAGAGCAAAGGATCACCAAAGTTAGGACAAGTCTCTCACTGACTCAAACCACCTGGCAAAAGTGATTTCCTTGAGTCTAGGGCACTCATCCCACAAATGCCTATAAACTAATAAAAATGTACAGCCTGCAGGACTGCAATGAAATACAGTACTGAACTCAAGCTGTTGAATGAGCAGCACAGCCAACCACTCCCCAGGATGGTTCATTGATTAGTCAACACCAATGCAGAAAGCTCCACATGGATAATTTATGGTTCACATACATATCACGTTATTATAACATTTTCCTGTTCACTCAGAGATAATAAGAGACGTACTCCAAATCAATATTTATTATTTTAGCTTTCCTTCCTCCCTGCTGTTAAGCTTGACATCCTTCTCCTCCCCCATTTATAGCCTGCCATTGCTAACTGAACCCCTCCACAACCTCTGAGATAAGTATCTGGAGGAGATCCATATATCATGATAGCAATAAACCCATCCCTCCAGACACATTTAACCACAATGCAATACTGTCAAGCTCTGAAGACAAGTTGTTCCCTGAGGAGCAGAACTACTGAACCTTGATTTCCTGCAGTTCAATGTCCTAGAGCTTTCCTTTTTAACCCCAAACAACGCCTCTCTGCTTCCAGCACTGTAAGTTCACCACATGTCCCCTCTGTGCTGTACATGTCCCTGTAATATTTTGCCTTGCAGTTATCCCCAGTTGCCTTCACATCTCCCAGGCTTTCTGGTGACTCCATTTCTCCTTCATGCCCTTGCTGCTCTTTTCTGTCTTGACACCTGGGCAGGGGACAGTGGGACTAGGGTGGAAAAACAGATTGGAGAGTTGGTCTGCCACCTGGGCAGCTCTGGGGCTGCCAAACCCAACACAGAGCACTAATTTGTTCAGACAAGTCATGAAGAAGACCTCTGTCCTTTACCCACCTGGTGGAATTGATTAATTAGGATAGCTGGAGAAACTCCCCCTTCTCAGGTTTGGTTTGAAGTGCCCAAAAGGATCACAAGTTGCCAGAGGGCCATCAGACAGGAGACAGAAAACCTTCACCTTCTTCTCCCAGTACCACAAAGCCAAAAACTTGCTGCCCCACCCCACACACTGCTTTTCAGTCAGTAGTCAACTGACTCACACAAATGCACATGATCTTCACCAGACTGACCAAACTCTTCTCGAGGCAACTTTACATGACACCAATCACCAATTTTTTTGATGTCTAGTGCTAAATTTACATGAAATAGATCTGTTGCTTATTGCTGTCGATGTTGCCAAGCCAAATCTATGAGAATGTCAAACTTGGTTGCACTGCCGATGTTTTGCTGTCTCTGAGGCGGAACATTTCTTTCATTTTTGTGTTATTTACACAATTTCCTTGTTCAAAAAGAAGGGAAAAAACCACTAAATATTAGTTGGTGTATAGGTAGAGCTTCAAATTGCCCAGCTAAGAAAAGCAAGGCTGCAGTATACACATTTACTTGTGCAGCTCTTATAAACAAAATTTAGCTGCCTGAATCCTGGTGATTTATACACTTTGGGCAAATATTGAGCTAATATGTGATTCATATCCCCAGGCACACTCGAAAGCCACTCTGTGTTCCCTCCACTGTGTTTTAGATGTGTGCAACAGAATGTTACTGTTTGATCCAAAACATGTGTTATGACTTGCTTCCTTCGGTGTATTAGCAGAGGTTTTTGGCAAGCCTGACTCCTTTTCAAAGGTTATCAGAATAAAACGGTCAGATTATAATTTCATTGACTTAGAGGAAACTGAGAAGGTGGAAAAATACATTTTATGTTCCTCTGTGAGCCAATAGCTGTCCCTGTGGGCAGTCTCTGGCCATGTCTTTTCTTCCATGACTGAAGTTTTACCTTCAAGTCTTGGCTTTCACCAGGAAGAAGTGAGAACATATCCTGAAAGACACTCTGACACCAATTGATCATTTTGCTCACCTAAGACTACAATTTATATGCAAACAGCATGTTCAAGGCTGCTATTCAGCTGCCAGTGAGTGCCCAAACCTGAAGTTTTCTTGGGTCACCTCAGACTTAGCAATGAACCAAGACTGATAGATGAGTCAGGGCTCCTGCTGCAGTTGGGCTTCTGGGAGGTGAAATGCAGGCTGGGCTCACTGGAAAGCAGCAACCAAGCTTGGAGCCTGACAAAGAGCATCTTTCTGCCACCACAGCATGAGGGACACCCTGCACAGGGTAGCCCTTCCCTGAAAGGGGCAGCCTGATTCTGCTTTTCCTTCTGCTTCCCAATTCCCAGCAGAGTCTCTGTGGATATCAAAAGCTGCTCAAGAATGATAGGAGACACGGTGCCAGTAGCTGATGAGTTAATTGCTGGAGTGAGATCAAGGAGAAAAATGGTAAAAAATGGCTGAGGCCATGGTCTCATGGGTGGTGACAGATCGACTTCGCCCAGCTAAAATCATTCCCACTGCTACACCCACGGCGGCACAGCTGCATGTGGTCACACTGGGAGACACGTCACGGAACAGATCCAGATGGAAACAGCCAGTTCAGATCATTTTTCAGATCATTAGACATTTTTGTTGGCAGCGAAACAGCCAGTGACAGGGAGACAGAAGGGACAAAGGAGGGTCAGCGGGGAGGAGTGAAAATGATGCTTAAATGGCATCATGCTCAGACAAGGGCAAGCAGGCCAGCAAAGCCTAAATGTTATCTTTAAGTCACTTGGCATTCCCCAGATATCACTGGAAAAGGGGATCTGGATTTCACAGGCACACAGGACTTTTCTTTAATATTGCCCAGAGTCCATATCCCTACATGAATGTCATTTCATTTCAGCTTTTGGCCTGGAAGCACATAGAATGTATTTATATATTTATATATATGTATGTATATGCATGTACAAAATGAGCAATGAAGGCAGAAAACAGGGTCAAACTGAAGTTTGCATCTTCTGTGGGTTTTTCCAATAAATCTATCAATTCAATTTTTCTGGTAGGGACAATCCTTAGTTGACTGCAGTTCACATCACAGCATTACTGTATGGCAGATGTTTGACTAATGTTTGAGCAAGCTATAAAATACATGTGATTGTCACTTACTCTTTGTTTAAAAATATTCCTACTTCACAGTGAAGAGGGAAAGACACTTCTCTTGACATTGTGTGGTGCATTCGAACTGTGGGCCCTCCTCATGCCTTGTGAGGTGAATTTTTAAGCATTCCAGTTATTTAACAGCATAGAAAATCCTTTCTTTAGCTTTAAATAAAAATAAATCCAAGCCCCACTCTCTGCAGAACAAAATGTAAGAGAACACATATTGTGCAGACACATATTGTACAATGCTGCCAACAGCTGTTGCCATAATTAAAGGGAGTAGTATTTGAAACAGTAATAAAAATTAGAAAAAAATATTGAAAATATGACTTTTCACTGGTTTTATTCTAGCAGGCAGCTTCATGTAACACATCTGAAGATAAGAGGCTGTTGCTTATCTTGCAGCACTGATGTTCTGGCATTCTGAGCTTCAGAAACTCTCATTATCTTCATCTTCAGATTTTCACTATCCTTTATATGTTTTAGAAGTAGATGAAATTGCTATCACACCAATATGCCTTTATTTTCTGATAAAACAGCATTACCTCCATGCTAGATAATATGTATTGCTGATGCATCCTAGTAAGCACTTATTCATTTACATAAGATTAGGAAAAATAATATTTTTTTAGTTGTTGGATTAATATGTTGATTAGGTTTGTCAGAATAAAACAACAGCACACGCTTACATAAAAAAACGAAATATCCAGCAAGTCCTCAGAGGCTTTTAATTTAGACTGATTGTGGATATTTTGCTGGCAGGAGATCACATGAAATTTTTGCTGCTTTAATGATAATCACCACATAAAATCTCAGATAACTGTGCCTAGAAAGCAAAATTACAGACTGACTTTCTTATTCATTCTATAATCTGAAATTAACTGACATTCTGTTGTTGTTTATGGACTACACTGTCCCATTGGTCTGAATGGCAGATTACAAATATAAACATAAAAGTATTTGTCTCAGGGAATTTGCAGTCTGCTAGAGGAGTTATCTTAGAAATGATGAAATAACACAACCAGCAAGTCGGGGGTTTTTCTCTTATTCTTGTTTTTTTAGCAATAAAACATCATCATATCACTAACAGGAATTTGCTAAATTTGCATCACTACTAAGAAAACACCTCACTAGAGCATCTGAGAAATGGCTACCATTAAAAAAAGGATAGCTGGTAATTTAAGGCAATGATTAGCTCAACAAGTTGAATATGGCATTGCCAGCCAGCACTGGCTGGATTTAAGATTACTCATTTTAGATGCCAGAGTTTTCATATGTAATGTTCCCAGTTACCAAGGGATAATAGACTCTTCTTTGAAAACCAACTCAAATTTTCCCACCTGGGAGTCCTAAATGAATCCTGACACAGTTTGTACCTTGTTTATGTCAGCCACTATGTGTTATTCAACTAGAACCAAGGGCAATTCTGCAGTGCCTGAGAGTTAAGGAGACTTAACATGTCAGTTTTTCTAACTCAGTGCTTTACAATACAATCCCATTGCCATATAAATCGCCAAGAAATTATAACCTCCTTAACACTATCTTCACTTTCCATTAACCAAAATGTTCTTAACTTTAAATTGCAAAATTAAATAAAGGAATATTGCTCTATCTCACATTACCTGCACTGTTCATCATTTTACTATTCAAGAAAATAGAATGTAACAACAGGATTCAGCCTCTAGGTTCACTGTTAGAGAATTCTAATCAACTTCTACGTTGCACTAATTCAGCTAGAAACAGGAAAGTCTACAGACAAAATTTGTATTTAAAAATATTTCTAGGTACAACCACATTTTCATTTGGCTAATCATTTGTTAAATGCAATTACTCTTTAGAAGTGTAAATCAGCAGTAGCTGTCTTTTTACACAATTGCTGTTGACATTTCTGTTACTTTTAGTACCTCTGCATCTATTTCACATATGCCAATTATATATAATGTGGGCATATTTGCAATGAATTCCAACAAAAGTGTCATGTAACAGCCTAGCAAAAATAAGGCAAATAACACAACTCCAACAACAAAAATACACATCAAAACCTTCAAATAGGCCCACCACAAAAAAAATACTACTGGCTAAAGAGCACGTGTTCTGGCCTCCCTCAAAGGCCAGAAAGCTCAGCTCCTTTGATGACAGAAATGATGCACTATTTAGTTGTGAAGCAAGGTGAGAAACTTCAGCCATTGTCACTGCTTGTCATGAAAAATAATAAAGATGTGTTTTGGTGGCAAGTTTCTTCATAGGTTTCATCTAGATATGACCTTTTCTAAGTGATGGCTTACTCATGGTGAGAATATGCCTAATGGCAGCAGCCCTTCATTTGGTAATTTTTTTTTTTTTTTAATTTTCAAATGTATAGCTCAAAAGAAATTCTTAAAAAACATGAGTACCACATAAAATTCACTGCTTACATATACACAAAAGCCCCATGTATTTTACTTAATTTCCACTGTCTATTTTTTTCCCCTCTACATCTTCAGTGAAGTTATTCTGAGCTCCATCTCGCTCTTGATGATTTGTATTTCAATTGCAACCTCCAGTTTGCAGCTTCTGCACTTTTTTTTTACTTCAGTTCATAATGAAGGTACAAAAAGTCCTTGCCTTGGCAGCCAAGGATGCACCTGTATTTGCTAAGAGTCACAGTAGCTGTGGATGCTGTAGCCCAGGCATTCCCCAACTGCAATTCTCTTTGGCATCATTTATGCAGCCATTCATTGTTCAGACAGGTGAGAGTAGCTCACCTGTTGCAAGGACCATTTCCAGCCTCGTGCATGGTGGAGCATTATCAGTGCAAGCCACAGTAAATACCCTTCGTATGGCAGAAGATAACCAGAGCCGGCTTCACCCCATTTGTCACAGCAGAGTAGCAAACAGCAGTCATTGGTATCTGCTGGTGCAGTTTCAGGGGTGCACAGGTGACTCAAGAATCCCTGCAGATTTTGAAAGCTGTGGTGAAAGCTCCTGCTTTCGCTCGAGATCAGCAAAATTCTATTGAATATAATCCCTTTGCCTACGTCCTAAATTCCCAGAATTCCTCTGTCTTCAAAAGTATCAACAGTGTTGCCTCTCTAAAAGGCACTCAGACAACTGGTGGCTTGCCTATATGCAAGTACCAAGACAAAATATACTTTGTTGTTCTAAGTGAATCTTTCCCAGGTCCGCATTCCAGTTTTCTGGAATTTCTTGCACTGGCAAGAAATAGATTTGCTGAACTCCAAAAAAAACCACTGTTTTCAGCAGTGTCTATAATGTTTTAATCCACCATCCCAGAGCTGGAGGACAAGCACAATAATTGTCTCACCTGCCTCCTCACTGCAAAGTTTGAGGAGTTGAGTTCGTCACAGTGATTGCTGCTTGGCTGGGAGCAGAGACATGTGCCTGAGCTCTAGAGAGTAATGTCATCTCTTTTATCTGCCAAATGCATTTCCCTCTGTATTTGAAAAAGAATTGGACAAGGAGTGACTTATTCAACTTTTCTCCACTGCTGAGTCTTGCAACCCATATCTACAGCTACTGTAGACTGTGTGTTTGTACTGGATGCACCAAGGTATTCCTCACCAGCCTCCGTGCTCCTGATACCATCAGTCATTTTTAAAATGGCGTTAGTAACTCACTGGCTAACAAGTAGACCTGTCTTCCAAAATAGTTTATTATACAAAAGAGCCCAGATAATCAAACTAGTGATGGAATTTTAAAATCACATCTGGCCTGCTTCTCTAGACAACTTCATTCATTCCAATATAAAGTCTATGAAATGAATGTAAGAAATGCAAAAAGCTACTGGGTTTTGGTTTTCAACACCTTTTCGTTATCTGCATTATACTCAAAACTGACGCATGATTTATAAAAATGAGTAAAAATGAGTAAAAGACTCAAACAAAATGCTCTTGGCAAATATTATCATAAGCATTGTTGATCCATTCAAGCATCATTTCCAAGCAGGCAAAATCAAATATAACTATTCTGTAGCCAAGAAAGGAATTAATTCCATACTAATCTAAAGAAGTGCTTCATCTCTAACTGTGTCAAGCCTGGCAACACAGGTATTGTGCCATCCCTTCAGCAGCTGCTGGATAAAGCCTCAAGCTCTGGTGCCAAATTCTACACATACTCCTCACAAACAAGTCTCCTGGAAATGTTTGCCAATAGTAAACAGAAGATTGCAAATGGTTTTGAAGTCACCACCCTGGGAATGTTTCCGTGTATCCCGTGAGTTTATGCACATGGCCTTTGCACAGAGTTTAATCAAAACATTTATATTGGCAGATTCAATATTTCCAGAGCTGTTGGTACCTAACATCCCTGCCTGTTCTGGGGGAGATGGCAGAGGGCAGGTGGTCTGCACAATGGCGATTTATTGCTGGATTGCTTTTAATATGACAACAAATTACTGTTTTGCCAGGTCCTCTCCTGCATGCACTGCATCCCTGGTGTGTTCTGCTGGTCTGTAACCTGAAGGATCCATCCCATCCCTAACCCTGCAGGTTGTCTCTGATATTGAGTGTCCCCTGTTTACATCTTACAGCAACAAATTGCAAGTTTTCTGCATAGAGTCTTAAATTTTCTGGATATAGTCTTTCAAAGAGCAACAGAAAAACAACTCCGCTTACACAGTATCAGGTATTGTCCCAGTCACCTCCTGAAGGCAAACAGCATTCTCACACACACTGCTCAGGTGCAGAAGGAAGCAGCAGCACAATGCCTTACCAAGAAAGTCAAAGGTAGAAGTTGCCTTCCTCTCCTGTTACTGAATGAGGCATGAGATGGTCCAGACTGTTTAGCCTTTAAATGCTGTTCACATTCCTCATTAACCTCGTAATGTGACTTCCTAAAAAGCAGCAGTGAATGTGCTTCAGGAGATGACTTTTTCCACGTGTGACTGTAAAAACTGTAGTGGCTGAAGAAGTCGAAGTCTATCAAATGAGCACAGAAGACTCAGGAGTCACATGATTTCTGAAGATCAAACTTCAGATCTGCTGGCAACGGTGTAAATTCAGGGATTACTCTTCTGAGAGCCACTCACATTTACAGTGGTAGGAACTGTTAGTTGATGTGATGAAGGGCTAATCACCACAAGCACGAAGGCCTGGAGATGGGCAGAGCACAGTACCAAGCAGAGCAAACCCTGTAGCACCTGGTCCTGAGTACTGCCAGGGACCTCAGCACACAACAGCCCAGCCATGGTTTGGGGGTTGGAGCAGTCTTCAGGAGCTGCTGTCAGCAGACAGCCTTGTAGAATGAGCAGGGTTATTGCCTCCAGGTGTTCAGGACTCATTGTGGCAAGGGCATTTGGGAAATGGTGTAAAGTTTACTGCAGGATGTCTTAAAGGAGTTAGTGGGAATGTGTGAGACTTACGGGGTTTTAAGGGTAAAGACCAAAGGCAAGAACAGGAGGTTGAAGGTTGCTTGTGAAGGAAGAAGCATGGAAAATACAGAGATCAGTGGATAAAAAGAGCTAGTTGCATGTGACCGTGCTGCTGGTCATTATGGTTGTTTTGTGATGCCCTGATTTTCTTTTTAAATTGCATGTCTTACTGCTTTCCTGAGTGAGGGAGCATGTTCTGTGTGCATGTGTCTGTGTGCAGCAGCTGGAGTGAAGCCATGGAGCAGAGGGCCTGCGTGTCTGGGTGCCAGTAGCTGGAGAAACCAGTGTGTGTTTGTGTGCTTTTCCCTAGGGAACACCAGTCCTGGAAGAGTCCATGTAGGATAAGAGGTGTGGGAGCCAGCTATGGGGAAGGCTGGATACCAGAGAGACACCAGGGGTCTGGCAGTCAGATACTGGCGTGACAATAGGCCTGCACAAGCTCCCAGAGGGATGTGTGTGTATGTTTACATGTGTGTGTGAGTGTCTGGCTGCAGCAACCAGACAGGAGCTGCAGACTCATCCCTGTAATCACATGAACGTCCTGGTCTCCAAGAGATCAGCCAAGAATAAATGGATGGCAGAGAGGCAGAGGTCAGGCAGAGCATGGAACAGTGCCGTGTGTGACCCAAGGATTCACATGCACCCGTTCCCAACCATCAGCTCAAACAACCCTGCTGAGCTGGACACAGAAGGCTGCAGGCAGGTGGCTTGAGGTTGTCACAGCTCCAGGTCACATGGAGCACAGTCACTGCCTGTGCAATTCATGCCTCTCCCGAGACAAAAGGAGCAAGATCCTGAAGCAGAGGTGGCCACGCAAGAGCAGCCGTGTGGTGGAAGACACAGATGGGGGCTCAAGTGCTTTGCAGTATTGCACTGCCCACAGACAGCCTGTGCCCACAGGGCACCCATGGGACAGCCAGAACCTGCCTGTCAGACAGTCTGATGGAAAGTCTGGAAGTGGCACAGCTCCCTCCAGGTGGACTAAGCTGTGTCCCAGGGGTGTGGGTTGCAGCGGTGTTTCAGCTCCTGACTCACAGGACAGCGCTCAGCTATGGACTGAGGCCATCCTTCCATCTCTGGCTGTAGTGGCACATCTGTCTCCTGATTCAGGGGGCCAGTAGGGCCACCCCTCCTCACCCCACAGGTTGTTGGTACAAAACAGGACAGTGGGGACACAGCCCCTCAGGCTGCTCCCTGCAGCTGCTCCTGTGCCACTACAGCAAAGCCATGTACTTGCATTCACTTGTAGCTGGGGCACCGGTGCTGAATTCTTAACAAAACAGACTCTGATAGGTTGCAACTAAGATGCAAACAGATGGCAGAAGGCTTTGAGCTCAGCTGATGTGAAGAGCTGTCAGAAGGAACTGGGAAGTGCTTTCCCTTTTCAGGGTGGTGGAAAGGGGTGGCTCCAGGCGATGCCACACATCCTTGCCAAAGGCATCGCACCTTCCCACTGGTGCATCTGCAGCTCTGGGTTCCCAGGGAGCTTTCTTGGAAGCCAGCAAGGGGTATCTTTTAATGCATGGAAGGTGAGGGGCAGAAGAATCGCTGCCTTTAGCAATTGGCCTCAGTCCAGAACTGCAATCCGATCCAGAATCTGTTTCTAGCTCAAGAGTAGAGGAGGATTATAACTGCCCTGAATTTTGTATTAAATGGACGATGTTAGAAAATCCTGTACACATCTGAGAAACCACAAGCCTAGGCATTAAAAAGACATGCTTCCTTAAAACTTATGAAAGTAAGAATGTTCACCTTTCTGCTCAATTACAAGTGTTCAGGGGACAATAGAGCTGTGCAAGGAACAGGCAATTTGTAATTGATTTGATTTATTAGGTTGTTTTTCTGCTCTTTGAATATCTATAAACCTGCTGCAACTGTTACATGCATTTGTTTATTCAAATACATTTGACTAACAGTATTCAGAAGCTTTGACAAGGTGGATTGATCATAAGTAATCAAAACCTGAATAGTGTTGCATAGCTGTAATTTGCTAGGGGAAAAAATAAATGGTTTAACAAACCTGGAAAGCACAGAAGTACTTGTAGGTAGTAGAAGTTGCTTTCAGTGTTTGTTTTTTGTGGTTTCAAAACTGACTCCCAAAACTCTTGCCAGGATGACAATTGTTCCTATAGGCACAGCATGCAAACCTTGAAGTTGGTAAGCATGTTCATTCAAATGGAATTCATTTAAAAACTCAGCCACTGTTTGCATACTTTTAATTACATACAAAGAACTGGCAGTGCAAGTAACAGAAAATAAAAAAATGCAAAGAGAAAAGTCATGCCTTAAAAATTAAGCTCCTTGTTCAAGCCCCAGTAGACAACATCAGAGCTGGCCCTGAAGAATAAAGAGCAGAAAAAAGAAAACCAGAAAACAGTTCTCATTTTTCCCAACTTCCCAAGTTGCATCCAGTGAACACTCTTTTCTTTGCTCTCGCTTTGTGCAGACCACTACTGTGATAGCAAAGCCATGTTCTTTGCCTGGAAAATGTGAATATTCCCTCTGAAGAGCACTTGAAGCATAGCAGGAGGAAATACTGCGGGGAAGAGAGGTTTCTCTGAAACCAACCATAATGGATTCCTTTTCATTCCTGTGCTGAGGGACTTGCTTCAGAGCAGAAGAGTAGTCTGGCTCCTTCAGAGATAATGTTCCTTGTATCAAATGGAGACTGAAAGGGGAAATATTTTTTCCTTGGGGTACCCGTCTCTGGTCCTCAAGGGCTCTGCATTGTATAGGGCCAGGGCAGGTGAAGGATTTGTGGTCCAAGAGTTAAAGCAAGAGGAACGAGAGATAGGACCCCTGGATTACAGCCTTTGCTCTGGCATAGAGGTAAATAGTCACTTACATTCAAATAACAACTTCCCCTTTGAATTATTTTTTTCTATTCCCTACCAATCTCAGCTTATCTCCCCAAAATGGTCTTCACTTCTAAAATCAATTTATAACCGATCAGACAGCTAAAATAGCTTCTTACAGTAGGTGTCTCTAGTCAATGACTGATTTGCATTAAGAAAGATATGACAGCAAAGTGTGAAGAGAAAAGAATGATAGTTTAATTTTAGAAAAATTCCACATTCATCTGAGAAATGATTACTAAGCACTGTGTATGTTCATACATAAATTACTTCTAAAAATGTGAAAAAGATATTAAAATGCTAAGTATTTTCTTGCAGTGGGAGCAGGAAGGCTCCAGATCAGATGCTGTGGCCTTTTGCAGGAAGGGACAGAGCAGACTCACATCCAGTGGCACTGACTGTGGCACTGAGCAAGGACAAGGGGAACAGCCCTGGGGGATAGGAGCAGAGGGATGCAGGAGGAGAGGGAGGCTGAGAGAGAGAGGCCAAAGCACCTTCCAGCCCCTCTGGGGAAGGGTGAGAAGCCTGGCGCTCTGTGTGTGTGAGCTCTGGGACACCCCTCCTGCCAGCTCTGTTCAGCCTTAGACAGCCCAGGGGACAGCAGGCACGTGTAATTATGGGAATAAAGAGCGAGGTTCCCACCCAGGCAGGCTGGGAGTGGCAGGCCCGCTCCAGCTCCAACCTCTGTGCAGCCAAAGGCAGCTCTGAGGAGCGTGACACAGGCATCAGGGGGACGTGCCAGGAGCCAGGTGCCAGCTCCCAAAATAAGTCCTACAGCTTGTCAACAGAGCTCTGTCATCTCTATCCAGAAAAAGACTAATAGTGGGCTGACGCTTGGCACTGACAAATTACCAGGTTGCTCAAACTGGGATTTGGATTGGCTGCTGAGGTTTGTTTCGATTTTTTAAGTGTCTTTATTTTACCAGGAAAAGCTTTTTGCTTTGTCTGCTCGTGGTCCAAGCTGGCAAAAAACAGCCTGGAATCTCCCACAGAGGAAGCCCAGACCCTGCCAAGGCCTGTGCACAGGCATTCAGAGGCAGCAGAGACCTCACTGCAAGATAAATTGTAGGCTCAGAGCCTATAAGGGAAGGGAGGGAAA
>NW_008238126.1:1190098-1216034 GCF_000691975.1 Corvus brachyrhynchos
AAGAGTCGAGAGGTGAGAAAGGTGTGTGAGGAGGCAGAAAGACAAGAAGAAGGTCACTGCAAGACCATTAGAGCATAAATTATGTTTTTTACTCTATGTGTCTCATTTTTCAGTGTCAAGAAGAGAATGCATATGCAGTGTTTGTCCCACGCCAACACACTCTGGGAGAACAGACATCAGTCACTGGCTGTGTCACATTTTTATTAGCTAAGTTTTACAGAATCATCCCTCCAAGTAGGGAATGCATCACAGCTCAGGTTTGACAGGAATATTAAAGGCAATATGTACTTTGATATATCAATCCAAATTTGTAGGCAGCAGAGGCCAGACTTGATGTAAAAAATTATTATTTCTTATTAAAAAGTTAAGTTTGTGGCCCTCTAATGAAGATCTCACTATCTCACATAAAGGTCTGCTCCAAACAACCCAAACTTGTGTTATCTGACATTTTAATTAGTTTCATTTCATTGCCTTGGATTCATCCTGTCTTCTTGCATTATAAGTCCTAGAGCATTTGACACTCTAATGTATAAGATCATTTTAGAAAGACAGCAAATTTTATTAATGTTGACTTGGTTTCTACACACTAGAACTCCATTATTTGACATATCTGCTCTGCACATCACTTTACTTCCCTGAAATGTAATGGGAAACTCTTTCCTGGCTTCATTCAGGAGAAGAAAATTACTGTATAAGCAAATCACACGGAGGGTGAGATCTTTTAAGGATTTTTGCTCTTAGGAGACAACGCAGAACAGGAACTTCTCCTCTCAGAACTGCAAAGCCATGAGTACCAGCAGAATGGCTCCAAGTTCCTTCACACAGACTTCCCAATGCATTTCCTACCAGAGGTGGGAATAAAGTAATTTTTTCATATATGGTCTGATCCAAAGACTGAAAGGCAGTGGGAATCTCCTCAGCAGACTTGAGAGCTCAGCTCATTGAGAGCAGCATGATTCCATCATCCCAGTACAACTGAGCACTTTTTTGTGTTCTTTTGCAGCTATAGCACTGTGTAAGGGATTTCTTTGTCCCATGAAAATAATTTAACTAGCCCTTAAAAACCTTACACCATTGTATCATGACACTGAACATTCAAAAGCACTTTGAAACTAAGCAGAACTCAAGCATTTCCCACCCAAGAGACTAAAGAGTAAGTTGCTTTATTTTGCATAATTTTCTTTCAAAAATTTTAACAGATTTGTCCAAAACAGGCAAACACCAGTGTTAAGCAATGCATTTTAGACAACAATTTCACACACTCACAGAGCGGTCAAAATGCTATATAACAGAATGATTCCATGGTAAAAGGATTATGCTGGCTTACACCAAAAGCTCTATGTCTAATTTAGGACTTAGGCATTCCGAGCAATAAAATCAAAAAATGGTGGAAAATTAAATTTTTTAATCACCAGTGCCAGAGGTTTACAGATGAGCTTGAGTCAATTGACTGAAATTTGAGTTGAAAAGTGCCGTTCCCCACCCAGCAATGGGGATGTCTCCAATTTTCCATTGTTCAGGGCAGAGCCAGGTTGCCAGAATTCAGCTCTCTAGATTCACTTTTGTTAAATTTGTGTTCTTAGACACAATGCATGGATTTTCACCCAGGACTTCTGTGTAACAGAACATCCTCACTGCCTCTGTTGATTGACTATTGCTGAAATTACATTCCAGTGCTTCTGAAAACAGCGCAGCTGGCTGAAACCTAACAGGAGCCACGTGCCAGAAAATTCCTCAAAGACTTTTTTCCTCTCTGGATGAAGCTAACAAAAAGAATACTTTCCCTTTCTTCCCCAGGTAGAAGCTTCTTCATTCACCGCATGGAAAGGAAATTTAATGATGCTTTTGCTTTTTAGATGGTTTGCTCTTTTTTTCAGGGCTTCAGGAGGAGTAGTTTGCTCTGAACCCCTGGCCCCATTTTCTGCAGCAGGTTGGCAGTGTTAATTTGATGGGCTACACGTCTCTGTGGGAAACAAAGGAGCATCCCTGGGATGGATTCTCCCCACCAGGAGTCTCAGAGGAGGGCTCCCAGGCAGGAGAACTAATCCACTTGTGTCCATGTAAGTGTCCCAGGATGTTAAAATGCTTTCACTCTTCAGTCTTCTGCTGCTGGTCAGAAGGGTCTGTGTTAAAAATACAGAATCTGCCTTAAAGATCTGGGTGATTAATTTTTGTTCTTCATCTGAGAACACAGAAACAAAGCAAGACAAGCTGAGGTCTAAACCCCACCAAAGAGTCCCCAGAGGTTTCTACAGGACGCACACACAGAGCAGGGCTGGCTGCAGGCTCAGGGAGGACATCTCCACCATCTGCAAGGACGTGGAAATATAACACATTCCTTGCTCTACTCCATGTGTTCATATCTGGGGACAGGAAAACTCCCCTGCCATGGTGTGGGTCTCTGCTTGGAGTCCAGTGGAGCCCCTGCTTTGGAAGCCTCCTTGTCTCCTCCCTGGGGCTGCACTGTCACAGTCAGTGTAGAGGCTGAAAATCCAGCCCTGAACACCACGATCACCTTAAATGACTGTCTGGCACAAATAAACTTTTCCTTTCCAGGCACCTCCAAGCTAAGCTCTGGACTTTTCCAATGCAAGATGACATTCTGCTATTAGTATGTGACCCCAGGAGCCAAAGCCCTGCAGGGCCCCACCATGGACATGAGTGGCACCTGACTGCACGAAAGTAGCACTGCTCTCCCATTTACCCAGCTAAAACCCAAATATTTACTTGCAAATTGAGCTGAGCTGCAGCTCATCTGTACCAGCTGGTTATCCCATTGAGCAAAGAAAGGAGGGAAATGGATTTCTTCCTGTTTTGCTTGCTGGTCAAAAGATTAAAAGCAATATAGTTGTGTTGGTCCCTAGGTATTGTCTGATTAATATCCTGCTAGCCTGCTGGCAATTTGCCAGAATTACTTCTCCTTAAATGAAAGACTGTTCCATGAGCTTAAATGGATTTTATTAGCATAACACTAATAATTCAGCACTTAAAACCCAGTGAAAATATTTTAAGTAAATATAGGCATGTAGTGCCTACTAAGGTTCCTTCCTGCTTTCTTTCCAGGTGAGCAAAGAACTCCAGTGTATCAGATATTTCGCCACTACAGTCAGGTCAGAAGAGTGTAACTTTTACAGGAAAGGGGTTAGGAAGCCAAAAGGAGAGCAGCCCTGAGAAAATTCCTTTTCCCTGCGGCATCTGGAAATTTGTCTCTACTGATTTTAAATGGTGTTGATCAGGTAAGATGTAACAGAGAAATCTTCTTCCCTACCTTCAGGTTTCTTGGCCACTACCTGGACTTTCCCAGCTGAATCTTCTCTGCTGACCCATATATCATCTCTTTCTCTTGCCTGTCTCTTCTAGCACGTTTCACATTAATGACCATTCTGAATTCTCCAGCATGTCATTTCCTTTAGTCTTCTTTGTAGCAGAGGTTTGTAGCCAAGTTCAGTTTAGAAAGCACCAGCACGAGGCTGGAGTCAACAGCCCATAGGGTGCCTGAGATTGCTGCATTTATTCAGTGTTATTCATATGTCTGGGAATGCAGCTATGGCAAGCCTACCTTTTGCCTACTGTCTGCATCAGCCACTCATGTCAACAGGGATTTCAGAGGCGATAACTCCTCCCTGTCACCTCTAGCAGTGGTTGCTTCCCAAATAGTGCTCCCTGAGGGACTGACATGCCATAGAAGAAGATAAATGTTCTGAGGACACTCACTAAAAATACCGTGTGTTAATCCCCCAATTAAAAGTCTCTGGAGGAGAATAATGAGTGATATGCTAGCAGTTCTGTAGGTTTGCAGTTGTCTGATATCCCACATCTGGGAGCTACTGCCCTCGGGTAGCAGCTAATTGGCCCCAGTTACCACAGTGCCTCACAGTCCTTAATGTATGTATCATCACTCCTGCTCAGTAAAGCAAAAAAGGACTGATTTCAGCTCGACAGACTTGGAGCTGCATTTCAGAGAAAGCAGGGAACTGACTTTACAGTATTATACTCCATGTATAAATCACAGACCGAGGCAAAATCCAGGTCCTGACAAGTATTTTCTACCCAAGGGAGAAACTGGCTACAGAAGATGTTTCTTTGGGTCAAATACATTTATTTACGAGGACTGCAAAAGTGCTGCTTCCCTGTCAAAATCCAACAACCAGCATGTTCTTCACCTATCCCCTCTTGGCCAACTCTGTAACCAGAAAAAAGCTGTTGCAAGGCCTTTTTTTGATCGAAGATCCACTGATTGCTCTGTCTCCTCGGTTTTGTGTTACTTTCTGCCTCTGTCTCTGCAGAAGTCCTGCTCCTTCTCTGGCAAGCACACAAAGATCACTACCTCTCCCTCCAGGCCTTGCTCTTTTATTCCCACGGGCCTGTGTAATTCAGCCTTTGTGGGAGTTTAAGAACTTGCTCCCATGGTTTTGGAGACTTGGTACAACCAGAGAGCCCTGTAATTTGTAAGGCTTATCTCTGAGCCCACTCACCACCCCCTGCAATGCACCCAGGCTGTAACAGGGCTGAGATACCTCAAGATGGTTTTTTTCCTTTAAACTCTCCATTCACATTGATTTCAATAGGAGCTGGATGCTTAATCTGCTTATACACTTCTGAAAATCCTATTAAGTGCCTCTTTACTGCTCTAGGTGCCTAAATATACTTTTCTTAATTTGGCTCTAAGTGATTTGCATCCGTCATCAAGATTTTTGAGAGCGTGGCTCGAGGGGAGAGGCCTCCCTGTCACAGCCCCTCCATGCAGTCTGTCACTTGCTCAGATACCTAAACTGTGAGCTGAGCTCCTGCAAAGATGCTGTGGCAGTGTGAAATATGTCTATTAAACTGTGAACACTCTTGGCGCTGCTGCATCCTTGTCTCTCCTGCGCCAAGCACAAGTGTCCCCTCCCACCAGATCCCTCACCATGGGCTTGTCATGGCCTCATCTCCCTTTCCACCACTGCCTCAGACACAGACCGTGTCCTGCAGCAGGTCCCAGCTGCAGGTGGAGACACAGCTCTTTGGTGAAGGTGGGGAAATGCATTTGGGGAGGGGGGAAGGGATGGTTTGGCTGCTTTGGGGGCAGCAGCCAGGACAGCAGCAGTGTCTCACCTGGCCATCCTAGGGAATTCAATGCCTGTGGCTCAGAAATGTCTTTGCTCAGCTGTTTTTATCTTCCTTGGTTTGCACTTCCTAAAGTCACTGGCAAGAAAAACTGTGAGAGGGTATAGATCTGAGAGGCTCAAAGGAGCAGAAGTTCAGTTCTAGGGTTTGTGCTAATCACTTCTCAGTTTGGGGAAAGGGCATTAAAAAAGGGTCTGTGCCTATAGAACCAGTGCTGGATGCAGTAACTGCTTCCTGCACTCACTGGAGGTTGAATTGGGGCCAAGAAGAAAGGAAACTGGCCACAGCCAGGCTGGTACCCATCTATGGACAGCTTGGGAAAGATGGGCTCTGCTGGCATCCTCAGCAGCTCTGCCCCACTGCAAGCGTCATCAGAAAGGAGAAGAGAGGAAATTAGCACCTCGAGAATTACAGTTTAAACAGTCCTCAGAGCACCTTTAGCTATTCTAAAGATGAAAAGAAACTTTGAAAGGGGGATTAAAGGTAGGATGGTCTGGTTTTGATACAGAAGAACAACTGTGTTAAAAGAGCCATGAAAAATGGGAACATATTTCAAGATCTGAGCATACTTTCAGAGAAATCTAGAAAAGTGCAAATATGGAAATGCTCTGAATCTGGTCAGATCTTTCTCCTCTTACAGGCCCTAGGCTGCAGCCCAGAAAGCCTTGATAAACTAGAGCCTAAAGGTCTATTTGGTCTTTGCTACTGATTTCTCCCAGCACTAATTCTGTTTGCTATTAATCACAGGCAGCACCTGAAGTGCACCAGCACTCACAGCAGCCCCATAAAGGACTCAGCAGTGCAGGATCCAGCCTGTGAGCTTCAGTCTGCAACTTCTGACCTCTTGGGTCTTTCCTTGCAACATGTCACCTTGGGCAGGCCTCACAACACATCTGTGCTCCAGTCCCTTGTCTGCAATACTGTAGTAATAACAACAGGGGCCCCATGCAATCTTTACAGATTGTTTAGTAACCATTTGCAGTGGACACTCACAGCTGTACTGAGGATAAATCCCCTTTCTGCAAAGAGTGAATTAAGTGTCCGTGCAAAAAATCTAACCAGTTACAACTTGCTGATACACACCGAACAGGCAGACAGTCCAAATCCAGAAAAAAAATTTTAAAAAAAGAATAAAAAATATTATTTGCTCATCCTCCCTTTGCAGCTGTGCAATGAGCAGAGAGAGGAAGAAAAGGAAAAGGTTAGCCCTGTTCTCGGCGGAAAGCAATGAGAATATTCTTGCCCTTGGATCTGCCAAGCTTTCAAGGAAGATCCCCGAGGTGGATATCCTCAAGGAGCAAATGTTAACTAACAAAGAGAGAGTTGGACAGGCTCTCTTTCTTGGGAGAGAGGAGCAGGGTTTCCCTCAGTGCCACTTCTCATGAGACCTAGAGCCAGCGGCCAGAGTATAACCTAATTAGGCCAGAAAGGGTGATTAGCTGTTTATTTTGAGGATGTTCAAACCATGCATTCACATTATACACTGCCCTGGGAGAAGAAGGATGCTGTTTATAGTTCCAGGCCTACGGGATCAGCAAAGTTTATTTTCCCCTACAAATGAAGGCCTGTTCTACTTATGTTCTTTCAGCTCAGATTGGATCTGTTTATTTTCACTCATCTGCAGGAAATGGGAATATTTCAGTCTATTATTTTGAGTCCAGGGAAGCAGTTTGTATCACTTAACCATGGGCAAAGGCAAATTAGTCACAGCCTTCACATGCTACCTCAAGAGGTTTGTTTCACAGCAGTAACATTAGTGGCAAAAGGATTTACAAAACCCCATAGTGCAAATTCTGCTTCTTGAACCTTTTCTGGAAGGCATGAGAAACTTTGTTAAACCCCACAGATAACTGGTACTCCACTGTGGGAAATGAAGTTGATCAAGTTGCCCCTCTTCCCAGCAGGAACTCCATGTATTGATGTTTTGATCAACTTGATCAACTTGATCAACTCATTGTCCCTCTTCCCAGCAGGAACTCCATGTATTGATGTTGCACTGAGGAGCTTAATGCAATATTTTTAAAGAATCTTGCTGCTTCTTTATTGAATGTAGCTCCTGATTTGTGAGGCTGTCTTGAGGAAGAGCACTGAGAAAGGAAAATGTTGGTGGGAGAGAAGGGAGGTGCAATGATGGTCCTCACATGTGGCTTCTGGTCAGAGCAGTGGCAACAGCACAAAAACATCTTCATAATATATAAAGCACACCCTGCCAAAAGCTACAGTGGGATCCCTCTTCAGTGTTTCCAAATATTTGTTTGAGTTGGCTTCATGTTTAGTTATAAAACAATCCCCGTTTGCTAGAGTTTGTTAACAGGATTTGTTTATGTGCTTTGATCTTCTATTTTTAATCATCTCTCATGTCCATGAAGCCTTTGGTAAGATTATCCGTTGATAAAAGTGCTCAAATTATAGCAAATGGACTGTGAGGTGACAATATAAGTTAGAGAGGATTTTAATTCCTTTGAAGTCAAGCTTTTTGATGGTCAATTAAATTATATTAATTGTATCTTACTTATTTTAAACTTAAATCAAGATTATTTTTCAACTGCTGGAATTTAAAAATTCTGCAGAAGCCAGGCAACTGCAAGTGCTGTGAATGCAAATTTTATCTGTTGCCTGCATTCAGCAGAAGAAACAATCAAAAATGCACCAAATACTGTGATGAAAACAGAAATTACTGGCAACCAATTATAAAGATATGGAGCAGCAGAAGGTGCAGTGTGTTACATACATTATGGGGCTGCCAGAATAGGCTACTTAGGGATGTACAATAATAATTTAGATTGTTGATCATAATAATCTCATGCTGGTCATAACTGTCTGGCTGTTACTTTATGCTTCCCCAGCCTGCCTGCTGAATCCATTTGCTGATTTCTGCACTTGTTCATAGTTAGCAAATTGTTCAAGGCAAAGTGAATTTTGCTGTTTGTTTGTTTTACTGGCTCTTAAGAAGGGAACAGGAACCTCCATGATCTCCTTCACTGAAAATAATTAAAAAATCCCTAATGGATGCTGTAAAAATTCTTCTCTAGGAAAGACAAACTCAGCTGAACTCTAGCTAAATTAACTGATATCCCTCATGATCCACTAATTTTCATGATGGATTACGGGGAAGCTTTATGAAGTTCAGAAATAGCATTGTGTTCCTCCCTCCTCCTCCTCAGGGCAGGGTCCTGCCGGCTGCCACGGTCGATCAGCAGCGAGCAGAACTTCCCCACTGCACTGAACATAATCCTCCAGTCCACTGGTTTAAGGGAACCTAGAAGGACCAGTTTTCAGAGTAATGAGGGTTAGATGCTTCCCAAGATAGCTAGACAGCCTCCATGGGTTTTTATGATGAGCCAGTGCAGTAGAAGTTACAAAGTGCCTGTAGCCTTTACCTGGGTGTTTTTCCCTTTTCTTGCGAAAAGGCCAAGTGGTCTCAGACATCCAACTTCCTGGGAGCAGGCTTCTCATGCAGACCCCTGAAAAAAACTTCTTTGAGGTACAGATGTTTGTCTTTGTTTTCTTCCAAATCGTTTCCTTCTTGTCCTGTTCCTGTAAAAAAAATATTAAATTATATTTGTTCCATTTTCAAACATTCCCCATGATTTCTAGGACAACAAAACATACAAAAGTAGGATCTATTGATTTGCAGGGTTTTCATACAGCTTTCTTGTAGACTTTTAGTTGTTCTTTCTATATGATCAAGAAGTCCAACGCAGACAGTAATTTAACCAGAAGCTTGGTTTCAGCTCTTCTGGGGGAGGAATATTTCAATATTTCAGATTGTTCTGTTGTACATAAGAAAAAAAGTAGTTAAAATCTGATTAGCCAGTTAATTCTCCTGAAATACATGACTGACAAGCATTCATAATATTTACTTCTGATTATTAAGTCATTTCTAGCCTTGTTAAAAATTTTTGACATTTCTATGGAATTTGCTTGTAGGTTTTCTGAGGCATTTTGAGAAAATCCATTGGAGTATGGCTGTTTGCTCCCAATACACATAGGAATTTATGCTAAATTGGATAACAAAGCTGCTTGGGTTGGAAAACAAATTAATCCACCCAGTCATATATAAAATGCCCAGAAGAAACAGAACAATAACAGCTTTTTCTACATTTTACTTCTGTCAAGACAGAATGAAACATTCTTGTCTCCAGGGATCTTCGAGCCCCCACTCCCATCCTTCAAGTTTTATCTTCCCTCCCCAGATTCAGAATTTAAGAAGCAGAATTAAATGGTTTTAGAAGAGGTGATTGTGGCAAGAGGGGATCCTGTCAATCAAGGAACAAGTCCATGGCCATGTGAACATCCAGGATAAAATGCTCAGTGCAACCAGACAGGGGGTCCAGGCGCTGCTGTGGGCAAGCAGAACTGGGATCTGAAGGTCTGATAATCGATGCAAGGTGATCAATACAGTGATGGAGGGTCTCTGCTGCTGTTCATCTCAGCCAAACATAGAAGCTTAAATGCAGGTGTTTCTCTCCAGTGACTTGGACCTCTTGCTCACATGAAAGCATCCACACGTAGCAAAACAAATCCCACCCTCTCCTAAGGATGCTTGCATTCCCTGAACTGCTCAGGAGGGAACACTCTTCCCTTTCTCCTGCACTTGCAGCTGCCCAAGAGGAGTGTGTGTGCTCAAAGTTTGTTTTGAAAGAGCAGTGCCCCTGATGAGGAGCACTGGGGGAAGTTCTTGCCAGGATTAAAGAAGGAAGAAATTGCATGTGTTCAAGTAAAGAGTTTCTATCAGAGTCCAACAGAGACAAAAAGGCATCAGAAATTCACCTCAGGGGAAATCCTAGGCTGTATTTTCTCTGAAAAAAACACCTAAGCTCTACATCACGGATGTGTCTGGCAAAGGAATCTGACTAGCAAAGTTCATCCACATCTGCTGTCTTTTAAGAAAGGGGTAAAAGTATATTTGATGCAGCGTTCGGTTATTTGCTCTTTGGAAATCCAGGTCCCAGGGAGTTATTCTCTCATTCTGCTTTATTGGTTTTCCCAAGATCTGTGCAGTTCAGCTCCATGGTAACTCAGGAACTTCCTTAGTTGCTTACATATTGATGTATACAAGGAAAGCACAGTGTTAATACACTGTTTGAGCATCTCTAAGGTATATTTAAAATATCTAAAAAGTGTGGCAGAGTAGGATTTATAGAGGATACAGAACAGTGCTGCCTTGCCTCAAGTTGTAGTGGTTGTCTCTTGGGAAGTTCTACCAAGTCACTCCAGGCTTTACAACAACTAAAGTCATGCTAAACTCCTGTCCACACTGTTAAGCAACATTTGTTCTCCCTGTCCTCTAGCACATACAATAAAAAAATATGAGGTGATTAAAAAGGGGAAGCAAAACAGAGGAAAAAGGACTTGCCCTACAGTAATTAGCTGTGTCTAGGCTTACTAGACAGGTGCTACTGATTTAACAGCCAGGATATGAGCCCTGTAATCCTCATTCTCTGCTGATCCACAGCCCACCACCACTCTGCTCAGCCTGCCAGGCCTGGGGTTTTTACAAAGAACAGAAATGCTAGAGGGGCTGGTGCATGTCCACGTTCTGCCCTGACATATACATGCATAATCAGAAAGTACTTCAGGCGTTAGGAAACAGAAAAGCCATAACAATTCCCATAACACAGATCTGAAATCAGATCCCTGGTTCCTAAGCTTTCATCCTAGTGCCCAGTCACCAGCTGGCTGCTCCTGTACATGACACAGGTTCAGTTACTTTGAATATCTGTGTGTTGATTTTTATGAATTATGATGGGGTCCAGACAACAAAATGCACTGCAACAACTGCAGTGCAAGCTGCAGCTCTGGAGGTGCTGTGGGCATTCATTAGTTAAAGCTACAAGGACCTGGTGTGGAGAATTTAAAGCTTTAGCAGCATTCTGCACCCTCTCACTGTTGTTAGCTTTGAATATCCTTGGGATTAATTTTTTAAATACTTCAGAGAAGATGGCAAGAAAAGTAGAAATTACCACCAGAGGGGGAAAAAAATCTCCCACATGTTTTGGGAGAGAAATAAAGCTGCATGTTACCCTTTAAATACTTGCATTGAGAACAGGAGAAGGATCACCTTCTATTATTTCAGTTGCTGTGAGTGACCTACGATGAGATATTTGTCCAAACACAAGGGAAAGAAGCTAAAGATCTGCATCAACGTGTCCTGAGATCCTCTGGAATGGTTAATTTTTTGAGGACTGTTCTACATTGAAAAGCCCACCTTTGAAAATTGGTAATGAGTAACCAAAGATGTCAAACCAAAGACCATTGCAGCAGGCTACATTATTGAACATGTCAGAGTAATCACAGGATCCTCACTCCCTCCACTAACAATAGGCAAGCACCACTCACTGGCTTCAGATCTGGAGATGGAGGCCTTCCCTTGAGAGTTTCACAGAGTTCTAAGGTGGTCTACATCATCCTCCTGCTCTGGAAGTGTTTCTGTCTGAAAGATGCTGCTGTACAACATCAGGGTCATTTGAGGTGAGGTTCACTTGGTGGAATGCAACTTTCTGGATGGTGTATGTTCATCTGCAACCCTACAGCTAATTTCTGAAGCTGAAACAAAGCCAAATGCAGAAAAAATTAAAATGGTTGGGTTTTTCTCCACGTTATAAAGTCCCTATGGACCATTAGCATGAAGCCCTTTATTCTTACTGATATTACTATTGTTATTACATTTTTCATTTTGAAGTGACAGTAAGAAAATAATTAGGAGTTTGTAATTTCTTTGATTAAAAGAAGGGAAACTTGCCCAAGTATATATGATATATATTTGTGTAACTATACTAATGCTACAGAAAATACATTTACATGGTCAGAATCCAGATCCAGCCTATGCAGATAAAAACGGTGAAAGAAAAGCTACTTTACTTCTGGAGACATCTGTTGTCTGCTACTACATAGAGAACTAACTTCTAACTAGATAGATCTTACAGAAAATGTTTGGCAATATTTGAAGCATCCTGCATGTTCCATCTTGTTCCATCATTTTGCTTTGGCAGTTAAGTTCAGCCACACGATGCTAAGGCAAAAACAGTCATCTGACTTGTAAGTAAATAATAATACAGTCACAGGAGCTATCTATTATTTAAGGTTTCAGAAAAATTTTCGCTTTAAAGTTCATGTCATTAGAATGCTTCAGCACATTCCTCTCTGCATAGCCCCATGGTTAGATCCCAATCAGAGGAAAATATTTGAAAGTTGCAGGTTTTAGGAGGAGCTGCTCTTTCAGACCACAGAATAAGAAATTTGTGACTTTCCATACTAAAAGTTTTGTGCATTCATAACTCAAAATAGGCAAAATTGAACAGAAGTTTCTCACTGGTCATGCTGACAATGAAGACATAGAATATTTTTTCCCAAGAACCTGGGGGAGAAATTGGTTTAAAAGTGATCTCCTCACCCAGTATAACCCCATGAGAAGTTTAGTAAAAGGGTAAAGTACATCACCTGTCCTGTTTCTAATTCTATCCTACTTTGATGGTTGGAGATACATTATATATTATATGTATATCTGGGGGATTATATTAATCAAACTTACATAAAAGTCCCCTAGGTCTGCCCTTGTTGCCATCTAATGGAAAGCGAAGGCCTCAGCCTCCAAAGATCATCCTGAAATTCACTTCTAGCCTATCTCCTTTTATGAATATTCTTAGCAGATGCTGCCAATGAATGTACTCAAGCAGTCATTTAAATTCTGCTGCTTTCTCAGGAAGGGAATTCTTTACAAATTATATTTGGTAGCATCTACTAATTCATTCATTCTCTTTCAAATGCCAGCTATAGCCTGATCCTGCATGAATGTTCGTGTAAAAAACTTCCCCTTTAAACATTGAGACTCTAAGACTCAGCAGTGAAAATACTTGAATTGCTGATTTTGTTTTCTAAAAACAAAAATTATCCTGAAAACAGCACATTCCTATGTGATGTTTCCACCTTGATTAAATTACACACTTCCCACTGGAAAAAAAATTCATTTTCCACTTTATATTTATGGAAGCATCAGTCCACCTTCCTGAGGTTTCTCTGCAGTTCAGACGAGGGCAGTTTGCACTTTGTACCAATCAGCTGTTTACTGCCTCAAAAAACTGGGCTTCTGTAGGATGAGTCACCAGGCATGGGAGATTCGAAGATCAATTCCTGGGTCCCAACTAAGGAACACTTAAACTGTGCCTAATTTAATTTAAAAGTACATTTAAATGCTTCTCTGGGTTGGACTTCTGAGTTTAGACCACAACTTAACATTCAATGGGCAGCAGGTTTCAGTGAAAATCCCATTGTACAAAAAGCAAATGCGCACTCAGGAGTGACATTTCACATGACAGCTAATTAGGAACTTCAGCTGATGGATGATGGACGTGGGCTAAAACTAAGGACAATGCAGACTTTGCACTGCCTGCTTCTGGGATTTTTAGTCCTAGTTTCATCTTTATTAAACAGCCTCATTATTTTGAAGAACAATAAATTGTTACAATTAAATCTTCTTTACCGTTACCTTGTTTGGGAGCTTCTTTATGGATCACAGTCCTTCCTGAAATTATACTGAGCAAATAGTATTACTTGTTGTCTTGGGGTGACTTTATGATGTGTATCCCATATCGCTGCCCTATGCCCAGAAATTAATTCTTGTGCCTTTCTATGCCTTTAAACTGAGCCTGAGAGGGGGAAGGAAAAAACCCGAGCAAAACTTTTTCAAAGCAGTTTGCAGCTTGTTCAAGGTCACACAGAGATAGCAACTTCGTTTTCCCAGCCAGCTTTCAGCCAGTTTTTTTCTTTTTCAGTTTCTTCTTCTTATTCTCCGGAGAGAGACTGAGAGTTGAACTTTTTTTCCCTTCCCTGGAATTTCAGACTTTTCCCTTTTTCCATGGATTGCTTCAACATCAGAACACATTGGGAGGACTTTCCACCGACCACAGAGGGCCTGGCCCTGGGCCAAGCCCCAGCTCCGAGGAGACCAAAGGGAGGACTTGAACCCTTTCACAGGTTTTTCCTCCACAGCGAAAGATTTTGTTATTTAGCATTATTATTCTTTTCCTGTGTGTTTGTTAAACAAATAGTTTTTATCTCTTTCACTTTCCTTTGAGGAAAATTTTTTTTCCCCGAACCTTGTGGGGGAAGGGGTGATTGTGCCTTCTCTCAGAGGATATATTTCTAAATTTGGCCAAACTGGAACAAATTTAGTGGTGCCCAATGTGGGGCTCAAAGGAAAGTGAAAAAAACCTGTAGTAATTACATTTTGGTTTGAATTTACTTATTCTGTGTTGGGGTAAAGTAGTCACCATGTTGGTTGAGTTCATAATGTCTCTCTGGCTTGATGTACTCACGTCTTTCTGGTCCTTAGGCTTCATTGAGGTACTAGTGCTTTTTTGGTCCCTAGGGTTGTTTGCCTATCCACAACTTGCTCCAATCTTGTCCCTGATACATAAATTTTACAGAGGAGGAGACGGGGTTTCCCTTCCCTTTAAATTTGATAGGTTATCTTTTGAGAATGTTCAGTATCCCCAAGACATTTCTTTTGTTTCATCCCTACAATGCGACAAGAACCGTCAGTGAAAATTGATGAAATTAAGCTTAGTGAGTAAACCAAATAGATGCACAGATAAATAAAACAAACAAAAAGTTCTTCACTGGGCAAATTATTTCTGAATACTTTTGGACAAGTCCATTAATTTGGCCTTCTGCAGACACTGAACAATAATTTCACCATCCCAATTCTGGACACTGAGGAGCAGAAGGCTTCAGTAGTCCTTAGGCATCTTTTTAAAACCATCCACATTTTTAAGCAGAACATGAAATACCTTCTAAGCAAACCTCTCACCACAGTCAATGGCGTGCAATTGCTCAGAAACATCCATGTGGTTATCATCTCATAAGCACAGTGTAACAGGTAATAAAAACCATGAAAACTTACATTTTTGCATCTGCTGAATTCCTAAAATTACCCAAATGCAAAGCTAGTTACAAAATGAAGAGGACAAAGTTAAGGAAAACTACAATAAACTCTAAAGTCAACACTGGCAGAAACAAGGTGGCAGGTGTCAGATTAGATAAAATAACTTGTGATTGCATACCACAATGTGACTTCATTAAAGGCACAAACAAATTTAAGCCTGAGGTACTTTAATTTGTCTTCATAATGACATCTAAAACTTTCAGAAAATGCTGGCAGAAAAAGAAACTAAAGAAAACTGTAAAGAAGCTCTGCTTTTTGTAAATACATAATCAAAATTTAAATCAGCCTTAGGCTGAAAATCAGAAATAAGATCTGGTTTCTAATTAATTGGGTAAATTCAAGTAATTAGGTAAAAATTCATTCATGCTACTTTGAGCTTGAAAGAAAAAAAAACATAACTGAGGGAAGAAATGCATTTTACCTGCTGTGCTCCGCTGAGTTCATGTTGCTTATCTGTTCAAAGGTATTTATGTTTTTTACATGAACCATGTCAGTAAAGGGAAATCTCTACTTCTAATAAAAGACACCCAAGGACCCAGTGCAGTCACCGATCACTCCTGATCATTCATCCCAGTTAACTCCCAGGGCATTGCCTTGCAAGCTCCGTTTTGGGCTGTCCCAGTCAGGCATTTCCAACACAGGATTGCTGTTGAGGGACTCGTTCTTAGCATTTCATACTTCAGGCCCTTCCACAGAACTCAGCTGCAGAGTCCTCTTGGTTTCCTTTCCCTGAGCCATCCAGGCATCACCTGGGTAAGCTGCTTTTACAGCCTCAGCCTCGCTGCCCTGCCCTTGGTTTTCCAGCATAGCCCCCTCATGCATTTCACCTCTGTACCGCTGCTTTTCAAGCAGTTTTCTTCAAAGGGTTTTCTTCAAAGGTGATCAGAGCAAGGCTTGGCTAAGACAGCCACACTGGCAGGGATCCTACAGCACAGGGGTGCTGCTACACTCTCAGCACAGGTATGGATCTGGAGGGTATGGCTCCTTTTGCTCGGGAAAGTAGAGCCACAACACACTTCCCAGCGGTTTTGTTTTGGTTTGTTTTGCTTTGTTTTAATCAAGTTAAGCTACAACAGCAAAGTTCAAGTTTCGCAGCATAAACAGTGGGATTTCTTCAGCTCATTGCCATCCATTGCACTGTGCAATGCTTTTGCTAATGTGATTTTAAAAGCCAAAACTTTTCTCTCTGACTGGCTTCTTAGACAAATTCCACACATCTGAATACAAAGATCATGCCAGTATAGTTTCAGATATCAGTCTTCATTATTAAACATTACCAAGGTATTTAATCTCTGTTTGACAAAGAATATTTAAAAAGATAAACTGGAGTATCCGAGCCACAAGAGGGTCTCAAAGGGTTCATTGGATAAAAAAACAACAGGAATTTAACTCCTAACCCTGAAAGGATCACAGCAAATTGCTTCTGTTGGCATTTCAGCTGGATTTTTTTTCCAGATTTCTCTACACATTAAGAAAAAAGACTTGGAAACAGTGACTCCTAAAACAAACTGAACAAAGATTTATATCTATTTGCAGAAATATTAGTTCTCAGTGGGTCTGTCTGCATTCAGCAGTTTCTATATTATTACATAGTTTCAGTGTTGCCAGAGTCTGCTCGGTTACTCTAAATTTTTTTGCTCAAGTATATATTTTATTTCTGTTGATTGGAAAATCTGAGGCTTGTAACTTCCTGGGCTACAAATTCATAAGAGACAGTCAGACATGAATAAAATTTCTCTCTCTCTTCTGCACACTCAATAAACAGAAACATGGAAACGACATTTTAAATGTAAGCAGAGAATACTGACATTGAAGTGTTGTTTCAAAAACTTCCAGGCAGAAACAATGAAATTCACAGGTATTCAACACAGAAAACTGAGAAAGGAGACTAAATTAATCTATTTTCAGCCACAGAACATGACACACTTTAAGAGGCCAGCAAAACCAAGCTCCTGAAATAGGATTCCTCTAGATGGAACTCTTGAATTTGAAAGATGACAGTGGTGTAACAAAAGCATCAAAACTTAGGAAATTATTCTCTTCCTCCACTGATTATTTCTCCTTCTGAAACACCTCCTTAGAGGAAAATGAGTGTATCTCACCTACTCAGCTCATGGCATGATGAGATACAGCTCTCCTGTGCAGAAGACTTGAATTCAAAGAACTTGAATAATGCAGTAAAATAAATAAAATTATGACTACGACAGAGGTTTTGACAGGTCCAGAGAGCTCTTTAACTGTGCAGATCTTTTCAGAGTAGCATTAAAGCTGCTAAACAAGGATTTTAGATTTTACTCAGCTCATGCCACTGAACTTCCTATTAAGACTTGCAAATGTGCTTGGACTAGAAGAAAGGAGGTTTTTTAATATTCTTTCAATTATTCTGTAAGTAAAACAATTATATAAAAATACTTGTAAAATTACTGGGCAACAAAAAATCAAATTCACTTATGAAGTACTCACAAAGCCATAGAAGAATATTCCATACCAATTTTGTACACAGCATCAGAACAGTTCTGCAATCATCTTTGAGACAACAGTCATAGCTTTTAAAACAAATCATTAAAAATACATTGGAGAAAAACGGATATATCTACAGGTCTAAAGTGGTACCCTTCAGCTTCAGGAAAACACAAAGGTGCCAGCAGTAACACCTAGACACCACAAATATATTCAACGAGAACACAAGTGCAGATAAAGCAGAAGTGCTAAAATGACAAAGAGCTTTGCAGGATAACATGTCCTAGCTGAAGCACTTGCAAGGTAAAATAAAATACTGTGAGGCAGCTGCTCTTAAAGCCTCTGCACTCACACTGAGGGCCCAGGTATCAGCTGGATGTCAGGCCCTTGAACCCTCCATCAACACTGCAAGGAAAGGAACTGCCACAACCAAGATCTCTGCACTCCAGCACGGCACACGCCGTGGAAATAACAGAGACACATTAGAAAGCACAACGTGATAACAGGTAGTGAATGCTGACCTCTGCCAGTGACTGTGCAGTTTTTATTCTTTGCATTTTTAGCTTCACATCTTGCCTGCTGAAAAACATGTTTTCTTGAGGCTACCTTTGAAACATACAGAGAAATCTTGCCTGGCAGAAAGCATAATGTGCGTGACCTCCTGTGGGCACACGAGCATGGCTGGGCTCTCTCCTCACTGTCTGCTTGCTTCTGGCTGTTATTAGAGGTGCCAGTTACCCTCCAAACCCTCTACTGCATATGGAACACATTTATCTTCAAAAGATTGCTTCCCTCATTGAATCTCTCGCAGCAGCAGCAGTGCTTTGGCTCCCTTTTCCTCTGGAGTCCTGCGACACATCTGGAAATGCCAGTAGCCAGAGAGACTCCAGCATGGGTCACAGTCCCAGAGCTGCCTTTTCTCTCTCAGGGCTCCAAAGAGGATCGCAGTTCTTGTGGTCAGTGAAACAGCCAGCTCAGATGTACCTCACAGCAAGAATCAAAAGCTTGGAATACATGCACAGAATCATTTCAGAGACACCCCTGCACAGCACACGCTGTGATCCCACCGCAGCCCAGAGGCAGCCCCGAGGACAGGTCTTGAGAGGAGCAAATTGCCACGTGTGGGATCATTGCCCCAGTGAGGAACAAAAAATCTGCACGTGGGAGAAAATGGTGCATCAGACACAAAATAGATTATCTGATTTGTTTCTATTTCTGACCTGAGCACTAGGGAGGACCAAAGCCACCTATGTGGTGTAACAGAGACCTCTGTTACTGCTGCCAGAGGAAATGGTCCCTGCCCATGGGTCCCATCGTGCGCCCTGGCACAGCAACTGGTCCCAGCTCTGGTACAACTTGAACCAGAGAGTGGGGTGGGCCCTGGGTGACACTGGGTGCTCAGCAGGTGCTCCTGAGCCAGCAGGTGCCCGTCCAACACACACCCTGCCAGGTCCTGCAGTGCCACAGCAGCCGCGGGGATGGCAAAGGTTTCCCAGAAGACATTTTGTAATTGCCACCGTGAGTTTCATACACAGCAGCCAGATGCTTGGGGGGGAGGGAGGGGGAGAGCTAAAAATCTATAAATAAGTAATGGAGTGTTGGGCTATGAAATTCATAGATTAACATAGGAGAGACTCTCTTGGCAGCTGCATTAACGCCAGCACAGTGTGCAGCTGTTTATCTCTCCCAAACAGCTCCTGCCTCTCGCCACAAAGGCTGCACGGGGCTTGTCCGGCCTCCTGGAGGCTCCTTTCAAGTTCACCTCTAGCCATAAAGAATTAATTAATCACTGAAATGGTATAATCAGGATCTCAGGCTCCACTAACACCCGCTTAAATAGTATGACTATGCCTCAAATAATATGACTATGCCTCATGTAACACCAACCCCCCTGGTCTCAGAGTGCAGCTTGGTCCTCACTGCCTGTCTGAGAAGTTTTGGGGGAACAAGAGACACAAGGGACCTCCTCAAACCTATTTCTGCTCTCATGCTGAGCCCACTCTTGTCATCAGACACGCCAAGGTCAGAGCAACATTACACACACTTGAGACAAGTCTGTGAGAGGATTTATTGGTCTTGAAGAACCACTTGTCTTGGATGAATCACTGATCTTGGATGAGCCACTCCTGGTTGTGAAGTAGAGACTCATCTAAACCTGCAGCCCCTCCAGATACTGCTTTTTCAGTGAGGAATTAAAAACTCCTTAAACACACCACCAGAAGGCAGCTGCAAGTTCAGGAGGTGCTGGTTCTGTGCATCCTGGGCCCCCCCAGCAGAGCCACATCCATCTTCCCAAAGATTCCTGCCCCACAGTCCCCTCTCTCCAGGGCACTACTGGGATTGCTGGCACCCCTGGGGCAGCAGCTCAGCCTGGTGGGAAGCCCCAAGCTTGTTTCTAACCCCTCTCATGTAGGGACAATGCACCCTTCTCCTTGTCCTGCTGCCCAGCTCAGCACAAGACCTTTCCCCAGGTCTCCCTACTGAGGGCAGAGCCCATGGAGTGTGGGATCCTGCACTGCACAGCAAAGGTACCTCACTGCCAAGCACCCCAATCCTACAGCTTCTCTCCATCTACATTTATCCTGTCTCTTATCCATCTTCTAGTGCTTCTCCAACTGATTATCAACTTCCATCATGAAAATATCCATGTCCTTTGTAGTTAGTCACTTTATTCCTCTGCCAAGGGTGCTCTGAAGCTCCTGTCACTGTAAGCACCATGTGTTCTCTTCATGCCACAGATCTTTAAATGCAGCAGTTATACATTACTTAGGCTGCACATATTTATCCCTAAAATAACACAGGCGTCTCTGCAGACCTCCACTGGGCCTTTGATGCACTCCAGACATCTTCTTTCCAGTCTATTATTCAGTAGCACAACTAAAATAATTGGTACTTTCCAAGCCTTTGCTGTGTTTTTTGACTCCTAACAATGTGAGTGGTCAGGTGTGATACAGAGCTCAGAGGAAGCTGTGAGAAAAGAGAATAGATGAGTATGTGAGGGATTAAGCTAGTTCTTGTTGCTTGCCTCTGTAGAGGGGTGTAAGGCCTGCTGAGGAGAAAATCATAAAAAAGTACCATTCTGAAAGCAAGTGAAGAAGGTGAATGAATGACTTGGGGTTAAATGTTTATTAATAAAATAGAAGAAAGTCAATACATATATTTTTTTATGCAGTCAAGATTTGAACTTGATTCTAACTTAAAGAGACAAATCAAAGCAGTGAAGAGAAAAACCACAAAAATATACACTAAAAAATACCCAGGGTCTGAAATAGGATGTACTGGTTGCTAACATATTCCATTATTTAGCTGCACCAAGGAAGCTGCCATGGGATATGCTCCTTACATGGTTCTTCACCAGGTTTAAGGAATCGGGACTGCAAACAGAGCTGGCAGATCCAGCTTTGTCAAAGGCTGGCAGATAAATGAGGTCAGGAAGTTTTTTTGCTGAAGTTGGGTAAGGGGAGCTGGGAAAGGCCATAGGATTGCTCCTCAAGCAAAGTGTAGCACACAGTAATGTCTGAAGCAGAAAATGCTCCATCCTAAAAAGAATACAAAGGAGGGGGGAGGGGAATAACTCTAGAGGCAGGCTCTTGTTTTATTAGGTGTAAATCAGATGTGATATTAAATCCATATGGTAACAGTTAACATGTAAGAAGGATTGCATATTGATTGCAGCACTTTAGAATTGGACCATTTTCCATTAAAATTTTCTCAGCTTCACGATAGGCAGCAACAGTGATACAGAATGCCTAAGAATTAACCACAACAGTAAATGCTAATGCAAGTTTTATAAAGATAATAATGCCCCCTTACATTTGTGATGATGACAGAGATCTCTAATAGCAGCATCAATTCCATCTCACATACAAGGAAAAACTAACAGCAGAAAAAGAAACTATTTAGACCTACTAATAAAATCATAAAGCTGAAAATAAAATGATCCAGCAGCAGGAGAAAATGCAAGATCAATATAAAATACACTAATTAGTGCCTTTTCCATTCCACTGCATATATGTCCTACTCTGCTGCTTGCAGAAGCAGGAAAGATTGTGGTACCAGGACTCCAGACTCTAAAGCTCATCTTTCTGTGGCTGAGCAATTGTCCCTGAAGGCCACTAAATTAAACAGGGAGACAGAACAGTAACACTTTTTTCCCAAGGACATTAGTGGATGGCAGGATTAGACGTCTCCCTGGCACTCCCCTCACTGGAATTGTAACACCCTGCTTCCCTGTTCTCTGCACGTTAATACCCCCAAACCTTCCAAAATACCTCCCCAGTGGGTGAACTGGACTCTTCCCAAGCAGGAGGAGTTAGGTCAGACCCTGTTGTTTTGCGTGTAAAGCTTGGAAAAAATTCTCCTTTTGCCCTGCTTTCCACCCATCAGCACTGAATTTCACCTGCTGTTCCACTACGTGGTCATGCAGTGCCAGCTCTGCAGACAGCTTTCGTTTGCACTGCCCTCAGTAACTTGGTGCCATCAGCCAGAGATGAAGTTATTTTGGCAAGTTATCTGAAATGTCTTCTTCTCCCCACAAAATAAAATCATTCTGCCGAATAAACAATCCCTCTTCTGTGAGCACACCACTCCAATTAATGGAGGTTAATTGTCTATAACAAACAACCATTCAATGTATTTATTACACTAATGAGATTTCCTTTTTAGAGGATTTATGGGTTGAAAAATACAGTTCTGTTCAGTCAGCTTTTAACTGCAGGAAGGAAACATGCTTGAATTTGGGAATATCTTTCACTCCAAGAGAAAATGACAACCTGCTCTTAAGAGAAAATGGATATTCCTCCACTAGTTGACAATTGGATGTACCTGAGCAAAAGAACTGCTTTCAAACATATTCATTTATTCTATGTTTTGTAATATAAACATGTGTGTTACCACAGTTGCACCCAATTGTTACAATGACTCTAAAGATTTTTTCAAAGCATAACTGACCCTGATGAAGTAATCTGTCTTCTTGTGTCCCTATCAGATTGCCACCACAGAGCTGAAGTTACCTTCTAACAGCATGTGCTGGAAAGCCACTGGAAAGTAACAGCTATGATACTTTCAGTTCTCTTTCTTTAATGTTTCCACTGTTGAAATAATTTGCCTGATTAAACACTGTCCATTAAAATTAAAAGCCCAGTATCATCAGAAACAATTACACTGGGTTTGGCACTGCTACAGCCAGACCACCACATCTTGTTAATTTACAATTAGGCTGTGGATTGCTGTTCTGCTCTCCATCCACACCCATGTTTGCAATGCAGACTATACCCCAAATCAGAATCCAGTGTTTTCAAGATTAATAAGGGAATACTGAAACTAGTCCATAAGAAAAAGGTAAGATATTTTTGTACAGGGATATTAGCAAGCCCTTAATGAAGGAAAGTAAATACATTTATTATCATCTTTGTATCAGCAGTAGTGTGGCCAGCAGGACCAGGGCAGTGACTGTCCCTCTGTACGGGGCACTGGTGAGGCCACACCTTGGGTTCTGTGGCCAGTTTTGGGCCCTCAGTTCAGGAAGGACATTGATGTCCTGGGGAAGGGTCTGGAGCACAAATCTCATGAGGAGCAGCTGAGGGAGCTGGGGATGTTTAGCCTGGAGAAAATGAGGCTCAGGGGTGACCTTACAGCTCTCCACAACTCCCTGAGTAGCCAGGTGGGGGTTAGAGTTGTCTCCCAAGTAACAAGTGACAGGAGGAGAGGAAGTGGCCTCAAGCTGTGCCAGGGGAGGTTTAGATTGGATATTGGAAAAAGCTTCTTCACTGAAAGGGTGGTCAAGCACTGGAACAGGCTGCCCAGGGAAGCGGTGGAATCTGTCCCTGGAAGTGTTCAAAAAGACACGTATGTGGGGTGCTTGGAGACAATTTAGTGGTGAACCTGACAGGTTAGTGGTTGGACTTGATGGCCTTGGAGGTTTTTTCCAACCTTAATGATTCTCTGGTTCTACAATTCTTTGCACAAATGTTTGTGCTGATCCCTCTACATCAGTGTGTGCCACATACTAAGCCACTCTCATCAACAAGGCTCCAGGCTAAGCAAGGCCAGCTGTTTGTTCTGCAAAGGCCTGTAAAGACACTTTATCCCAAGAAATTTGAAACTAAGAAATTTGAAAAGTGATCACTGTGGTAACAACTTTTAGTCTCATTCACATGACTTTATGGTATTTACCTGCCACTGGTTTAGATTGTGCTTGCCCTCACATCTGGGTCAAACTCCACCTTGAAGGGAAGTTCCACTAGTGAGGTTGTCCACATGGAAGTGGACATGCAGTCGTCACTTGTTAAAGATGTGTAAAAGTTACATGACAGTTTGAGGAAGGTGCTCTACAGTACTGGAAGCAATTTCAGTTTGATGATAAAAAAAGCATGGTGAACATGAAGAGAAATGGGAAAGGAAAAATAAGAGAAGCCCCACCAAAAAGACAGGGTAAAAGCCTCAGGTATTTCACCATGCCAGAAGTCAACTCATTCTAAGTCACTTCCACAGGGCCAGTTCCACTTATCTTTTCCGAATCATATGTCTTCAGCTTTCAAGAAGGGCTTGGCTGTGGAGACTGAAAAATAGCATGGGCCACAGGGCAAAGAATGGTGCATGAATGTTTATAAGCATGCCTACTTAAAAGTAAAAACTCACTTTCATTTTATTGTAGGTTCATTTCTCACTCCAGCTATGTGTGAAGAAGAGATCATTAAGAGCACAGGCATGAGAGATGAAAATATTTGACTGCAACTAATAAGATGTTAAACTGAATGAGATGTGATGGGGAACGCATCTCTGGGCATGGATTCCACCACTGCTCCATTTGGGCTGAAGAAAACACCAGCTTAAAATCAATTGTTTTAGTCCAGCAAAAATTGCTGTGGCCTTATTAATTATGTTCAATTGTCCTTCTCTTCACACCTCACAGACAGCTCCTCCTCCATGAATGGAGAGAAGAGCCAGATGCCCTCTGTCACTTGAATGATACCACAATACTTTTACCAAATAGAAGTTCCAATATGCTCTTCCAGACAATTCTGATGCAGAAATACTTCTAAATATAATCCACTTCTCTCAGCTCCCCTTTCCAAAGTCTCCCCACTAGTCCCATAAGCAGTCAGTAAAACAAATATGAAACATTACCACATCCAAACTTGTACTGAGATTACATCCTGAGGGTCTGCTGCCACCTTAGACAGTTTCTTAGAGCTACCACTTCCAAACCAAACCTTTATCATGCACCTTGGATATGTGATAGCTTGCAGGTGAATGGGATTAGGAACATCTACATTTTATTAATGCCAATGAAACAGCAAGAGTAGAAAAGGCATAAGATGTTGAAAAATGAAATATTTAGTAAGAGTAAATAAAAAGAAAAAAATGTAAAAAAAAAGGACTCCTCACTATCAGTTGATGAGGAGATACAACTTTAATCAGCAAATTGCAATCTTGTTTCAGACTGAAGATTGTTGCCATGAAGAGCATAAGAACAAACTAAATCATCTAACACATATTTAAAATGCTGCAACACCAGCAAGCTTATTGCAATGTAATACAGTAGTAAAGCAATTACAATCTGAGATTAATATTTATAGAACATAATCAGGTTTTCCTTACTTAAAATTTTATTCAATAATTCGTGCGCCTTAAAAGCATCTTCAAAGCAGGGTTTGAAATAAGGCTTTAAGCAAAGATATCAAAACCCTGGCAGGAGTCTGGAACAATGTTCACTGACCCTGGGCTTTAAGCAAAGGTATGAAAACCCTGGCAGGAGTCTGGAACAATGTTCACTGACCCTGGGAGGCCACATGTGACGTGGCCCCTGCAAGTCATGCACTTCTGCAGCAATGTCCCTTTGTGACTTAAGGAATAACCGCAAGAGAGATCAGGGAATGGGTTATAAAATAGCATGAGATAGGTGATGTGAAAGGAATTTGCAACATGGGACAGTGGCCAATCTGTGACAAGAAACACAAAAAACCAACAGAAGTCAGATGCAGAACCTCACCAGGAGGAGGGAAAGGAGGGTATTTTTCAAATCCAAAAAACTGTGATAGTGACACACCAGCCAGAGCCTCAGAAAATGTCACTGGCCAGCATGACTGGCCAGTGACACAAGGACACAGTGACACAGTTCTCCAGGTTTCTCTCCTCCTGGCTGGTTCCTTTCTCAAGAAGGAGCTGGTGGTCACTGGGTACACAGTGCACAAAGCTTTGCCAGGACAAAGGTCTCTGTGGGCTATTGCAACACAAACTGTGTGCAATAATGACCATTATTTCTGGAATACAGTTAAAACTAACATCAGAGAGTGAAAACTATTTACTTTCAGTGTGAGAAAGGCGTATGCTATAATGTCTTTATCTGAGTCAGAGCAAGAGCAGTGCCCAGATAAGAGAATGGGAGATGGAGCTACCAGGTAACAAATCCCTTACACCCAC
>NW_008238126.1:1216057-1224004 GCF_000691975.1 Corvus brachyrhynchos
AGCAGGAACTGACAGTATTTTGAGGTTCTGATTATTAGTACTGCCAATTCTGAGCTAAATGTCTTCTGCTGCAACAAGCCCTGCTTCAAATTCCAAAATGCACGTACACTTCATAACAGGGTGTGGGAGGGTTGTTAATTGCTTAACTACACTCTTCAGGAAAACATTTCTTACAGTTAAGTGTGTATAAATCCTGATCATTTTATTTTTTGTCTTGTAATTCTCACTTCTTTGTACCATATAGTAAATTCCCAAAGTGCCTTATAAACTTGGTCTCTCATGCAACTGATCAAGATATGATCTTGCTTTACAAGCATGTGGGGAGAGTCCTTCAGTTTCCTTGTCTTCAAGGTTTGTCCTTCTTACAGACAGGTCAATATATCACCTGGTTCTGGGATGCTCAGCATGCAGTTTCTCTGGTATTAATGGAGATTTTCAAATCCCGCTCCTGGGACATCTCAGTCACAGTCAGCACCCAACCAGTTTCTCTGGTATTAATGGCGATTTTCAAATCCCACTCCTGGGACATCTCAGTCACAGTCAGCACCCAAGTACTGCTTGTCACTGTCCAGTGAAACATGAGTTCACTCTAACACACCCCTCAGACTAGCCTGGTGAAAACCCCCTCCTCTTGTCTCTGGAAATGGTTTGTGACAGCAGTGGAGCAGAAGGCAGACAGAGGAGCAGAAGACAGTGCAGCCAAGCATCTTCATTGGGTATAATGATAGGTCACAGCAGACACAGAAATCGAGAAAACAGAACACTTGAGATTAAATTAATTAATTTCATTGCTGACACAGATTCTGGCTTCAGAAAACTTGTGTTTTCACATCTCACCAAACACACAGCTCCCGAGCCTCCCTTTTTTGTCTTAAAATTGTAAGAAGGCAAAATTTCTTGTTTGTACTATCTAGTCAGCTTCCTGGCAGTGGCTGTCAGGAGGGGACTTCTCTTGACACCAAGTGACTAATGGGGACAATTTGCAAAGTATCAGTGCAATTCAGAGCAAATTCAGATTTCATTTTAGGAATAGAATGTAGCATCCACCATGCAATTCACCTGTACAGTCTCTGTTAACTGCTTGGAGGTTCTCAGTACTTTGGAAATCGCTGAAATGAAGGGGCATTTCCCTCCTGTGACTTGGTCCAGCCAAGCCTGGGCTGATTGGGCTTGCTGGTAGAACTGAAAACACTTTTGCCCTCTTTCTTTTTTAAAACAGCAGCCAACCACATCAATCCTACATTGTTTGTGACATGAATGGAAGCTACAACCAATCCACTTCTATTGTTTGAGGGTTTTTTAATTTCCCTCCATCAAACAGTACTTTATTTCCTTTCACCTTAATATCTTGCCTAACAATCCAGTGATTCACAAATGTATCTTTTTCATATCTTTAGCAAAGATATTCTAGTAAAAATATTAGCTTGACTTGGGTGAACAATGCTGAGGTATACTTCCAAGTGTTAAATCTGGATTGAAAATCAGGAATTTGCTTTGATATTCACAGCACCTTTGGTCCCTGTAATTATTCCTATAAAGGTTTTATTTCTCTACAAAGGCAACCAATATGTTTGCAAGTTCATGCGAAGGTACTGGCACTTTTATAAACAATAACTACAGAACAAAATAAATGGCAGGGGACTTAAGTGGCTATTCCAGCACTGGAAAGAGTAAGGTACAAATGGATGACAGTATAAATACTAACACATGCAGGAGAATAAGCATGTGACTTCTCTTCACCTCTGTCAATATATTAATCCATATTTCACAGATATGGGTGTAACTAGAGAGGACCTGGTAATTCTATTTTCAGAAAATGGACTGGACTGTGCTGGGTCACTGATTCCGCACCAGATCTCACCATTTCATACAATCACAGAACATCTCAAGTCAGAAGGGGCCCATAAGAATCACCAAGCTGATCTCCCTGCTCCTATCAGAACTACCTAGAACTAAATCATATGACCAAGGATGTCATGCAGATGCTCCTTGTACTCTGATACTCTGGCTGGCTTGGTGCCATCATCACTTCCCTGGGGAGCCTGTTCCTGTGACCAACCAACCTCTCCTAATGTCCAGTCTGAAGTTCCCTGACACATATTTAGTTCCATGTATCTGCAAGCTTTCTTTTTAACTTTTAGATTAAATTGTTTCTCCTTTTTCTCCTTCTTTTGTTTTATTTTTTCTTCCCCTGTCTGAAATAATCACTTGTGTTTTGCATGTGAACCTGGAGGGTACATCAGCCAGACCACATTCATTTTCAGTTCAACTGGAAAAGTGCATTCTTGAACATAGACTCATTCCAGAATGTCAACTCCTGGTGCCTTGTGGAAGGTAGGGAAACACTTCATGGTTTGTGACTTGCATCTTGAAGGGAAAGCGCTCACAGTGCCCGACACTTTGCACTCCCAAGAAAACCATTCCAAGTTGCAGACCCAGGAAGGGCCTAAACTTGAGCTCTTCACTTGAGGTGCATGAAGCAGGCAAGAAGAACAAAGCAGCACATGGCAGCACTGCTGCAGCCTGCTCACAGCGTCTGTCCCCTCTTCCTTCCCCCCTTCCCACAGCTCAGTGATGAGCCAGCTGCTTCAGCAGTGAGGATGATGGGACTGATTCGTGACATTTTTTTGCTGCCTATGAAATGCTTTGCATGAAGTCTTTTTGACAGGTAGAAACTCCTGTGCAGTCCAAAGCTTTCTTTTCTCCTTTTGTTTTTTCAGGAGTTCTTGATTTTAACGGGAGGATATTGTCTGTTGCAACCAGGAGAAAGGTTACATGGTGTCAATCTCAGATATGATGTAGAAGGAACTTGCACAGAAAAGACTGCAGGCAAATTAATGCATGCTGTCAATCTAAACTCGCTGTTGCCAGGCATTTATAGCCTGTATCTAAATTACATTAATTTTTGACTGTCCATACTGCCAGACTGCCAGATGACTGGTTCATCTAATTGTTGTGTTTTCTTCTCATTAAAAGATACTTGCAAAAGCACCTCTCTGCCAATACACAAGCTGCACAAGAAGAAAGCAGTGTATTTCTAGCAACCTTTGCACTGCACATTTCTGACAGGTTTTTTCACCACATTCCACATCAATAATGCTACAGCAACCAAAAGGCCATGTAGGCATTTAATCTCTGAGTGCTGAGGGCACACAGCTACCAGCCCAACACTCTGCAAATGTTTTCCAAAATGTGGTTCCACTACAGGGAGTTGCCACTGGAGACTCCTCAAAGTGTAAGCTAGATTCATTTTATAATAAAGCACTTTTTGACACTAAATAAAACAAGCTCCTAGCTTTATTGAATTACATGAAGTGCTAGAGAAAGAAGAAGAAAAATTATGCCTTTAAACCATAATCTTGTGTCATCTGAAAACAGCTACCAGGAGCAGAACAAAAACTTCCAAGAGATGGCAGGTAAAACACCCTTTGTCCAGTCTTTCTTACTGCACCCAACAGAGCCACATAACAGAGGTCAGCAGGGGAGAAGGAGCAAAAAGAGACAAGTGTGGAGAAAGGGAGCAGGCCTATGGAATGAAGAGAGCAAGACAAACAAACAGACTCCATATCCTCTCTCATCCAAGGAGAATGAAGCAATATAAATTATTTTTTCCAATTATGTCTCCCAGAAGCAGCTGAAGATGCTTTGTTTGACCTTGCCCTATGCTTTGAGATTGTTCACTTCATTAGACCAACACACAAATATGGAAAGCAATTATTTTAGTGAAATGTGCCTCAAAGAGTGAAAAATTATTGACTATAGTTTGTATCCATTCTACTCATTGACAAAGTGCAATTAATCATATGCAAACATTGTAAACATTACAGTTGTCAACATTTAAAATCTATATAAAAGCTTTTCCAGGTAATTAATATAAGGAAAGCATTACCCCAGTTAAGGAAAGAACATGCCTAAGGAATAGTATGGTAATCTTATGTTCTCTCAAAGGCAAAATTGTAAAGATTTTAGTGGTGACACTGTCTCAGTAATAAATGGAGGCTGCCTGAGCTGAACACAAGAGAATATATATATATATACACATAAATAGCATGAACTTCTAAATAAAGGTTAGATTGTTGCCCTCAGAAAAATAAGAGATTTTTCTCCTTTTTTTGTTTCTTCTGGTACTTTCTGACTCCTGAATGCCAGGAAGTTGAAAAACCAATTAATAGTAAAAATTACTGTCATTACATAGCAAATAATGTGATATATAGTGCCTCTGACACTAAATCTTAGATAAAAATCCAGTCCACAAGAGAACCTTATTGGAAATGTTGTTGTGGAACTGCAAAAAGAGACACACAACCCTTGCTTTTTCTTCTCAGTCCCAGGAGCAGAAATAAAAATAGAAACTCCAGGGAGAGCAGGGCCAAGACAGCTCAGAGGGTGAGGAACTGGATGGCCTTCACCTCTTCCCACTCACAGTGTCTCAGACATCTGCTCCTGCTGTGATCCTAAGGATATTGCCACTGGAAAGTCCTTTTGAAAAAATCACTGTGGTTTACTAGAGGGAAAAGATACTGAGAGTAATGAAGTGAAAGGATAATCCTTCCTACTCATGTATACATACCCTTATAATTTATGTGTGGTGCTTCTAGAACACCCAAGAACTTAGTCTTTGCATGTTGTTTGCAAAAAGAAGTGTACATAAACATATGGCAAACATGCTCCCAGAAAGAAAGGCAGCTGCTAATAAACGAGAACTGAACGAGGTGACAAATAAACGAATTAGGTGAATTTGTCACTGAATTAGGTGACAAACCTACTGCAGGGGGAAGCACTGGAAAGACCAAGGTGTAGCCCCACTGCAGCCCACGACTGAGGGAGCTGAAATTGCTCCTGCAATTGGACCTGCAGCAGTGCAGGTCTGGCTCTGTGCTCAGGTGAGCTTGGCAGCCCCAGCCGTGCTCAGAGCTGATGCCACTGAGCTGCAGCAGCAGCTGTGAGAGTTGATTTGAAACTGGCTTGAGCATCCTTCCAGCACAGTGCTGCATGAGCACTGACTTCAGTTACTATTAAAAAGTATAATAGCATTATATATAAAATAGTGACTCATGTACAGCAGGTAGATGGATGTTCCTCAGTTACTTTTTCACATAAGCCAGCACTAGGACAGTGTCAGTAAAATAGAAAACAAACACATGAAGACAGACTTGCACACGAGGCATAATTACGGATGGAGTTCACATTGCTAGACCCAACAAAGTAAAATAATTCCAATCAGGGGTAGAAGCTTGTGTAACTTGAAAAAAAAGAGTAAAGGAGACAAATCACAAAGCACTGAAAGACACTAACACAAAGCAAACAGCAAAAACTCCCTTTTAGTTCTTAGGATTTAGGAAGACTACACATGATATATTTCATTGTTGTTTTCTACACCATTTTCTAAATTGTTTGGCATGGGCTGGTCTCAGAAACTGCGAGTGTACTGGAATAGGGGAGTTTTCACCAAGGGATTCAATAAAGGAAGTGTTAATGATGCTGGGAATGATCACCACATTTGCTCAGTGAGCATTCCCAATGCAAAGCGAGTCTGTGGATGCTGCTTGTGAGCACAGTTCTCCTGTTGTGCAGTGATACACTCAACAGCTCACTCTTTTACTGTACTGCTTTTGTAGTCTTTAAAGGCCTGAATATGACTTTCCATCTTTCCAGCAGTGCTTTTTCTTTATTGCTTGCATGAGTTGTTCCATTTCATTATCCAGTGGCACAGTAGATCTTCCTTGTTTTGACAGGGACTGTTCTGTTACAATTACCTGCTGTCATTGCGGTTCAAGTGAAGGTGCTGCCAGCTGGACAGAGCTTTAAAGCAACTTGAGTGAATTTCCCAGTGTTAAAGATTTTTTGAAAATCCAGGAAGCAATTAGCCATGGCTATATTTAGAAGCCGGCTTGTATTGTAACAAGACACTGCCAGCCAGAGGTTGGGGGCAGACAGAGCCTTGATGCCTCCCAAACTTAAGAGATCTTTGACTCTTGCATCACATTTAAAAACTCTTCATCTCAACCGGAAAATGTTTAGCACATAGGAACATGTGACACTTTGCCACAAAACTACATGGGGATAAACTGCACCGAATCTTTCAAGAATGATGTTCCACACAAGGGGAAACAAGTCCAGGGCAGGCATCAGAACCAGCAGAAAGTGTCTGCTCATCTGATGGGCTCAGCACCTCCTGTCTCAGCTCACCAGAGTAGGAACTGGTAGGGAACAGACTCAGGGATTACCAGCATTAGAGGTCAGCAGCCAAAAACACAGAAAGGAAAGGAAGAGGATATGGAAGATGGCAGCTTGGGCTCATACAGGTCACCTGCTCCTCTACCAGTGGAAATTCCTCGTGCTGCCGTGCACTCTGCTGGAGGGACACTGCCTTAGAGCATACAGGACACCTATCGTCCCTGTAAAGTTTGGTTCACACATTGTAATTATGACAGAAAATATTAATGCAGCCTCATTTTAAGAAATGAACAAACCCAGCACAATATTTCAAAGCTACATTTCTAAAAGATGATTAGAAGACAGTTGGAGGCCATGAAAACCCCAAGGTGTTCCACCATTAAACCGGACTATGCAGCAAAACCTGCAGCTTCAGCAACAGATGAGTACCGAAGGCTGAAGCCACCCATGAGAGGCCATGATCCCACACGTGGGAGAGCGGTCTTGAAGAAAAGGAGGAATTTCAACTCTAACATGGTAACTGGAGCTAATCAAAATCTGGTACAATTACCTCAGTTAGTACTTTTTGCCAAATGAACCTTAATTATATAAATGATCTTTATTTGCCTCAATAAGGCATAAGAATGTTTTTTGACATTTTTGCAACTAGTTTCTATTGAGCAAGTAAGTACAGAAAAAATCATTACTATCTGAAAAATGAAAATTAACCTAACTTACTAGTTCCCTCTAAAAGTTCATCTGTTAATCAAAGTTAAAATATTCTTTTCCTTTTTGCAGAATATACTAGGAAATATTTTCCTTCTCCAAAGCAGCTTTGGTTTCATGGAAACCTAGAGAGATTTCTGTAATTTTCCAACTATTACAGTCCCCAAACACTTTACTTCTGAACACAATTATTAGATCCACCAGCTTTGTCTTTCATCTGTGTGTTCCTAACAGATGAGATGGTTTTGTGCCCCATCATAAGCTTACAAATTAAACTCCTACATGCTCTCCTGCTTCTTAATTTGGTGCTTTGGGACAGCACTGCTGTTAGCTCTCTTAAGAACAAAACCATTATTCAGATGAGCTACAGCAACGCGTCTTCAAACAGTAAATCGCAACTTACAAAACAAAATTGGATTACACTCAGTATTTAGCTTCAACATTCAGCACCACACAATACAAGCCTTAGAACATTCAATTTAACACTACATGGAAGAAATTCTTTCCAGAGAAGAAAAGTGAAATTTCCAGCAGAAGTCTGGGGTAATCTTGTGTCAGTGAAAATGTTTCTGATGGGTCTTCTACAGTTCATCACTGCCTGCCCCTTGCAGCACCAACAAGTGGGCAACTATTCTGAGGGGCAGCATGTAATTGCTACTTTGTACAGCGTAAAGAACTGCCTGGGCAGCAAAAAAATTAAAGTGAACTGTGTTTTCCCCAGACTTTAAACTGGACTACCAGGTTTTCTTTCAACCTAGAGAGACATAGTGCAGCCTCTCATTGGAATGTGGGATCTAGTAACGAGGTATGAGAATAAGGAGGCAAGTTAATCCATAACTCCTAAAGGTAATTAGGGTACCTAAAAGTGCTAACTGCCAGGATGCTTGCAGTAGTGCTCCAGTGATGCTCAGTAAATAGAAAATTCAGGGATAACAAGAGCGGTGTCTTTATAAGCTGCTGTATGCTCCAGGCCCAAAGCCACCAGCGACTTTAGGAGAAAATATGGTGGTATTGGTGTCCTTGGTTACATGACAATGGGAGTGTGTGCAGGGTCAGGCTGAACCT
>NW_008238126.1:1224069-1234406 GCF_000691975.1 Corvus brachyrhynchos
CTTTCCCTAACCCTGCACTTTTGTTAGTGTCTTGTTGCACTCTTGTGTGATCAGTAACTGGTCTGAAATACCTGGCTCCATTTTCTAACACTTGCACAACCGCAAAAAGCGGTAACTATCGACACTGCAGCAGACGCTGTGCTTCCAGAGGGATTCATGTGCCATGAGGAGGGAAGATGAGCTGGAAAAGGTTTGGTCCTTCAATTTCTTCCCAGAGATAAGACCAGGCATGCAAGAGTCCAGCGCTGGTGTACAAACTCAGAGACAGAAGTAAACGTGATCTCCTGGTGGTGAGGTTCAGAGATTAAACTAAGGAGCCAAACAGCCAGGGCAGCCAGGATGTGAATGAGATGTTACCTGAATAAAGCCTCCATTTCTTTGAATAAGATTTTCTTTTGCCTTTCAGGAGAAACCTGAGGTCCACAAACCTGAGTACCCAAGCTCAGATCCAGCCTGAGAGTCAGCGGAGAAGAGCATTCCCCCTTCTGATGAACAAACTCATCTGTCCAGTGTCTTGCCGGGATGGCTTCTGGACAACTCTGAAGGCACAAGGGTCAGAACAACACTAGGCTGCTGAAAGTAACTAAAGAAACAAAAAAACCTACAAGCAAACAAAAAACCCACCAAAACAAACAAACAAACACCAAAAACCAAGCACCACCAAAACCAAAACAAAAACAAAACAAAAAACCAAATGCAAACCCAAACAAACAAACAAAAAAACCTCCAAACAACCAACCTGACATCTGTTAAAAACTCCAGAGGTAAAAAGTAGAACTTGGATTATATAAAGTTAAATTTTTTCTTTCTGTTTCAAATGCTTCTTAGTAGCAATACAGGGAGCTACATGGAGGTTTTTATAAACCAGACAGCACTGCATTTAGGAGGGCTTATGATGCAGCAATGCCATTTTAATAATAATAATAATAATAATCATGATTATCATTTTAGTTTTGTAAAAATTATCTCAATATGATTTGTAACTCAGCAAAGAAGTCTCTTGTCTAGATTGCAATTTAATTTTTCAAAAGAAATTACCAACTGTTTTAGAATTTGAATCAGTTGCTATTCAAATATACTCAGTGCTTTAAGCACATCGTTTTTCACAGGATTTAGTGTCATAGTGGTACGTACCATAGGGAAAAAAAAGTCTGTTTTGTCACTTTGGACGGGTAGGTGATGGGTATGGCTCCCTGCACCCTCATCGAGGTGAAATCAGGTAATAAAATCACTGTACCACAAGGGGTCTAGGTACCTGTGGTAGGTTGACCCTGCTCTTCCCCCTGCTGTCCCCCCGCTGCCCCCCGGTGTCCCCCCTTCCACCTCTCATCTCTGTGAATCATATATTTAAGAATTATCATGAAAATACACATACATCACACAACATTAATTTACATCAACAAATCCAACAAAAAAAAAAACAACAAAAAAATTCCCCACACAAAAAAATCAAAATAACATCACCACAACACAGAACAAAAGCAGGCAATTTGCACAAAAACCACCCCTTGTCCTTTCACCACAATTACAACAGAAGTTTCACATGACCTTTCTCTCTAACATTGTTCAATCCATATTTCATCCATTATCTCCCCCAGCTACCATCCTTATCTCAAAATCCTCATGATCCCAGGTTTCGGCACCAAAAAGGCTGTGAGGGGTTGACCCTGGCTGGATGCCAGGCATCCACCAAAGTCACTCTGTCACTCCCCTCCTCAGCTGGACAGGAGAGAGAAAATACAACAAAGGGTTCATGAGTCCAGATAAGGACAGGGAGAGATCTCTCACCAAAAACCATCACAGGCAAAACAGACTCAGCTTGGGGATATTAACTGAATTTATTAGTAACAAAATCAGAGCAGGATAATGAGAAGTAAAAATAAATTGTAAAAACAACTTCCTCCCACCCCTCCCTCCTTCCCAGCTCTTCCTCCTCCCCCCCAGTGTCACAGGGAGATGGGGAATGGGGGTTATGGTCAGTGCATCACACGCTGTTTCTGCCACTGCTCAGGGAGAGGAGTCCTTCCCCTGCTCCAGTGTGGGATCCTTCCCAGGGGAGACACTGCTCCATGAACTTCTCCAATGTCAGTCCATCCCATGTGTTCTCCACAGATCACTCCAGTGTGGGTTATTCTTCCCTGGGGTCAGTCCTTCAGGCACAGCCTGCTCCAGCCTGGGTCCCCCACAGGGTCACAGGTCCTACCAGGAAACCTGTTCCAGGGTGGGCTCCTCTCTCCATGGGTCTGCAGGTCCCTGCCAGGACCCTGCTTCAGCACAGGCTTCCCACAGGGCCACAACCTCCTCTCAGCACCCCCTGCTCTGGTGTGGGTTCCTCCACAGGCTGCAGGTGGATCTCTGCATCCCTGTGCCCTCCATGGGCTGCAGGGGTGCAGCTGCCTCACCACGGTCTCACCAGGGGCTGCAGGGGAATCTCAGCTCCAGCACCTGGAGCAGCTCCCGCCCCTCCTTCTGCACTGACCTTGGTGTCTGCAGGGCTGCTCCTCTCACATATTCTCACCTTGCTCTTCTCTGGCTGCAATTACATCTGCACAATAACTTTTTTCCCTTCTTGAATTTGTTATCACAGAGGTGTCACCACCATTTCTGACTGGCCCAGCCCTGGCCAGCGATGGGTCCATCCTGGAGCTGTCAGGGATTGGCTCTGCTGAACACAGGGGAAGCTTCCAGCGGCTTCTCACAGAAACCACCCCTGTAGCCCTCCCACTACCAAAACCTGGCCACACAAACCCAATACAGTGCCCTACCAAGTTAACAATGCCATCTCAAACCAATGCCATCTCAAACCAATGCCATGAAACACAGCATTGTTAATTCATTTTCCTGGAAGGCACAAGATATTTGGGAAAGTGCACTCACACAGTAACTGATGTCCATAGATGTACATTTCCTTGCCCTGGCTTAATCTCTACCACCCTTGGTTCCAGGAGACCCATTTCTACCCAACCCTGAATTAACAAGTTGTTATATTTGACGCACCTTTCTCCCTCCCCACCTTTTTCTCTGTGTAGTTATCAGCTTTTATTTTCTATAGACTCACTTCTTATTCCTGGGATGGGAATTTCTGAAGTTAAAGCATTCTTTTTTATTTCAAGTCCTGGGAAGAGTAAACACTCCTGAACTGGATGAAGCCAGGCGTATGGGTTTGGGTTTTTTTCCTCACTCTGCTCTTTTTCCTTAGGGAATAATATTTTCCCCATTGTTACACCTCCCACGTAATTTTCCTTTACTGCCCTCTTCTGATTTAGCACTTGGATATTAGGTAGGTTAATAGTGAATAGATAACCTGCAAGTTGTCCAATATTGTAAATATATTGTAAATACTACTGGCGCTCGCCTCACTCTGCCCATTAGCAATACTTGCCATTATATCTTCAATGAGAGCATACACATAAAACACCACCAAGGCTGCTAGACAAAAGAATCCCCAAGCAGAGTGGATAAATCAGAAAAATTTAAACAATATAAACAGAAACTTCCGTACCTTCTACAAACTTCCATTACTGCCAGCAATACATTTTGAGATGATGTCATAATGCATACATCACAAATACCCAGATAAGCAAGGCTTGTAGCAATCTTCCTCCCAAACAGCCAGCCAGCATATATATTTGAATATCTTTTTGACAGCACTTGGGCTGGAGGAAAAAACAACATTTTTTCCAGCCTCATCAAAAAGCAATTGACTTTTAAGCACAGGGTTTCATCCACGGCTGTTTATTTAGGGGACTTCATTGGATTTAGTATTTTGCCATTTCACATTGATACAAACAACTTATTCTATGTATATTTCAGGGGTTTTTTTGCTCATTATGAAATTAAATAGCCTGGTATGAAATTTGAAATTACATGCTTTTATTTCTGTGTAAACAGCATCTCCCAATAAAGTAACCTGTAATACAGTTATGGAAGGAAATTATTTTAGAAATGGCAATTCTCAGTTGAATTTGTCTGCTTCCTTTACAGAATGAGTTACCAAATCTTTGTGGACAAGCGTTAGTCTTTACTAATTCTTGCTTTTGTAAGTAATGTATACACTCCTGGGAGCCCAAACTGGGGGTCTTTATCAATCACTGGATTTCAAGAATCTCACTGAAACTCATTAGCTGTGTCCCCAGTTCAGAAATGCTGCTGCTGGTCATTCACAAGCTATAGAGAAGCTCAGTCTTCATTTGCAGGATACATTTGCTGAGCTGGTGTCTCACAAAGCAACACATCTGACACAGGAACAACAGGCAGGCTCCTGGAGCCGCCCATCCCCACTTTTACAACCTTGTCTCAGCTTAGAGCTGCAGAGTCCCAACAGCACTTCTGGCCATGGGCTTCCTGAGTGCACAGCCAGTTGGTAACATCCATTGATTCAGATCACAAGAGCCAGCCTGAATGAAGGCTAACCCACCAAGAAACAGTGAACTCGGGACAGGAGTCTTGGGAATTCTTATCAAACCAGCTGGATTTCTGGGAGGGGATTGCCTAAAGTCAGCCCAGACAGACAAACAGGAGATCCTTCCCCAGTCTCCCAGACAATCTTTAAAGCAGCTGCTTTAACCTTGCTGAACCAGATCTAATCAGAGCAGGTGAGACTCATCTTCTGCTCACGCAGTCATAAAAAAGCCTTTATGGCACCATGCAAGAAACTGTCCTGTGAGCGGAGGGGACAGGCAAAGGGAGAGGCAAGGGGGCACTGAACAGCACATGCATGTGGCCCTAAAGAAGCTGAAAGGCCCTAACTACACCCTCACATCTGGTGGCTGTCTAATCACCGTGGGCTGTGACCTCTTGCTTGTGGCGTTTGGCCCTGGCACTGCCAGGCAGCTGCACTGAGCCACAGCAATGATCTAAGCCGAACCACAGGTAGGGATGTAATTGCACACACCCCGCTGCCACCCTGAAAAAACTCCTACACTGTAGGCTGGAGTGTTTCCAAGGCCCCAGGCAGTGTCTGGCTGACAATACTTCTCGTATTTAGAAACCACTCTGCTTTAATAACCAAGTTAAAATTCTGTGTATTATTCTTGCAGCTTTCATTCTCTGACTTTTTAATGGCTTGGCTATTAAAACCAATGGAGTTTAAATGCAACAAAGGTAGAGCTTAAAAAAGAATCCCCAAAGCCCTACTATTGGTGGTAGGTGGTAATGGCTGAGTTAAAAGGGGTGGTATTTCTCGGAAAAGATTGCTCAGAGGGAAATTAGGAAATTCTGGAAACCTGAACTGTCCATTAAAGAGAAGGTCCTGGCAGTGGGAGTGAAGGGTGACAAGACAGACACTCTGCTTGAGTGAGGTTCATGCAGGCTGTAGGATAAACTGAACAGAAACAGAAGGGATTGTAAGGAGGTATGAGAAAAATGTAAGAAATTAGGTAAAAATCAGAATGAGGCACACAGAAAAATATGGGAATATTCTCTAGAAAAGGTTTCCAAGCTCAAAGGTGTGTCTTTGATCAGGTATGGACAGAGTATCATAGAATCCAAGATTAAGAGAAAAATGTTTTTATTTATAAGTAAAAGTAAAGAGAAAAGCTATGCATTTTTGGACCACAGAGAGGACAAAGAGAGCTTAGGAGTACTAAAAACCCAAAATTAACTCTGAAGAACTGTAAGTATTGGTTGTAAGTACAGAACTAAGAAAAGGCTGGGTATAACTATAAGCCTTGTTTCCAAAACAGAAGACCAAGCTCTCAGAGTAGAATCCCTTCATATTTAAGGAGCTCAGCTGTGAACATCCCAAAAAAAGGATTCAGCAGCTTATGTCCAGTCAACTTCAGGTCTCTAGAGCAAGAGCTATAATATGCCACAGGGGATGAAGGTGTTTCTAAATAAGCTTTAGCACCTGAGAAGGTCTGGAATGACTTTTATGGCTCCAGGGATGCTGTGGAAGTACTAACTGGTATTTTGGCAGAGGTAGAGTGCACTTTTGGAGTACAGTTCACTCTATAGAGCAGCAAATGGCTAAGCAGACACATGCCCATGTCTTCTCCTCTGCCTAACATCTCTGTCTTTCTTCACCCTGGTGGAGTCTGAGAAACTCCACTGCCTTTGGAGCACAGCAGTGGAGCATGATCAGCTCTGGCAGGAGAGCAAATGGGTCGCAGTTCAGCTGCTATGGTGCATCTGCCAGCTGAGTGCTCCTGCCTGGGAAGCTGTAAGGCTGGTACATCCTCAGCAGAAGTCCCTACATACTGGATAATACAGCAGAAGATAGGAACCAGTTGTTATTCAGGAGAAATGAAAGATAAAAAGGATATAAATATGGACTGAAGAACTACAGCAAGCTACTTAAATGCAAATCTCTAAGTGCTAATTGATCTATGTTTTAAAAACAAACTATTCCTCATTATGAGAAAAATGTAAACTCTTCAAGGTTCTGCTGAAACGTAATTCTTTCAGCGGGGCAAGGTGACTACTTTTAATAAGGTGTTTAAGTAACAGCAGGGTGAGGGGAAAGGTTTCTGTAACACCTGGGTCAGGAAACTCGTGGTTATTTATACCCAGTTACACTCAGTTAGAGGCAGCCCCGGGCAAATGGGGGTTCACAGCTTGGCAGCCAGGGCAGCCACTTCTGCCACTAACCTGAGGTGCTGCTGAGTTTAACGTGACCAAGAGGACTCAGGTCACCACACAGGTCCCCTTAGTTATGTATTCTACCTGCCCAGCACCCGTGACATGTGAATCTCTTTCTGAAGGGAATATATGCTAAAAAATCACATCTGTGCTGCTTAATTTGTGCCTCCATTCCAATTACATCAGAAAGTGAAAGCTGTCTTCCGGGAGATTTACAGCCTTTATTTCACATTGCATCGAGCCCATGAAAATTTAAGATCAATTGACAAGACACAGCTCATGAGACTTCTTAGTTTGTGGACATCCACACTGTTAGGGAAATGGAAAAGACACAAACTCAGTAGTACAAAAGGACAAGACAATGAGCTCAGACACACCTGAGGCACATTCTGTTGTTCTCTTCTGCAGAATGGAAAACCCAGCCACTAAAACAGACAAGAAAGACAGAGACAGGAGTCTCCATGGCTCTTTTGGATAACCTGCTGTTCTGCAAATGACTGTTTATTTTAAATGGAAATGGTTTTGACCTCTGGTTTGCTCAGATAGCTACAGCCATGGTCATGGTGCAACAGCAAAACCACTTTGATCTGATCCTTGTTCTGATGTTTATAAGACAGTTGAGGATTTCTGGTTATTAATAAATTGGCCATAGCAGCATTTCCTTTATTTTATGAAGTAGTTTAGTGAGGCAGATTTACCTTGGCGTAAGAGATGGGCAGATGGCAGGGCTATATAGGTCATGTGCTCCTCAGCTCTGATAAAGGAACTACTGTGCCTATACACTGACTGTCTCCTGCTGACTAGGAGGATAAATAGGCATAAAAGCATTCCTTACAAACAGAAATACCTGAATCTAAGGATAAACATGTCACCTAAACTAATTATTACGGTAAATTTTATATACCCCCTGTGAAAATAAATTCCCTCATTAAAAAGAATGAAGCATCTGACTATCCAAAATATGAAAGTGGCACGATCTGCTGTTTTTTCTGTTGTTCATATTCATTCTTCTACTTAGCACCTTTGACTTCCAATTGCGTAGATTCAATGACACCAGCTCATCTAGGATCATGTCAGCAGCTGTTGATAGTCCCAGATGCTTCAGATGAGGAAGACAAAATCCAATTTTTTAATGCAAAGATGAAACAGCTAGTCCTTTTGCTTATTTTAAGGTTTGTTTTTACTATCCTTTTTCTTCAGTTCTATGTATCATGTAGTATGTTCTAATTGAGGACATAAATATCCTTTAAGTTCCTCCATCTGGTTCTATTCCTGGCCTCAGGATTATAGTACAGTATTACATCCATTGCTGCCTATTATCCATTCTGTCTTCAGTAAAACAGGGTAAGTGTTACCTTTTTTGTTTGATGTTTGGATTTTTTGAACATCTTTTTGCTCTTTATCACAATTGAAAAGACAAGAACATGAAATACCTTCCCTTAACTTTTTTAATGTGCACTCTACAGCTATATATTCACTTCTTATCTAGATAATCCTAATATGGAAATCCTTTCTATGGAAATTTTTCCATGTCATTCCTCTCAGTTGCTTCTAAACTTTTCTGCTGCTCATTCTTTTCATGTGATATCCAGAACTGAAATGTTCCAAATAAACATACCACAGATTTATTCCATATAAATCCATAAATACTTTCGTGCCACTCCTAGGTTTGCACTGACATTTTCACTCAAAAATTTTTCTTTTTACTGCTTGCCATTAACTTCGACCTCTGACAGCAGTTCAGGTAATTCTTCCAAAATGCAATACCCACATTAATTTTCATCTTATGCTCAGTGACCTAGCTTTGCTATCTCAGTAGTGCTCTTCGGTCTTCTCTTGTTTTAATTATCCCAGACAATTTTGTCGTATTGCAAATGTTGCCACCTCACTGATCATTCTTTTACAGATTGCAAATTACATTAATGACTGAGTACTGCTACTCAGCCTCGGGCCATTCCACCACTTCTTCTGACATTTCCGTACCTGTCTCTCCATGTTTCTATAACAACTTTCTCTTCCTCCACAACAATTAGCTTTGTTCACAGGTTCTTACAAAGAATTTTTCAGAAATAAAATATTTTATTATTCATTTCTGTAGAAAATCTTGAGTTTTCCTTGATGGGAAAACGTTTGTTCCTACCACATTATATCCTCTTACATGCCTCGTACCTATACATAATTGTTTAATCCAATTTACCCAGCAGTTAAGCAAAGCTCACAAGGGCTGTAATCACAAGATTGTCCAGAGCACTTACAATCTGTTCTTCTGTCTAATACCTTTGCAGTGTCTCTCACTTCCCATTTGAGCTGTAGCTCCCTGGAATAAAAGCCAGCCTGGTGATGCAGGCACAAGGCTCAGAGTCAACACTGGATTCTTGCTCCGGCTCTGCCAGCTACTGGCAGTGTAACCTTCAGTAAGTTTCCTAACCTCTCCACATCTCTCTCCTTTCTCCAGTGCAGGTGGTGCTTAACAACATCACAGGAGCAGATTTGCCAGGTCTCTGTTTGTCTCAGTGCTGATTCCTGGGGGTTTGTTTGATGCCTCCAACTGAGCATCACAAGCTGGGGTACACGAGCACAGACCAAGCGGCATCTTGCTCCTCAGCACATCTCTGAACACTCCGACAGCTGTCCAAGGATTTCCTTTCTGGGTGGAACAGGGAGCACCAACCAGAGGCACAGCTTCAAACCAGCCGCCTGCAGGAGCAGACACATCTGGAAAAGCTGCGCTTTAATTTTTTATGAAGCCTGATTATTAACGTTTTGTAAAATGCTTGGACATCCTTGATAGGAAAATTTTACCACCTGCTAAGTATTAGCCTTCTATAAATATTTCCAAGCAGGGCACAGTTGTCAAATGTTTGGGTTCAACTTTAACCATTCTAATGCTGGGCTGGGGGGAAAATTCTCATGACAACCCAAACATTCTTGTTGAACAAATGTTTTACACCACTCATTTTTCTGGTTTCTGTGTCAATAGTCCCCACTGTTTCCTGCTCTAACTTGTCCCTTAAATGATCCTTGTAATCATGTATATAAACATTTTCTGTCAAATGTGTATCTTCCTTCTCAAATCCAGAACTTGATAGTATTAAAGCACTGATATGCTGCAGATACTAGTTTCAAGGTCTTAACATACGTAAAATAATTAAAGAATCTGAACAGTTTGTTCCAGTATTGTCACTTTAGCACTGTCTTGGGTTTCAGCTACATGAAGTATTGCACAGTACCCTAACTGCAGAAGGTCTGAGATAAATTACACCATTTTAACTTCTAATATATTTACTCAGGCAGTAGCTTGAAGGAAAGTTCATAGAAGCAATTCTATTAGGTAAATTAGGGTTGTAACTTTTTGGCAGCTTCATTTAAAATATTAGTCAAAATTAGTGAAGCAATTTAGTCCCATTCAAAATTAGGCAAGACCAATAAGCAAATGGAAGAGAGAGAGCTTTAGAAATGTAGAACGATTACTATTTAAATACAGATGTATTTAAATAAAAACACCACAGAGAGCTCAGCCAATGACAGCTGGTTGTCCTACAGTGTAGGCTGGCTTTGATCTCCATGTTCCACGTATTTCTTTCCTTACTTCAGCAGAACTTTTGACTTTCTCTGTGCCAAAGCACCATCTAAATGGCTGACTTCAGAGCAAAGTTATTTTCTTTTCCACATGCTGATACTTGAATCAGAAAATATTATTCTGATTTTGTGTTATATTTGCGTAGGACACAATTCTTCCTTACCTCAGTACACTGTGT
>NW_008238126.1:1234430-1243523 GCF_000691975.1 Corvus brachyrhynchos
TCCTGCTGAGTCCCTGGCAATAGCCTGTCATACTGTAAAGATAACTTTTCACTCAGTACCTCTCCCATTATTACGAAGTGTATTAAGAAAAAAATACACAGAATTGTGTTTGGGAGCAATTGTGTTTGGGAGTAATGATTTCTTCATGTTTATGTCTAGTCTAAATGACCTGAAGGTCTACTCTAAAGGCTTGGTGTTCAGCAGCAAGGAGAAGCAGCAAAGAAATTATCCAGGGCAGGCTATATGCTGGATTTGGTGGGGTATTCACCAGTTAGTATTTCCCCTGCATTATCTCCCCCTTAGAGAAAGGTCTATTTACTGTAGTGGTTGAAAGTGAGCCAGGCATGCTTTCAGGGGGTACTTGAATTTAATTATCACCATCCAGAGGGCTGATTCAGGTAAACAGACAACACAAAGTTTTCAGATACTTAAACACACACTTAGTCCTACATAGAGGTCCCAAGTTTAAGGAGCAGATTATAGATGTGATCTTTCATCTTGCTACAGAATTGAACCCCAGGGGTTTAAGACTGTATAGAAACAAGCTTTTCTGTGCTATTTCTCCTCAAAATGTTTTCCAGAACATTGTGCCTATCTGTCGAAGAATGACAAAGGTGCTTAAAACTGACCTTGAGTCAAACAAAGAGGAAAAAAAGAAGATTTAATTTTTAGTCAAGAACCAAGTTTAATCAATTATTTTAATAAGATTAATTTAAGAGAGTCTCATGAGCAATCTTCTGCTATATTTAGGGCTACTGTGTCATTTGTGTAACATGGAAAATCAAAAACTAAAGAGGAAGAGGTAAAATAAAAAATCAGGCAAATGCATATTCCAGTATCTAAGAAACAGGGCAAACAATGTTACCAGCTTCCTCCTATTTAAAGTGAGAGGTTAAACTTACAAGAAAACAAAAATCATAAGTTCTTTTGAAAACCTTAACTTTTTATTTCAAATGTAATTCTAATAAAAGCAGGGTATGCTGAGTAACAGCGCAGAGGTCTGCTGAGGGTGACAGCTGCTGAGACCTGTGACGTTTTTGCATTGAAGATGGAAACCCTCAAGTGTTGAAATGGAAATTTTTTAATTACAATTAAATTGCCAGCAGTTTTTTGCCTATACACAATAAATTATTTCTGTAAACATTTTCAGCATCGGGGAGAATGTTTGTTTCAGAGATGAGTGATAGTTACGAGTGACACCCACAGACTTCAAAGTGCAAGACCTGAAGGTTTTCTGAGCCACAGCTACTGTGAGCTGACAGTAGCAGCTGTAAAGTGGCCAGGGCAGGGAACCACAGCTTTCCAGAGCTCTGGAAAACGCCAAGAGCTGGTGCAGAGAGCCAGCTTAAGCCATGGCAGTTAAAGAGATATCAGACAGGAATGAATCACTCAAATATCTTGGCTCTGCAGGCTTCGAGAATAAAGCCCGGGACCAAAAATAAAACTAACTAAGGGTGTAACTTCACTGAAGACTGCAATGGACAGCATAGATATCTGAGGCAATTTGAAATCACTGAGCTTTAAGGGGAGCAAATTAACCCATACACGGCTTTGTGCTTTCATATACATCTAGCTTAGCATGTGAGCACACTCTCAGAGATTTTGTCATAGCTGCTTTAGTTTATGAGGTTTAAACTAAGGCATATAATCTTACAACTGGGATGCGCTGGATGCTTAGGGACCAATAGACATCCATTCTGGTTGTAGCAGTCATGGCAGAAGCTCCTGTGTTCAGTCAAAATGGGTACCTTCAGCAATTTAAATAATAAGTCTTCATTAATCCATCTCATTTTCTAGAATGGTTTAGGAAATGATCACATGAGGGAGGTTGATGTTATCATTAGTATACCTAGCCTGACAGACAAGAAAGGGTTTAAAGTTTCCTTGGAGAGACAAATGTTGCAAGCAAATTTGTGCCTGACAGAGCTGCCAGAACCAGCTTTCTAAGCCTGGCACTCTGCAGAGCAGAGGACACAGCAAAGCACTCGAGAAAAATGTGCCACTGCCAGTGACAAAGCTCTTGAGAAGCTGAAGGAGTGAGAGGCCAGTGAAAGTAATCACAACATAAAGTCTTCTTCCACCCACACCAGGAAAGGCAGAGGTGCAAGTCCTCTTACTGTGAGGCTGGGGAGGGACTGGAACAGGCTACGCAGAGAGATTGTGGCTGCCCCATCCCTGGAAGCATTCAAGGCCAGGTGGGATGGGGCTCTGGGCAACCTGGCCTAGTGGAAGGTGTCCCTGTCCATGGCAGGGGAGTTGGAATGAGATGATTTTGAAGATCCCTTCCAACCCAAGCCATTCTGTGACTTTGTGATTCTGCACATGGGTCTCACAAGTGCCAACAAAACACCAGTCTCAAAAGAAGGAAGGAATGGTTGCCAGCACCACAACTAAAAAGGTTCATGCTCTCATTCCCCAGAGATAAGTTTTAGCTGAAATTGACGGTCTGCCACAGGAACCTGGGAAATAGTACTTTAAAGAACAATATTCAGCTACAGAAACATGATTTGCAAGTTAAATGCTAACCTAGGAAAGTTTTGGTGGCTGGAGGCACAGTCACCCACTTAAAAACTCAGCTGTGGTTCAAGGTCCAGAGTCAGATTTTACATGAATCAAGCAGATAAAGAAACAACAGTAAACACAGAATACAGACTTTGTTTGCAGGTACAAACCTGCTCTTACAAACAAGTTTTTTACAAAATGTAATTAAAACTATTTACATACTGTGCCCAGTATATTATTCTGTCTTTACTGATAATCTATATCAATCTTGAACTGGGGGACGCTCTTAATGTCATATGGATGTTTAAAGAGACTGGAGTGGTTATTTTTAAGACGTCATTGAAAAAATATAAAACGAGTGAAGGAAACTCATTTAGGGATTGAAAACTCTAAGTAAAGGGTTTAGAGATTTGTCCTGATCCTAAACAAATTAATTCATCAAGGAAGTGGTAAGACTTGTCACATGATACAGCAAGTACTTGTTCCCAATGCAAAGGAGAAACGAGCTTGCATGTCCTGGCTGGAAAGAAAAGTCTACAGTCAGCAGTCCCTTATCCCAGATGTGTATTGAGAGCATTCTCATGTTCCTGGGACAGTGTTGCTAGAAAAGATAACAGCTTAGAAAGATGACATCCCAAATTTGAAGCCTTATGCTAGGCCTGGCATACCTGATACAGGAAGGTCTGACATTTACCAGGGTCCTTCCTGTTTAACCATTCTGTTCTGAAATATAAGTTTAGTCATATAACCATAACCTCCATGATCTCCTCTGCAGGCTAGCAGAAAATATATTAAAGAATACACAGGAATGGCTGCCAATTGTGATCTGTACTTAGTGCTGTTAAATAATGGAGTGGTACCATTGTAACATGACTTGTTACTTGCTTACATTATATTCAATGGAAAACTGAACACAAGAGTGCCTGCTCTTGAGTGCTTACTAGGAATTCATGTCAAAGTCACAGCAACCAGCAGATATATGGGAAAAAAGATGAGGTGGGAGGAAGGTAAAAGGGAAACATAATCTGGGATACCTGGAGCTGTCACCATTTTGCAAGAAACAACTGTGGGAATGCCTCTAATGAAGAGCAACAACTGCAAACAGCAATAATACTGTAAGAAATATCCTGTGGCCAGAGACAAACTTGACACCCCAGGTGGACAGATGCAGAGGAATACGTGACACTTTCTCCAAAGGAGAAATACCAGCACTGCCATTTCACCTGAGAAATCCTGACAGCCAGCAGCCGCAGCAGGTTGAGATGAATTAGTTTCAGGACACGGCACAAGTGGAGCTAACAGCCTTGCTGCCATCTGACAGCAAGAGTATTGATACTCTGGGAGATATTTCCAATTCCATGAATCAGTGCAGAGTACCTCAGAGACTAATTGAACATGTGCTTGTTCATTAAGTTAGATTAAGTTAGGAACTGAACTTCCTTATTATGTTAATGTTTAATTTCAGGATGCAGAGGGAAGTTGCTGAGAACCTTGTCTTTAAGAGGTTCTGGCTTGAACCAGTTGTTAAATACAAGCTACAAATTGCACTGCTCTTGTTAGGAGCTCACACTCCAAGTCAGACAGATCCCTATCAAACTCCATGGTGCCTGCTGGTTCCAGAACATGGGAATACTGAGGAGACATCTTTTTCACTTCTGTGAAAGACAGACTGGGGAAAAAAGTACCTCTCTCATTACTTTTTCAAAAGCTAGTAATCTTCTCCTTTTTTTTTAGGGCATCCATTACTATATTAACAGAAGAGTTTAAAGCATCCCCCTTTGAAAGATCAAAGGAAAAATACCTCTATTTTTTTTTAAAGGAAACTTGCTGGAGCTCCTCACTACCTCCTCAGCATATCCAGAGTGATTATGCCTCAGAAATGTCTCTATCTGTTGACTGGCTGCAGAGGAAGCCCAGAAAATTAGCTCAGATGGAGACCATGGAGGCCTAAAGTTAATGAGGTTATTCATATGTGATTCTTTGTTAGAAACTCCCAAGATGAGAAAACAGAATTGACCACTGCTTGTCAAAATCTTTGTTTACCCAAGCAGCTGGGCACTGGCTGCATCTGTACAAAAGAGGCAAACTAAGTGCCTTTCCCTGTACGTATTCCACTCCTGGTCTTTAAGCCCTTCACATCCTTGAGCTGACATGCTTCTGGACAGGTACAGCTACTCTGGGCCACATCTGCTCTGTGATTATCTTCATACTTCCAACCAAAGGCACCAAAGGAAGTACAACACAACCACCATCAAGCCTCGTATGAGCTGTGACTATGAGTCACAGCTTTTCCACATGGTAGGATTTACCCACTGATCTGATAATTACTGCAAGTAAGTACTTAGCAGTTAGAAGATTTTTAGACAGCATCTCCTTTCTTCTGAAAGGAGAAAACACTTGGCCCTGTTCAGCTCTTATTTGAAAGAATCAATTATTACGACTGAACTCAAGTTTCCAGTCTAAGAGGTGTCCTTTATCCAAATCTGTAATGACTGAGCATAGGCACAGCTGAAGGCTGTGGGTGTGGAGCACAAAGTGGACACCATGGAACCGGAAAATCCTCACAGAGAACTCAAACAGCAAGGGAGTCTGAGGGATGTGAATGGTGACAGCATGGGAAGGACACCAGCGTGCATTTCTGCTCTGGGCTGGCCTCAGAGATGCGTTTCTGTCCCCGTGCCTCTTACAGGACAGAAGTTTGGGCAGACTGTCAGCAACATGTGTTACTTCTGGCTATTTTCCTCACAGGAAAACTAATTATTCCTAAAGTTTTGTCCTCCTTAAAATCATAATCCTCAGAATTAAGTTCTGCTAGATTCTTTTGTATTATTTGTGCTAAGGACATCACCAGCATCAGAGCTTCTGACTAGGGGTCACCATGTGTAAGATGAGGTTAGAACAGGCATTTGCAACTCTTTAGAAAGTGTTTATATATTTCCACGATCCTTGGTTTTCCTCTATGATAACATATTTTACATTGGTGAAAGAGCAGAGAGATGTGTTTGATGCTGCTATACACCTGGAGCTGAGAGAAAATTGAGGGCAAAGTCTTGTCTCCAGATGAGCACTGATGGCCAAAAACCCCTGAAGCTGGGCATATTGGCCTGATACAAAAACACCAAGCAAAGTGTCACTGGGGACCACACTTCACTACAACATAAACAACAATTTGCTCACCTGTGTGTCACTCTCCCATCCTTATATCAAGATTCTTCTCCCACTTCTTCCCACCTGTTATATTCTCCACTGACATTCCAATAGTGAAAGCAAATAGGGCAGCAATCATAAAAATAGTCTCACACTTAGCACACAAGTGCCTTTTCCCAAGGAAAAAAAAAATTGCCTATGCAGAAGCATTTCTTCCTCCCAAATGAAAAGGCCCCAAGCTACTCACAAAAGTCTCTGCTAATAGTTGGACCATGTGCAGTGCACAGGTGATCATCGAGGGAGTACAGCTTGACTTTCTTCAAAATAAGGGAGAGTCCATAAAGGGAGAGCTCAGAGAGACACTATGTACTGGGTTTAGAGAGAGCTGTTATCAAGTGTGGCAGTCTTTTTCTCTCTCTGCTGTCTCCAAACTTCACTTTCACAACAGCTTTTCAGCTGCAGCCAGAGTGTCAGGCTGCCAGCACAATGGTGAGTGCTGTGGACACTGCCAGGGATAAGGATGCCCATGCTTTGGATGGCTGTCAGAGTACCACTGCCAACATAAGCCATAGGAAAAACAGGCATTTTTCTCGCAGTTTTTCCCCTCTGTCAGACCTGAATAGGATTTCATGGGACATGGAAAAGCTTACACCTTTGCCCTCCAGGAGTTTTTCTCCTGCTCAATTTCAAAGATCTGTTGCAAACCATTTATGGTTTGGATTCCTGCAGGCAAAAGGTTTACAAGGAGTTCCTCAATGGTAACTTGGCCAGTCTGAATCAGGAAGTCAATACCAACTCTTTCCATTGCAGGTGGTTTTGCTCTTGAAGGATAAAAAAGCCTTTAATCTTGTGGGGTCAGCATAACTCTTCAGAAAGGGACAGCATAAGAGGGAGAAGGAAGTGAGCAGTAACTAAATGGTCAGGCAGAGGGTGTTCACACTTCTCGAAGGTATATCCCATCTGGAAAGAAAGTAGGCTGAGAAAACCAGGAGAAAAAGACAAAAAGCTGGATGACAAGAAGGAAGATTAAATACTTAGTAAATAATTATTTACAGAATTAGTATTCTCTTCTGAAGTTCTAAAATATGGTAAGCTTAGCTTACCCTGAGGCTACAAGGTAAGTGGTAAAGATGTAGCTGTGTCTTAGAAGCCTTCAACTATAAACCTTGTCAGCTTTTGGATTGCATTACTGCACATTAATAGAATAGTGATCTGGGAAATGCAGTAAGAAAAATTAGGTATCTTAAACCTCATAAATAGGGTTTGGGAAATAAATTGGTGGCAGAATGGGGACAAAATAAAGGACAAAGTTTGGAATGAAAAATGAAACACAGAATAAAACTAAGAGGCTAAGAATACAAGAAATGCCCTAATGGGTTCACCTAGCCCTCCTTACCCTAGAGGGAAGATTGAAATCAATAACGTGGCCTTCTGGGTAAGGATATTATTTGAATTCCAGGTGTGCTGACTCTTGGCATTCACCTGAATGCGGAGAAGCTGAGTGTATAATTTGTAGTGAAAACTGAATTAACAAGTTTGAAAATGAAAACAGAGCAGTGGCAGCAGGAGATAGCTTTGGAAGTACATGAAAGCCTAGTCACAACCTGCAACCCTTCCACTTCCCCAGCACCTACCAGGCAGGCTCCACGGCACACCCCTGCCATTCCATCCAGAGGTTTTTTTAATAATGATGTGTCATCCCTGAAATGCTTGAATTCCTTTTTGAACTTCCTTATATTATTGGTGTCCACAGCTTCCTGCGGCACCAAGTTCTCAAAAAGTTTGCTAGCCAGTGTATGTGTACAATGTTGTTTTGAAAGTAGGATTATGTCTCTGTCTTAAACTACCTTCCTACTTGCTTTATTGAGCATTCCTTAGTTTCAGTAGTGCAGGGTTTGAACAACAATTCTGTTTTCACCTTTATGCTTTTGCAAACCTCAAGTATACCCTACCTCAGTTGTCTCCTCTGCATATTGACAAGTCCCAGCCTTTTGCCCTCTCCTTGCAAGGCAGCTGGCTCATCCCTGGGTCGTTTTTGTTGCCATTCTCTCTCTGTTCCTTTGCAAACTCCTTTGCAAAATCCTTTGCCATCCTCGTGGAGATGGGAAGGCCTAATGCATCCCAGCCCTCCAGCAGTGGGTGCACCAGAATTCTATGTGGAGGTGAAATGACACCTTCTCTTGTTTACAAGCCTCCCCTGACATGCCCAATATTGCCTTGGCTTTTTTTGACTGTCACTGCACCCCACAGCAGTGGTTTCAGAAAACTGCCTGGCTGAATCTGAGGGATCTTTCCAGAGCTGCAACCACCAGTTCCAAGTTCAGCATCCAGCAGGGATGGTGTAGATGAGGGTTTCCTCTCCATTTCCTCTCCTTGCCATTTATTTACACAAAAGCTCCTCTGGGCATTTACTCTGCTCTGTGGGGCCCTTCTGGAGCTTCTACTAGGGTAGCATCTGTCTAGTCAAAAGAGCTTAATAATTTTGTACAAAAGATAAGAGAGTGAGAAAAGCAAGCAAGAAGGAAAGAAAGACATAAAAGGAAAATAAAAAGGTGATTATTTTGCATTTGTTTGTGCTAGTACTTAGCATTTTGATATGGTCTTTATAATGTCACTGTTAATTATTTTTCTCTATATAGGTGCATGACTGTAGCATATGGTTGCAAATGATGAAAAGATAACTGGAACTTTGAGTTGGTTTTATTACCTGGTTTAAACCCCTCTAAGACATTTTTAATTTTAAAGTTTCAGTAAAAGCATCCTGGAGATATTTCCTCCACAGTTCTTATAATTTTATCCATACTCACCAATGAGGAAAAGCTGCAAATGGGGAGAAAAGAAATAAACACCTCCAGTAATGCAGTCGAGACACAGCTACATGGTACACAAGGAAGGGAGAAATCAGCAGAATGGCAAGGAATAGCTAAAGAAACTCCATTAAATAAGGGTTTGCATAATTTTAAAGTATTCCTCTCTCTTTTGATGTTGTCAGCTATTCTTACCTGGGACTGTTTCACCTTTGGAAACTGATTTTGGAAGATGACTTGTGATACTTCTGACAGTATCAGATTGGATCAGCTTTGGTTTAGTTTAATGTCCATCTTCAGTAGCGTTACTGTAATTTCTGTTTAATTATGAGTATGATCTAATTACAGATGAGGAAAGTGACTTTTTCCCTTGGCCAAGACCTGTCTGGTTACTGGCCCTGGGTCAGTGTGAGCCAAGTGTCAGAGGAAGGGGATGTGGTCACCACGTCTCAAGGGCAGTGAAAGCAAATTCCTCATTCCTAAGAGGCAGCTCTCAGCCTGCTGCCCAAGGAAATGATGTTTTGCCATGTTCACACATACACGTAGCTTTCCCAGGAACTTTTGAACCTGGCGGTCAATTCCAACAGAATTAGATGGGGGCAAGGTACAGATCCCTGAGATAAGCTCCAACCGCTCT
>NW_008238126.1:1243603-1246874 GCF_000691975.1 Corvus brachyrhynchos
CTTTTTGAAGAGAAGTGGCTGCCAAAATGAGATCTGGTGGCGTCTTCAGCAAGGAAAGGTGGCAGTGAAAGTTGCCTTCTCATTGAGCAATGGACAACTGACACGGTGAAGGAACTTAAAAAACAACTCCACTGGGGGGAAAAAAATGCAGTTGGAGATTTATCTTCCCAGACAAACATCAGTCACCTGTTAAGACAAGCATTCATGGGAAACCTGGCCTCCTTAATTATGGTGTGGCACAACTTGTGTGCTACACCTGAGCTCTGCAGCTGCAGCCTGCCCTGCCACACAGTAGATTCCGAGCTGATTTAATTACAGACTTTTGCAAAAAGTCACCCAGACCTATTCCAGGTCAGCTGATGGCTTTTTAGGGTTCTTTTCACTGACAGTTTTTACGAGGACTGAAAATGTCTGTGCCTGTTTGTGATCAAAACACTCTCTTTTCACTTCAACCAAAACACATTTCTGCTGCCCAAAGTATGATCTATTTTCAGCTCACAGAACCTGCACACCTAAACAGTATGGCAGCTTGTCAGAAACCTGGTAGGCCTGCAATATTCTCTCTTACAAAGTACTAACAGCTCATACTCATCTTCTGTGTCTGTGTCATTCTCAAACTTTGTAAGAGGGAGGGAGTTAACAGGTTACAGATCAAAGCACCCAGGACCCTGTTATAATTGGAATCCGAGGCACAGGATTTGGTGCTGTGGGATAAGAGAACACCATCAAACCACTAAAATTTCTTGTTCTTCATCATCATGTTCCTTTTACATCAAACTTTTAAGTGAAAACATTGTAAAGGCTCTTTGGATGTAACTGATAGCTATTAAACTATTGTTCCAAAAACAACCTCTGAACAACTTACCTGCCCTGAGGTTCACACTGTGCAGGCCTATGTGTAAACCCCGAAAAGACCACAGGCAAGTAAAACTTGAAAACCCCGTAAAATTTTAAAAAGTAAGTTTGCTAGTGCCCAAGCCCACACTCAGCTACTCCTTAGGACTTTTTGAATGAAATAGTGGTTAACCTAAACATACACCACGTTAACCTGGCTGTCCAGAATCTGACAGACAGGCAGCTCAAACATGTGCAGTGCTTTGTGGAAGGCTACCAGGGGCTGTAAGGCATTTCCTCATGTGAACACACAGTGTCCTTCTCTTGGTCTTTCCTGATGAAGAAGTCCCTCTCCCAGCTCTGAACTGACTGATGCCCTGATCTGTTTCCAGACCACTACCTTGCCAGTAAATCATTCCAGGTCTCAAGTGCAAAGTTTCTTCTGCTCATATGTCAAACATTATGGTTACATACTTTTTGATGACATGTTAGATGTATGTATTTCAGAATTATGAAATTAATCCCAGAATCTGTAAGGATCCATACTGGATACATGGCTGAAAATCAAGAATGATTGCTTATGAAAGGGAATGACTACTTTTGAACTTGTGGCTGGAATTTCTGATCACAAACATACCTGTAAATGTTTTGCTTCGATTATCATGCTGCTGGGTCCTGGCTGCTGGCAGACTAATGCTCACGTTTTCCTGAGCCCATTCAATCTGAAACAGAGTTACAGCACAGTTCTCAATTGTTCCAGTAATTGCTGATGCAGTGGTATCCTTGCTGCATTTGCTGGCTTACTGTGCAACTTTTTATGATCCAGATCTCCACACAAATCCCAGTTCAGACAGATTCTTCTCATGCAACTCAAATACGAGGCAGGACCTGTTTTCACTCTCCCCCTGTACTAAGCGTGGACAACTGACAGGTTTGATAGATCCACCTTGCTTCTTGTGAGCCTAATGAATGCTACGGCTGCTCTTACAAGCACATTCTTTGCTCAAGGATGGAAAAAAAATAATAAAAATAGGAAGAGCACTCCATCAGATAAAAAAGCAGCCACTACCCTCCTTCCTGGAAGGAGCAGGACCCCTCAAGTAGGCCACATGCCTACTGGCTTTCCCTGGATGCCAAGGAATGAACTGCCTCTCTTCAGCAAAAGCCCATTTTTGTTCATTGTCTTCCAACAAATTTCCTTCCCAGGACCACAACTAACCCCCCAACCCCAGGATCTTGTCCTTTAGCAGAAAGCCACGTTTAGGTGCTGCCTATTCCCAAAACCAACCCAAGTGTCCTCTGAAGCTCTTAAAGGGTTTGCTCTATTACAACATTTTGGCACAAAGGCCCCCATATATCATGCTTGGAATTCCTTGTTTTCAGTTTAAGCTGTCACACCTGGGCAATGTGGCCTGGTGTGACTCCAAGCACTCAGAATCCATAGGAAGGAGAGACCTCTGTCAGGTGACACTGCTGGAGCAGCCAAAGCATTTGCCCCAGCTCAGGAAGGGATCCATCATCAGCAATTTTCTTCCTTGTGCACTTTTGTATTGTTTTTTATGTTAACTTCTCATGATGCCTTTACAAACAATTTCACCTCAACCATAAGTGAACACTCACCCATATTCTAAAAATTCTTACTGAGTGACCTGTGTGGGACTCCGCCCTGTGGGCCTGCAAAAGGAAAAAACGGGTGCTCATGTTTAGCTGTGTGAATTTAGAGAAGATTTAAATATATCAGCTTTTTGTTCGCAGTCCAAAGAGCAGATGGTGGCTTAAATACTTTTTAAAGGTTTGTATGGGATAGAGAGCAGACCCACAGGAATGTCTCTCACCCTATAAGACAGCACTGTGCAGTGATGCAACTATTAGACATAATTAATTAGATGTAATTATTTTCCCTGGTTTTTTTTTTTTTTTTCCTTTTAAATTTGTCTGGAGACAGGAACAAGGTGAAGTCTTGTCAGCTGTGCATTTTAAAACCAACCTTTAAACCATTTCACCAGATAATTCTGCTCTGACAGTTTTTTTCTGTGTGTGGAACAACTCCATAATTTACCTCTGCTAATGAGTTTTAAGAAGTCGCATGTGTGCTAAAGTACTTCGACAGAAATGAATACTTTTTGTAAACTGCAAGAGTTCCTGACTAATTCCTTCAAGACAGCTTTGCTTCTTCCACAAACCATCCAAGCTTTCCAAAACTTGGAAATGCACACACGTGCAACTTCTACCTTCCTTTCATATACAGGATTCTGTGCAAGATGTTAAAAAATATGGGACAACGTATCAGGTAAGCACCCGAGTGTTTTAAAATTCACCCGATGTCTCGGACATCGTATTTACGTGGCTGTTGCGAGAACCCACAGCCAGCGGTTACCCGCACTTACTGCAAGAGCGTCTGAAGGCGCACTCCCAAAAAGTGGATGCACTACTTTTA
>NW_008238126.1:1248215-1259609 GCF_000691975.1 Corvus brachyrhynchos
CCCCGTGGCCGGTGCCCACCGTCCTCGTCACACGGGAGGCGGAAGGGGGAGAAGTGACCCCGTGTTTCCTCAGCCACCATGATTAACCACCTCGCCATCGCTCAGCCTGGCTGCAGCAAGCGGCAACCACTTCCCACCCCTTTTCTTCTCCTCCCCCCGATATCCCATTCCTGGCACACCCATCAAGGATTGCCTATTGGGGAAGGGAAAGGGAAGACAGCTCTCCGTAGATCCACCTATTCACTGGGTGTCTGCATATTTGTGCGCCAGGTGTTGGGTTTTCCTCTTCTTTGCTGCATAATAACCAGCTTGGTAGTGGCGCTCGGGTAGTGCTCGGTTTTCGTCCAGATCCATCACTCCCGTTCGTGTGGAAATGGAGATGTACAAGGCAGGAGGAGTGCTTGGCCTTTTGAGTCTTATTATGCAACTGCTGTTAAACCGATGCTCGAGGCTTGTATGAAACCTGGGAGGTGAGGCAGTGGCTGGCGTTCCCCAGCTGCTGTTTCGGGTTACCGCTGTTGGATGAAAATGACAATTCGAGTCACCAAGAAAATGCAGAGACTCCCCCAGATCAGATGGTGATAAAGAATTAAACCTGAACTCCATTCTCCCCTGCCCCCGTATTTCTGTGGCTGTTCAGTTTTGAAATCCTTTCTTTATTTCTTCATCGTCTTTCATGTATTTTCTGTAGTTGTGTCTATGTTGCAAAAAGGACACGAAAGATACAGTGAGACTGGGACTGCCTAATTTTCTGTATGTGTCTGATTCCGAAGCTGAGATTGATCTGCAAGCCTTAGTAGTGACATTGTTCAGTGTGCTCGGAGTTTTTTCTTCATGACAATGGATTTTATGAGGATAATTGACCGTGTTTTGATTATAAACAAGGAATTTTTCCTGCATGTATCCTCTTGCCCGCTCTCCACCCGTATGCTTTTCAGTGTATATGGAGTGTTGTCTGCTTTCAAAGCTAGGGCTAAAAATATTCTAGAATTAATCTTTTCTCAGGATTATACTGAAATGCTGGTCTTGGACCTAGCAGGTGGCTTTGTTGTCAGCAGAAGTTTCAGCACTCAGTTCTGTCGTTTCACAAGACACTACCACCTTGCTCCTAACTCAACTTTTAAAAATATTAAGCTCCAAGGGCCTTGTTTGTCACGCTAAATGGTATATGACTGTTTTAACTTGATGCTGGTGAGGAGCTTCTGTAGGAGCTAAACTCTTGTTATTAAAGGTGTTTTGAAGACAATTTCTGGCACACTCCTTTCACAAGTGGTTTTATGCTAACCACTGCAGTTCACACTCGGTTTTATTCCTGCCCAGTTGCCGTTAGAAGGAAGGTGCAGTTCTTATGCATGACTGCACACCCTTTCGGAGGACGGATGATTCACAGGGGGCCAGATGTTTGCACATCTCCAGTGACTTTTTGTTTTGTGGCTGGAGAATTTTGAAGGGAGAGCACAAAACCAGTGGATTAGGTGTTAGCTGCAGAAGTTCCATGTGAGATTTAGGTAGTAGAGAGTGTTGTGATGTAACTACATCTAACAGATAAATACTGAATCACAGTAGCATGATAATGCCAAGAGCACTGTAGCAAAAACAGGGTGTATCACTGAAAATAGCAGCAGTGGTGGTGTGAAGGGCTGATAACTGGTTGTGATTACTCAGGCTTTTCCGCACAGACGTCAAGTCAATCCTCTAAAAAACCCCAAACATTTAAAATAAATACACAGCTTTCATGTACAATTTATGTATTCCTGTTTCTTTGCAATGCTACGCAGGTGAATTCCAGGGGACCAGAGGTGCAGCATCTTTATTTAGCTTACAGATTTTGGGTATCACCTTGCCTGTCTGTAAGAAACTTGAGGAAAGCCGCTGTAAATCTGCTTTGAATTGCTACATATGCGTCTGACCAAACATCTTTCAGTGAAACATGCACTAACTGTCTGCATGTTCCTGGGATTTGTTATTGATTGATACAGTGATTTAGTTCTTGCAAATAGCACATCTGGCTCTGATTTGCATTTTGGACACATGAAATACTAAAATGTGTAATTTATCTTTCCTAAGTAGGTAGTTACTGCTGTCACTTAGGGTTGTAAAAGGTATTTTCACAAAGGGTGTGGGAAAGAGATCTTTGCCTGTAAAGTATCTTGAGTGTTTAGTCAAAGTTCCCATACAATGTACTAGAGAAAGCAGAAGATACTTTCTTGGCTGACAGTAGACAGTCCAATTTGTGGAGGCATATTCTGATCTTTAGGATAAGCTTTAAACACTTCTAAATACAATAAACTGATAAGACTGACTTTGAGTAAATGCAGCAATAATAGCTTTTGGTGAGGAACAATTACAGGGCAGTAGTATATGACTGAATTGATGGGAATGACAATGATAAACTCTTTATGTGACATTTAGTATGTTTAAGTCCTGCAAGCATGCATTTTTCATTTTTAAGGGGTGTGGGTGCAAGGAAAGGCCACGAGGGATAGAGAGAAATTCTAGTTCATGTTTTCATTAGAAAAAAAGTTAGGGAAATCTTATTTTGCATATATTTCCAGTATACCTTTCCATTGCTGAAAGCTATATGAAAATACAAATTGGAATAACAATCCCAATTGAATTTTTTAAAGGGGCATTTATGACACTAACATTAGTCATTTATTTTTACTTAGCCAGACATGTTATGTTTGAGATTACTGTCTTGTCTTCAACTTGGCTGACACAAACATACTTCAGCAAGAAGTAAATTGGGGATTTCTTTATTAGCCTTCAAAATGTGTTATTAACATATCTCAAGATAAGTGATAGTGATGAAAAATACAGGTGTGCCATTTTTTTTCAAATTTTCTTCCAGGTACCTTTGAAGAGATTCTCCCTGTGTATTGGTTGAGAAGCACACAATCTAAAATCTTTAAGCCTGTTACTATGTGGATCAGACCATGTGTTTGATTGACAGCTCACAGATAGTAGTGCTAAGTGTACTTGTTTATTTTTTATTAGAATTTTCATTCAAAATGCTTTGAGTAGTTCATGAAACGTAGTAGGTGTAAAATTGAAACATCTTGGCTATTCATCTGAGGTGCAGACTGTTCTGAGTTTATCATAGGAGCTCCACATACACATAGGAGGAGTTTTCTTTTATGCCAAAGAGGGAATGGCTGTCTTTAGTTGGTGTTGCATCTAGAAGAGTGAGGTAAGGTTTTTATGATAAGAGCCTTATTCTGCAAGGGCTTTATTTTAAATTACCTGGTTTTACATTTCTGTACCTCTTAAGGTCCGTATCAGTTTATGTTAGCATTAGAGGAGAACCATAAAGATTGTCTGACCTTTCTGACAGTAGGACTGGAGGTTGCTTAAAAATTTCTCCAAGTGTTTAAGTTGTAAATACAATGAGATAAAGATGATAGACATTTATTTGTGTTTAAAAGGGCTCTGGTCACAACGGAAGTCATTAGTCCTGGGGCGCATTAGGAAGAGTGTTGCTGGCAGGTGGAGGGAGGTGATCCTGCCCCTCTTCTCAGCCCTGGTGAGGATCACCTGGAGTGCTATGTCCAGTTTGGGGCTCCTCAGGACAGTAAAGACATGGAGCTCCTGGATTGGGTCCAGCAGAGAGTGACAAAGATGATGAAGGGACTGGAGCATCTCTCAGGAAAAGCTGAGGGATCTGGGGCTGTTCGGCCTCAAGAAGAAGCGGCTGAGAGGGGACCTCGTCCCCCTCTGTCAGTGTCTGCAGGGAGGGGGCAGAGGATGGACCAGGCTCTGCTCTCTGGTGCCCAGCAATGGCACAAGAGGAGTAAGCAGAAACTGATGGCCAGGAAGTTCCACCTGGACATGAGGAAGAATTTCTTCACTGTGCAGTGACCGAGCACTGGAACTGATGGTCCAAAGAAGCTGTGGAGTCTCTCTCACTGGAGATATTCCAGAGCCATATGGACACAATCCTGTGCCATGTGCTCTGGGATGGCCCTGCTTGAGCAGGGAGGTGGGAGCAGATGACCCACTGATGTCCCTTCCAGCCTTCTCCATTCTGTGATACTAATAGTCACTAAAATAGTACATTTTTGTAATTTTTTTCTTCCATTTGTGGGCCATAAGTACCATCATTGTTTGTGTAGTAGTGCAGTTGTTTGCATTTCCAGTACCAAAGTGTAACATGATGTTTGGTGCTAATGCTGTCAGAGCTTTCAGGACGTTCTCTGCAATATGGCTTAAGGCTAATCGTCTTCTGCACTGCATGCATGAGGATTTTAGTTTGTTTTCATCCCTCTTTCCTCTGTGATGGGATGAATCTCTCTGCTTGGGTCCTTCCATCTAGTAAAGAGTAGTTAAAGTGCAAGAGCCAGCAGGCATTGCTCCCTTCTCCTTTGTCCCTCCAGACTGTCAACGCTGCTGGAGCACCACAGATGTAAGCTGAGGATGCAAAGTTGTGGGAAAGGGAATTTTTAATTTTTTTTTTTTTCATTGAGATATGAAGGCTTCTAGCCCACTGAAGTCAGACAAGAGGTGGTGGTTGCAATTCCATCCTAAGCTGTTACCTGGAGTTGGAGGTGCCTTAGATTTATGCCTCAGTCTGGGAGTGTTCAGGAAAGGGAGGACAGAGCTCATGGATTCCTTGTCCAAGAAATACTTAAAACTTCTAATAATTGTAATTATTGTGGTAACAAAACTATGTAGATGTATTTTGATGGTTTCAGTGGTATTGTTTTTCATTGTTGCCTCCATTTTCACTCACAGGAATTAGAATGCTGTTGACTTTCAAACATACTTTTTCTCTAGTACACTGTTGAGATTTTGCATTTCCTGTGAAACCGATGCAAATAACTGATGGGTATAATTAATGACAAATCAAATGAAAATGTGAAACAACTGTGGTACATATTCCCTGTTTGTAAAGGGGGGAGGGGGAAGGGATATGGCAACTGATTTGTCTAGCTTAGCTTTTGACTTTTTTAGTGCCTTTTGAAACTCTCTGCTAATAAAACATTCTTGTCTGTTGTCTCTGTTACAGTGTGTAAGAGTAACAGTTTATAATAAATATTTGATTTAAGCATGAGGTCATAATGTGCATTGCTTCAGGAGAATAGTGGTTGATTATTTGTAGTGTGTAATTGCTAGAGTATATCCTTAGCTAAGTTATTCCGCTATGGATTTCAGCTGTAGTAGTGACCTGTTTCTACTTAAGAGGCTCTGCCTGCTTAAGAGAAGCAGCTCAACACAGAGTAGAATGAATAAACCTGGTTTCGGAGTACAACATTTCAATCACTACTCTCTTTGTACGGCTTCTTCTAGTATTGTTTTGATAAGCAGCAGCACTCTTCTGTACATCCTTCTTCAGGAAGAATTCCTGCATGGAGAAGGGTTGCTGATTATTGGAATGAACTGCCCAGAGGGGTGGAGGAGTCACCATCCCTGGAGCTGTTCATGAAATGACTGGATGTGGCACTCAGTGCCATCCATGGTTGAGTTGACAGGGTGGTGATCGGTCAGAGGTTGGAGTCAATGGTCCCAGGGGTTTTTTTCCAATGTTAATGATTCTGTGATTCTTATGATGTGAATAAGACAGCGGTAGTGATTGGGAAGTTGAGGCTTCCTAAAGAGGGGAGTTTGGAGGAACTTGATCTAGGAAAATACAAGCTGAGAAAGATTGTGCAAGGACTTTGCAAATATGTTTATGTGTTTAAACACCCAAGAGAAGGGAGCCTTGAAGATGAGCAAATCTGAGCAGAGTAGTCCTGTGTAATTTCAGGCTGAAAGTTTGAAGATTTTTTTCTTTTAGACCAGGTTACTACTGGGATTCTGGATCAGATGTCTGCGAGAAGTGGGATAAAAAAAGTGACCTTGTCTTGAAGATTTGCTAAGTTAGGAGTTTGATCTTTTTATCAAAATAGTATGAAGCTTCGTTACCTTCAAAAAAATGGGGGCTAGGCTTCAGGACCCAAGTGATTCCTGATAATAATTTCAATTCTAACATAATGCTTGAGATAAAATACTTTAGGAAAAAGAAATATTAGGAAAAATATACACTTTTTATGCCACCAGCCACTCACCTACTTAGCCCTCTGTCTGATGCACTGCACTTTTTTATAATCTTTTATACAGATGTCACTACTATGAATGGTAATCAAGCATTATTAACCTCAATATGATGTTTCCAAAGATCACTTCTCAGAAACTTGTAGTCATATGTGTCATCTAAAGAATGATGACTCCAGAAATGAGTGGTTGTTACAAGTAGGTATTTTGTGCCGAACTGTAGAGTTGATAAAAATAACTCTCATGAATGAAGTACTTTTTTTTTTTTTTAAATATGCAGCATGACCAGAACTATCATCTCTACCTGTTAAAAAAATTATACTTACTTCTCAAGATAGTGTACTAATCAGCTATTACTACCAAAAGAACCCCAAGAAACTTCTTTTTCTTTGCCTACATTAGATACCTTGGTAAGGCATCCAAAGCATGGGAAGAAAGCACCTTGACTTCAGCATAGCTGTAAACTGAACTGTATTTTAGTGTGCCAGGTTAGTACCTTCTCTTCATAAACTTCTGCTATATTCAGAGAGAGTTACAGTGTTCTTTGGGAGGCATCTGTTGGTGCAAGGAATGCTGCCCTTGTTGGAAACAGCAGAGCACAGCAAACTGTTGCATTTCAGTTACCTTTGTGATAGTGGGTGTTTAAGCCCCCTCTTACCAGTGTCTTTTTTCTGGAAGTGAAATAAGGTTCAGATCAGTTTTGGAGCTTGGCCATAAAAGACCTTTACACTGTAATAAGGGTTTATTTTTTCGGTTCAGTTTGTGTGAGAAGCAAAGCCGTCTTTTAGAGATACTACTAAAAAACTGTTACAGAATAAATTTAGCACTAAAAGGACTGAGGACTATTGCCTAATGTATTCTCACAGGACAGAACTGAATGGGTAACAAGTGCCTTGCTCTTTTACTTTCCTGCCTTTTTTTCTAGAATAGGATAAGAAGGGGTAGACAGAAAGTTAGTCCATACCTTCTGTCTTTTGTTGCAGTGTTTGAGGTGAACTGGGACTGTGTTTTCCTTCCAGGCTTAGGATTTGTCAGAAAGGGAAAGAAGAGAGACACATTTTATGTCAACAGCCACTCACCTACTTAGCCCTCTGTCTGATGCACTGCACTTTTTTATAATCTTTTATACAGATGTCACTACTATGAATGGTAATCAAGCATTATTAACCTCAATATGATGTTTCCAAAGATCACTTCTCAGAAACTTGTAGTCATATTATATGTGTCATCTAAAGAATGATGACTCCAGAAATGAGTGGTTGTTACAAGTAGGTATTTTGTGCCGAACTGTAGAGTTGATAAAAATAACTCTCATGAATGAAGTACTTTTTTTTTTTAAAATATGCAGCATGACCAGAACTATCATCTCTACCTGTTAAAAAAATTATACTTACTTCTCAAGATAGTGTACTAATCAGCTATTACTACCAAAAGAACCCCAAGAAACTTCTTTTTCTTTGCCTACATTAGATACCTTGGTAAGGCATCCAAAGCATGGGAAGAAAGCACCTTGACTTCAGCATAGCTGTAAACTGAACTGTATTTTAGTGTGCCAGGTTAGTACCTTCTCTTCATAAACTTCTGCTATATTCAGAGAGAGTTACAGTGTTCTTTGGGAGGCATCTGTTGGTGCAAGGAATGCTGCCCTTGTTGGAAACAGCAGAGCACAGCAAACTGTTGCATTTCAGTTACCTTTGTGATAGTGGGTGTTTAAGCCCCCTCTTACCAGTGTCTTTTTTCTGGAGGTGAAATAAGGTTCAGATCAGTTTTGGAGCTTGGCCATAAAAGACCTTTACACTGTAATAAGGGTTTATTTTTTCGGTTCAGTTTGTGTGAGAAGCAAAGCCGTCTTTTAGAGATACTACTAAAAAACTGTTACAGAATAAATTTAGCACTAAAAGGACTGAGGACTATTGCCTAATGTATTCTCACAGGACAGAACTGAATGGGTAACAAGTGCCTTGCTCTTTTACTTTCCTGCCTTTTTTTCTAGAATAGGATAAGAAGGGGTAGACAGAAAGTTAGTCCATACCTTCTGTCTTTTGTTGCAGTGTTTGAGGTGAACTGGGACTGTGTTTTCCTTCCAGGCTTAGGATTTGTCAGAATTCTTGTGTTGTCAGTATTTTGCCAATTTCTGTATTGAGTTAACTTTTTCAGAAGTCAATCGTTAGAACATGTCTTCAGCACCTGAAGACATTTATAGTTGATGCATAGTTCTTACAAACTTACGAAGTTCGTTATTGGTTTAAGAAATTCTGAGTATTTGCCTTCCACCAGGGATTCTAAGTAACATTTGGTTGAATAGATTTTCACTTGGCTCCTTCACCTGTTTCTTTGGCTACCCAATGGCAGATGTAACTGCTTGCAGCTACTATGATTTCATTTTTAACTAACGTCTCCATTTTCTTTTCTGCACAATGTGGACATAAGCAGTTACTCCTAGCGTTTAATATTGACTAAATTTCCTGGGATATGTGAACTAAGAAAGCTGTACAAAACTTGCCTCTGAACAAATTTTTTTTAGACATAATGGCTGGGGTATGAGTCCTGTACAGACATTTACAGTGGTTCAAAATGTATTCTGTTCAGTTGTTTGGAAGCACTTCAAGGTAAGTTGCAAAACTAGTTTTATCTTATCAAAGTGTCAGTTCTCAGCTGCAGCTGAGATTGAGAAACCCTTAGAATTTCAAAGTGTGTCTTTCCTAGGGAACACATTATTCTTGGGTAACTTCGTGACTTCTTTTAAATTCAGTTACCAGAGTTTGGAGTGTAGCTGACTTTTTGAAATTTTTGATCCAAGGATCTCTAGGAGTAAGGAAGGAAGTCTTAACTGTAGAGAGATTGAGCCTTCTCAGGTACGGTGGTCTTTAGGATATTCAGAACTTCATTAAGTCTTTCCTAGGTGTCTTGTAATGTGGGTCTGTAAAGTAGAAATAACACTATCACAAACAAACAAACAAACAAAGAACTAAGAACTAAAGAACTTAGTATTTCTCCTGAAAGAAAGTTCAGCTTGTCCCGACCATCTGACCAGAACTTAGGCATGTTCCTCTATCTGCTTTTTTCTCCCAGTTTCATTCTGGGGAGAGGGTCTACGAGTGAAACCTTTGGCTGTGTCCTTGATGTTCGAGCTTAGAGAAGCCAGCCAAAGGATAGAGAAGCCAGCCAAAGGAGTGTGTTAGTGCTTTACTTCCACCCTGCTCCAGGAAAATCCTAATAATCCAAGTGGAGTTGTCAGCTGCCCACTTTTCTCCTTATTTTTTTGGCTCCAGATGTTGTTCCTTATACTGAACAGAGGGGAACAGTTCTGAACTGTGGGAAAGCACTAATTTACACTCAGTTAGAGGGGTTGATACACCTGTAAATGGAAGGGATAGTGAAGAAGCAAGTGAGGTAATCTTATCTCCCTTCTTCAAACCACTCCTTCTGGTTAGGAGGAGATGATAGAGGAGGTGGGGGTGAGGGTAGCCTGTGAAGATTACATAAAATTTAGGGAATTTTATATTACAGTGATAGGATCTTTTCTACATCAATACTGATCCGAAGTAGTAACTTTTCCTAGAAAGGAGCAGATCTTTGTGGAACTTTTTATGTTTGCTAGGGTTGAACTTGAGTGCAGGTCAAGCAGATAGGTTCAGTTTGGATGGGTTTAGAGAAGAGTTCTGTCTGCTCAGCACTGGTCTGGCTGCATGCAGAGCAGGAACCAGGGCAGGAATTGAGGTGAAATCCTGCACCTTTGTCATCCTGCAGCCTCTCTAAGTATATCATGATTCCTGAAGGAGAGCTGTGTCAAGTTGTAGCTGTGCTGGAGGTTGTGTAAACATGGCAGTAGTAGCCTTTCTTGTCTTTGTGCCCTCTGCGAGGAGTGTGTGAGGGCAGCTTGGTGACGGGAGCTGAATTAAGTTTGCTGCTGCTGGAAGAAGGAGATCTTGCTCTCTTTATGTGCTCCCATGCCACGAGTGATCCACCCTTCCCCTGTACCAACTTCAGTATGCATCTGATCTGTATGAGCCAGGTGCACTACAAAAATATGCACTTTGTCGGATGGTTATTCTGCTGTTTTCACTGGCTTGACCAGACCTACAGTGCAGTCAGGGCTTGCTCAAGGTAGAAGACTCAGGGATGGAGAGAGATAAAGTGTGCAGGGACCCCTCCCCTCTTCTCACCTTTGGCAACAGTGAATTACTAAGACCATATCGTAAAGTGCTTTGTTAGGGGGTTTTTTTTAAGCATGTTTGGCTTTTTTTGTATAATCAGGAAGTTAGCTTCTAAACCCCTTTCTGCAATGATCCAGACAATGGTAAGGAAAGGGGAAGAAAAAAGGCAAACAGATTACTTTTTTTGAGGGGGGGAAAAAAAAAGGTTCCAAATTAACATGCCATTATTAAGACATGCACACACAAAAAATCTGTTGTTTTATGGTCTTAAATTGTTTCTTCCTTCTTCCTATACACATAGACATTCCCTGTAATTAAAACCAAGCACTAACTTTACATAAGGACCTCACCTCATTCAGGATTTTAATTGGTGAGACAGCCAATTAAAATTAGGAAGGCAACTAAGTCTGGGATTTTTCCTTTTCTAATACTAGAATTAATTCTTTGAAGTGTATTAGCTTCTGACCTGGTTCGATGTTCTTCAGATGTGCATGTGCCTTGTTGGGTCCTTCAGGACTTAAAATGTTCACAGTTGGATGTATTCTGAACAGCAAGCATGCTTGATGTTTGTGAGTAATTCTAATCTTTATAGGAACCGAATCTGTTACTTCTGGTTCTGGTGTGATTGTGTGCAAAAGCTCTGATAGCATATTTAAGAATGTTCAAGAAATTCAAAAGCAAAGTTTTCCTGAGCCACCTATTTTCAGATTTTGTTTTGCTCTAAAGTTAAATGTAAAATGTATTGTATTGATCAAGAACTTGTTTCAGTTAAAAAATCTGCCTTTTTTTCTATTTGTTTTGTTGGGGTTTTCGGTTTGGGTTTTTGTTTTGGGTCTTTTTAGGAAAAGTTCTGTTAGTGCATCTAGATCGAGTTTAGATGGAAAAATACCAACTCCCATTTACAGAAAACACTGTTTTCCTTTCTACAGCCCCTCTCTAAACCCATCCTAATTCAAAAGTAACCTCTTTCTTAGTCTGTTTCTGCAAACATCTTAATTTCAGACCTTCAGCACTACACACATGAAAGGAACAAAAGGGGCTTTCAAAACTGAAGGTCAGACAGAACTGTTTTGCTCAGTTAGAGCTATTAGATTAAGATTATTTTTCTTACTCTTTCCTTTCTAGAAAAAGTGGTTATCTGTTGGCTGAGTTTCTCGGATGTTCAGCCCTTAAGGTTCAATTATCTTTAAAAGCATAAAGTAAACAG
>NW_008238126.1:1259627-1280631 GCF_000691975.1 Corvus brachyrhynchos
CCTAATCTTAGATCTCAAGTGTGTCAATTTTTTTTATCAGCTGCAGGCACTTGTAATTGTAAAGTATTCAAAACTTCATAGCTGCCATTGAGATACACTTTGAGGATACTTTCTCAACTCTTGCAGATGAATCTTCTTACTTGGATTCTTAGTTTCTGACTTGTTTGAAGTTTTCAAAAGTTCCTGTTGTCTGTTTGCTGTGTTGGTTAAGGATGTTTTCAAATAGATTGCTGACTGTAGAGTTGTTTTGTGTTGTGTGTATGAAATACTTAAAATTTGCTCAGAACAGGGACTGGGAATTGGTTTGGTATTTTTTGCTTCGTGAATATGATCATCACGGATGCTTTGTTTCCCTTCTTAGTGGATGTGATGACTGTTAAATGATTCCATAAAACATCAGCTGGGAATGTTAAGAATACCTTTGTTTCCCGTATCTTCTGGCCTGGTGAGTACTTCTGCAAGCACTGTGTGTTAGGGAAGGATTTTAATATGAGTGTCCTGATTTTTGGGGAGGATTCTTCCAAGCACTGATGAGTAGCAGCTGCCACTGCACTGGCATGGACTGACAGGTTCTGAGAGCATGTCCCAGGTAGTAGCAAGGCAAAATCCACAGCAGAACTGCTGGTTTGGGTATTCTCCATGCTGGTGAGTTACAATGTCTCTTGAGACAGTGCTTTTCAGCGTCCAGGATCCTTTAGGTGTTGTGTCAAACAGCAAACTCAGAACTGTAGAATTTTAGATTATTCGCAGGGATGCAGTTAAGCAGAAAGGTGAGGTCACTTTGTGAAACTTCTGTGATTCTTTCCGAGTGTTTGTTGTTTTTCAGAATGGGACTTAGTTTCTCATATTGCTAATGTATTTTTCAAAAATTTAAAGTGTTCCAGAAAACTAACAGTGGGAAATTCTCTTCCCAAAACCCAGCCTATGCCCAACTTCTCAGTATTTGTTACAGTTGCAAAGACAAAGAAAAGTATAAAATAATACCTTCCTGAAATGTGGTTTCAGCTATATGGCTGGACATTTAGAAATCAGCAGTAAGTTGTGAGAATATTGATGCGTGTTAGATTTTAAACATGCATATTGTGCTGAAAGCTGCTTTAAAATTTGTTTTCTCATGTGTGCTAAAAATTGATCTGTGAAGTTTTTGCATTTAAAAATAGAGCCTTACAGTTGTTTGTAGTTGTTCTTACTGATAGGTTTGCTTTTTTCTGTCACTGTTTGAAAAAGGAAAAAAAAAACCCAGACTTGGAATGTTTACCGTTTGGACAAAGCTCTAAGAATTATTCGGAACTTTCCTTTTCATTTAACTTTTCCTCTTACACCCCGATGCTAGCTTGAGACTTTGCTGCCATCTCTAGTTTCTTGATGAAATTTATCTTGAGCTGCTATTTGGTCCTACATTTTCATCTGTATTCTTAAAAAGACAAATTCTGGCTGGATTTCATGACTGCTGTTAGAAGACTTTGTTTTATAAAGCTTATATCAGTGAAGAAAATAGCTGTCTCCTGTGTTTATTTCCCTTAGAACACATTAGGGAGTTCTTCTAAGGAGAAATACCCTGTATTCTTCTTTGTTTCCTCTTCAGATGCAGCTGTAGTCAATAAGCAAACTTCCTGCCTTTTTTTGCTCTCATATTGGCTGTTAAAAAATTTTAAGTCACACATCTCTTTCTGTATTTACTGTGATAAAGACAGTATGTTCTGGTGGTTGGTTATGGAATATAGAACAGTTTGGGGTTTTGCTGGTCTCTTCAGTACCAGCATTTTACTTCCAGTTTGAGTGTCAATGCACCTGAATGGTTTTTAAATGTTTCTCTACTGGTTTTCATTCTTTTAGCATTTCTTTTGCAATGTGACACTCCTTGGTAGCACTGCCAGATCTTCATTCTGGATTTTTTTTCCCCCTCTTTGCCCCACATTTCTGTTCCTATCAGTACTTGTATATGTTGTTTCACACGGTGTATTCTGGCTTACACTGAGATCTCCTTTAGTTTTCTTCAGACTCACTGGGCTCCCAGCAGACTGTAGGATGGCTGTCAGTCAGAATTTTGCTCCCATGGAAGCTGGCTTGCTGCAAAATCAAACTACAATTTCAGTTTCTGAAACCTGAGCTAACAAAAGGTTTCTCCTGAGTTACAAAAACCTTTGAAAAAGTGTCATCACTGTAATTTTATCTTTGAATCTGCAGCCAGCTGAGACTGTAGTGTTGAGACCTGTGTTTGTTTTCTGTAGAGGGAGTGGTACAGGGTAACCTGTTCTGTTACTGTCTCCTCAAAGTCCCGATAACAGTTCAGATAGTTAATAAATGACTTTTTGTTGTTTATTTGTTTGGGTTGGGGTTTTTTGCCCACAGCAGCTGTAAAAGCTATTATGTAGAGGAAAGTGCTTTTATTTTCACAGGTTGACTTTGCCTCTGCAGCCTGGAAAAAGTAAAGTTGTGTGGCTTCACTTCTTCTGTCTAGAGTTCAAGGAAGAGGGGTGGCTCTCTGTAGTTGAATTTTGTTCCTGTGAGCATGTGTGGAAGAAGGAAGTTTATCTAATCTTTTCTCACTGGGGGAAATAAGATCTTGGCCTACTTGTTTTAGCAGCCATGCTTCTCTACCCAGTCAGTTTCTGGGAAAAGAAGGGTTTTTCAGCAACAACACTTAGAAAACAAAGTGTTTTATACCTAGTAAGTATGAACCTGCTCCACTCTTTCCTGTATATTCTAACTACCATATGCTTTTTATATTTTGCACATTTTTCTACTTTGTCTCATCTCTGTGATATTGTGGGGAATAGGGGGTGGTCCTCAAAGAATGATTAAAAAAATGCTGCTTTTTTTTTTCCTTGCTACTTTCTTTAGGCTGATGCTGCCTTACAGGATAACTCTTGAAATCTCAGGAAAACTTGCATACCTACCGCTAACCTACCTAAGTTAAAAGACTTCCAGAAATACAAATCTCCAAGAGAAAGGAAAAAGTTGTATCTCCAAAGTGTGAAGCAAAGTCTTGTGCAGGAGTTCATGTTTTGTGGAAAATGTTACACCAGGAAACTCGTTTGAAGGGGTGTGTGATCCTGCCCTGTTAGTATGTCAGAGATGATATCAACACTGTATGTTGGGTTGGGTTTTTTTAATTCTTTTTAAATTTATCCACATGTAAATGGACTGGCAAAATTCTTCAATTTTTTTCATCCGTTCTTCTTCACTTCTAGTAAAAATAATAATAAATACGGTTTTCCATCCTATCAGCTTAAATGCTATTTGGAAATGTGTTGTTTATAAAGCTTCAGAAAATACCCTGTTCTTTAATGATGTGCACAAATCTTTTAATCAGCATTCCTTGGAGTGGCTCAAATGCACAGAGGTGTGCTAAGTCCAAAATCACATTTGACTAAGCGCCAGTTAAGTGGGTAGTATGTGCCTGCCTTGAGAATCAGGAATGGGATCTCCATTAGTAGGGGTACTTAAGGTGGCAATTCTAGACCTGTTCAGCTGCTTCTCACTTGAATGTGAGAGAAAAAGCAGATAATTGTGACCATCATTCTTCCTGGTTCCTTCTAACATGTCCCTGGGTCTTCAGGCAGAATAAATCAGACTTGTTTTTTTTGCAAGGTTAGGGTAGAATTGAAATGAATGCTTGAACAAACTGATTAAAGAAAATCTTGCTTAGCTGCTGCAAGTCCTTCTTTTAATTAGTACATTAAATTCTGAAATATGGCCTAAACTTACCCAGTAGGGTTTTATAATAAGCTGAGAACTGTCTGTGGGGACAAAAAGAAGCAGACGTGTTCTTGACCATACAAGTGTTAAAAACCCTTTGTTTTCTCACTAAGAATCACTGTATTATAATATTTTATGGAAAAGGTATGAAAAAGCAGTCATTGGTACAGACAATGCATTGGAAAAATAATAATTCTAAGAGTTCTCTCAGCAGCTTTTAAATATGTGACTGATTCATTATTTATGTGTGTTTGGTAAGGGAAGAACTTAAAGTTTTAGGGCTTCGGCAACAATCTGTGAAAAGTCTATGTATTTTGTTTAAAATTAAATCCTAGTTTAAAATAAATGTATAATTTCTTAGTGTTACGCCTTTTCTTTTTTTTTTTCTGTTATTCCTGAAGGGGAGGGAGCAGGAATCACTGAGATCCTGGCCAAGTGGATTTTGGAAGCTTGTTTTTTAATTGGAGCATGGTCCAGCTTGGTTCTCCTGATGCTGCGGGGTGAGAAAGGAGGGGAACAGAAGTTGGAATAGGAAGCTGCTGAGGAAAAGATTCCTACAGAGGGTGAATGTGGGAGGAAGAGAGAGGAAAAAAGGTGGCTAAAGTAGATTTCATAGGAAGGAATAAGGAACAGAGTTTGAAAAGTGAAATTGAACAACCAGAGGAGATCTGGTGATTGCCAGCCTGCAAGGATAGACAAAGTGGGTTGAGGAAGGGAAAAGCAGCAGCAAGTAGAAATTGATTTGCTGGTTAATAACAGAATATTTGTAAAGGTGAGAGGAAAAACATCCCAGCTGAGCTAAAGGCTGTGGAAAAGATGCAGCCGGTGCCGGAGAAGGGAGAAGAGGAATGGAAGCAAGATGAGAATCATGAAAGGCAGGATTAGATTAGTGAGGTGATAATCAAACATTAGGGAGACCATTTTGGCAAAGCGGAGTATGCAGAATGGTGCAAAGGCTGATTCATGAGTAGGGATGGAATGTTTGACAAGGTTATTGCCATCAAGTCTTCAGTATTCAGTGCCTTTTAAGTTGTATGTTTTTTAATTGCAGTGATTTATTTCTTTATTTGTATGTCATTTAGCCAGAAGAGCAAACAGAGTAGAGGTTCTTAGTATGTTAAAATAAGGTATGAACAAAAATGTTGACTTCAGAAACTGTACTGAGCTGAATCACAGGGGTAATTGTGTGGTAATAGTTGCTTGTTGTCAGCCATCTCAAGTTATATTTTCCCTGTTTCTTAATCATATTTTAACTGATTAAATTATTCCTCCTAAATCTTCAGTCTTGCTCTTCCCTTGTCTCCAGTGCTTGTGGCACAGCTCCCTTCATTTTAAATGAACTTGGTTAATTTAAATGTTTCAAATATTCCATGTTGTTAGCCTAGCTCGTTCAGACTAAAGCAGATTAGGGAACAATTGCAGGAATCCCAAGATGAGGGATGGAAGCGCGTTCATCTCCAGTTGAGGAAACAGCACTTGCTTATAGCTGTGTTTGACAGCTCTCTGCCAGCTTGGATTAGCTGATCCTGTTTACCTGCATTGTACTGCAGCTGTCTTGTGAATATGTAGAATTTCTCAATTTAGCAAAAGTCATTTGGGCCTTTCTGTTTTAATACAAACTTGCTAACATTATATGGAAACATTATTGGCATAACTGACGTTGAAGACATTCACTGGACAAAATTTGTCAGCTCATGCTCAGTTGACAGACTTATTTTTAGACAGTGCAGAAAGTATAGAATTTGGTACCTCTGTACAGACTTCTCTTAAAATCTTGCTGTAAGAGCAGACCTTTTCTTTATTTGTTTTGGGGGTTTTTTTTGTGGGTTGTTTTGGTTTGGGGGAGTTTTGTTCGGGTTTTTTTTTTTGGGGGGGGGTTTGTTGTTGTTTTGGTTTTCTGGGGGTTTTTTTGGTGTTTTGGGGTGGGGTTTTGTGTGATGGTTTTTGGTTGTTTTTTTTTTAGTCTCCTAAAGTTGAATGATCAATGTATTCTGTATTAATATCAAAATTCTGAGTCCTGTGGATTTCATTTATTTGCGTACTGGTACTTCTTTTGTCTTTCTTCTGAAATAAGTTTCTCCACTTTTTGAAGTTCTTAATATTTTGTTCTTTGTTAACATTTCCACATGATGCGTGTAAGTCATTGGTTTTAAAAAAAAAGGAAATAATCCTGCTAGTATTGCAAACTTAAAAATTATCCAGAACGACTTAGTAAGTGTGACTTTTTAAAATTAGCAAGTGTGACACTTTCTGCATTTCCTGTGATGTGCTGTGTGAATACTGTAACCAGACTGGCTTTTTAAATCTACTGTCTAGACTTGAATGAGTTGCATAGGAATCAGCATAGGACTGTTAAACTGGCAGTGATTTCCTGTATCCTGTCCTCACAGCGTTCCTGAGTAAGGGTGGGATTGTACAAGGTCACCAACAGATAGAATTCACCTGCAGCTCCTTTTGATATGGTACAAAGAGGGCCTGATTAATGTTCTTGGAAAGATGTTGCCATGTAGAAATACTTACTTTACAAACATAAACCTGAAAATTACCTTCTGAAGCACTGCTTTTCTGTAAAAGAACCTTCTGTATAGACATAATTAAAAATAGCCCTTGCTCAGATAGTATTTTTGTATAGCGGCTTAGCAGAAATCAGGCATTGTAATTTTACATTTCCTTCTTAGAAATGTGCAAGATACTGCGATACCATTCAGCTTTCCACGTCTCCATAGAATTGTGTGATGCTCTTAATCTGTCACTGACAAAGAAGATTCCAGTGTATGGATGTAGACAGAAGATGGGGTTTTGTGTCAATCAGACAGTTATTTATATTCAGTCAACAATAGAAAATGATGCTCTGTCCCTCCTCCCCGTGGATTTTTTCTGTCTTTTATGCTGCTGGAGAGAAGCAGGTTGTTGTCACCTCTGCCTCAGACTAGTAAGACTGGAGATGCTTAATGTATTATATAGTATGAATGCAGTACAAACTCTCTTGCTGCTGGCCTCTTTCAGTTTCTGAAGATTTATGGGTGGGAAAAAGAAGAATATCCCTGTAAGCCTTTGTTGCTGTTGCAGTTTTCTCTCCTATATAGTGACCCCTCATTCCAGAGGCAGTAGAGTGGATAAATAAGATTTGTGCTGCATTGTTCCTTGGGCAAAACAAACAAAAAAGCTTGAGGACTCAGATAAGTGAATGAAGTTTTGGAAATGAATGAGTTATGCCGTGCACGATCACTATATGTGTGCTGTTGGACCAAAGCAAAGAGCTTGGCTGTATCTTCCTGATAACCTCTTAGTTGCTGGAAGACTAGTGCCAGCTAGTCCTTTACACTTCCTCTTCTCTAGGCTACACAAGCTCATTTTCCTCAGCTTGCCCTCATGGAACAAATGTTTGAAATTTAATCAGATGCTTGATTTGTCGGTTGTTTTCAAGGATCTTTGGTCCCTACTTGCAGCTGGCACTTTTTTTTTCCCTATGAAAATAACCCAACATGGTAGATGAAGAGAAAGCAAAGGATATTGTCTCTCTAGACTTTAGAAGGGCCTTTGAAAATGTGTGCCATAAGATTCTCAGAGAAAATAAAGGAATAGGGGCTGGTTGAGCACACAGTGAGGAGGATTGAAGAGGGTGCTTATCAGTGTCACAAAGTCCGGTTGGAGGCCAGAAACCATCATTGTACACCGGGGGTCAATACTGGGTCCAGTCCTCTTCAACATGCTCATCAATGGTCTGGATTATGGGACAGTCTGTACCCTCGGCAGGTTTGCTGATGACACCAAACCGGGAGGAGTGGCTTATACACCAGAGGGTCGTGGTGCAGCCCAGGGAGTCCCTGACAAGCTGGGACAATGGGCTGGCAGGAGCCTCGTGCAATTGCACAAGGATAAGTGTGGAAAGTGCTGCACGTGGGGAGGAAGAACCCCATGAACCAGAAAGGCTGCCTGGCTGGAGGGGGTGTCTGCAGGACAGGCCTGTGCTGGGGGGGCACCAAGGTGAACATGAGCCAGCCGCGAGCCCTTGTGGTAAAAAAGGAACAGTGGTATCCTGGGCTGCCTTAGGAGAGGTGTTACCAGCAGGTTGAGAGCAGCAGTGGGCACAAACTGCAACACAGGACTGACTGAACATGAGGAAACATTGGGGTTTTTACTGTGAGGATGACTGAGCACTGTCGCAGGTTGGTCAGAGGAGTTGCTGAGTCTCCATCTCTGGAGGTGGTTCAAAGCAGGTGGTTCTTGGCAGCTCACTGTATGTGCCCCTGCTTGATCAGGAGGGGTGGACCAGATGACCTCCAGAGTTTCCCTCCAACCTCAACCATTCTCTTACTCTGTGCATATGATTCAGAGAAACTCTCTCATGGTTTTTTCTAAGCTCTGGGACAAGTTTTCTCAGCAGCAGGCTGAAGCATTGAGTTTCTAATTTGGTGCAACCAAGGTTTGCATGTGGCAGCTGCTTTTGGTGTTTCTGAGGTGGAATGGCCTCTGATACTATATTCAATATCTTGCAGTTTATAAAATCAGTGGGAATGGGATGCACAGTTCTACATGCTCAAGTTTGCTGAGATAGAAATATGTTGAAAATCTGACTGTAATACACCTTTAAGTTTGTAATCTTAAGTTGGATCTTTCATCTAGTACTAAAAGCTATTAGACAGCATTTCCGACCTCTTATCCTTCTAAATCTGAGGGCCATACACAACTCCCAAAACATTTGGAAACATTTTTTGTGATGTCTCAATTCCTAATTGCTGCCTCATTCACTGTGTGTATATGGCAATGCTTTCTCCCACAGTGTGATCTATTGTGTTTAACTCTGTAAAGCTGGTAACAACTGAAATCATTCTTTAAAAGGGTGCAAGACAGTAAAGCTACAGCTAACAAGGATCCTAATGTTCTCCTCCTTTTGAACACCACATTCCAGCTAACATTTCTTGTAGAAGCTGTGAGCGTGGACAAGGTTTGAATGGAGTTATGTGCTAGTAAACCAAAGTTTTAGTGACTTCTCAGCTGTCTCTAATTTTGTGTTGTAAAGAGAAGCAAAAAATGGAGTGTTTTTCAAAGCTTGTCTTTCACTGCATCCATCACAGAAACATGAATGAAACGTGCATGTTCAGCTTGGTTTTTCCATGTGGAATTCTTTTGAGAAGGGAGATAACAGCAGTAGGTAAAACACCTGGGTACAAGGTAGCTTTTCCACTTAAATCTCTGCTAAATTTGACTAGGTCGTTGGACCATCATTGCTAAACCAGAAGTAAATGATCTTCTGCACAGGAGTGGAAAAAGATGAGCTTAACCTAAAACCATTATTTAATTTTGACTAATTGTGGAGTTGATTTCCCCTTTCCTCCCCTTCAAATGATAGTGAAATTTAAACTGAAATGTTAAACCAGGGGGATGTTGTACTGAGATACGCTTTACATTGAAAGTCAGGTGTAATAAAAGGGTTGTCATTAATTGTTTTATTTCCTGTAACAAAATGTGCCCAGCTGCTTGCAGTTCATAGTTTGTTCTGCTTGTTCTTTTCTTTCTTTTTTTTCCTTTTTTTTTTCCAGCCTTAATTGTGAATCAGGAATTTGTATTTCCTGAGAGGAAGTTGTTTCTTAAGACTGATTTACGCTAATGCGGCCATGAATGATTCTTAGAGCTTTGTTTGCCTTCCTGGCATGCACTTCAAGTACCTTATTTTTCACTCCATTACATAAAATGAGTTCAGATTATTTTTCTCTCTTTTTAAAAATCTTTCCATCATATTCTTCTTTTTCCGAGTTGCATCTTTCTACCTCCAGTAACATCTGTGCAGCAGTAATGTTTACTCCTGTTTTAGCCACGTGGGTCTGTGATTTTAAGCCTCTCTCCTGTTACTGAGACCTAGTGCCAAAGACCAAAATTAGCTTATTTAAATCCAGTTACAAGAAGGTATTCGTTCTTGAATTTGTCTTGCTGATTTAGTATGCATCTATAGGCTTTTACTTGAAGGTGATGTAATGGAAGGCTTGTTTGCTGTGATTGTTCGGTTTGTTGGAGTTCATGAGGTCCTTTAATGCAGCAATACTCTGCAGTTACTAAAAGTGTGAAAGGCTTTCAAGGGTAGTGTTGGTAACCAAGTTAACAGGGTGTTGCTTAAGCTTTAAAATGTTGGGAAGAAACTAAAGCTTATGCAGTTATTTTTAAGTTATTGCATCTTAAATAAACAAATCTTCAGATAACTGTTAAATAGGCTAATAAGACTTATCTGGCCTTCACCATGTTTATGCTATAAATAGATCTAAAGCCAGCCCTTGGCAGCAGGCTCCTTAACAGGCTTGTGAGTGCATTACAGCCTGAGCTGTATATCTGGGAGACTCACCTGGTGAGTAAGCTCACTTTTTAAATGGACCTTTTTTCAGTGGTGAAAGTAAATAAGAAAAGAAGTAAAAATTTTTAGTCACGGAAAAAGAGGGAAGGGGGATGGATCCATCTAGTGATTTCAGCTCTTAACATCTTCAAGAGTTAGCAGCATGCCTCAGTTATTAGTTGAATAAATTAATTGTTAAATATCCAGGGAGTGTTCTGCTCTTCTCTGAGTATACCATGCTTCACCTATCACAGTTGATATAATTTATAATTTCCTCAGTGATTAAAAAAGACGTAAGTAAAAACTGATATGTAAAAGAGCATAAAGGATCACCTGCTCCAAACTTGCAGCTCTGGAAGAGTAAATGTAAAATACCTTTTCCATAGTTAAATTATACTTGAACTTGCCTGGTAATTGGGAAAAATGTCCTCAGAATTTGCTATACAAGAATGGGAGACCAGAGATGACCTGAACTGTTTATATACATAATTAAAACTTTTAGAGAAATGTTAACAGAATTTAAAAATCTTTTTCAGGAGAGCATAATGCTATTTCTCTCATTTAAATGACCTTGTAGACATTTGATGAGTAATTAGGTCTTTAAAGAGGGACTATTTAGATTAATTTCTGAATCTGCTTAAAATTATTATACACAAAGTGGCTGAAGTGCATCAGTTGTTGTCTATTTTGCCTTATCCATAAAAAAATAATTGTGATGATATGCTGTGCACTGTAATTGTTTTATGCAAAACAGCATGTCTTGATTTCTGTATGGTACAGTGACACACAGAGGGAGGAACTTCATGAGGGACAAAGCAGTTTCTTCATTAACAGGGCCAAGATTTGTGTTCAGCTGCCAGTAGTATTGAAATGTGTCAGTTATGTGCTGTCTTTTAGCTGGTTTTGCTTAACAGTGGAATTAGTTGTAGTAGTCACTTGCTTGGAAGTCTTGACCAGTTAGGAGATTAAGGCGTGTTTCTGATTTGCAACCCAGTCACACAGAATTGAATTTTAAAACAAAACTGCTAAGCCTAACAGCTGGGAAACTAATAATATCTCATTATTTTTGTGAGCTGAAAAATAGTATGGCAGCAAATTACAGTTTGGGAGAAGTTGGGGTTTTTTAATCTGTGCTCCTTTGTGCAGTGTGCTTGCATTTCCTCTGAACGTAATTTGTTTGGGGTTTAAGGACATGGCTATAGCCTTAATGTCAGCCATGATATAGAAAATACTACTATTCTGTAACAAAACTCTTTTGTAACATAATTGTGGCAAATAGTTTTACTATGAGAACATAAAGACAATTTCAGGAGCACATTCCCCCTGCCAATTCTGACAAGTCCTGCTTTGGCAAGTACAGAAGGAAATAAAGAAAAAAATTTCACTAATAACTGGAGAATGTATTATTTGGGCATTTTATTTAGAATGCTAATTTTCTTCTATTATAAGTGAGAAATAAAAAAGATAGCAGTTTTCTTAGGTCCACATTGGTATTTCCAAGCACAGTATTCTAGAGCTGTGTTTGTTGTATACTGTGTATGTGTAAACATAATTTACAGGGTATCTAATCTGTCTCTTTGAAAAATATCATACATAAATTTGTCAGAAGGTTCATCTTAAAACATTATGGAGAAAAATTAACATTTGTCATTGCATTCTTGCATGGTTTTGGGAGCTCTGTGTACCTCTGTGTCAAAGGGATTCTTGATAGGGATCATCATTAGCAGAGGCAAATGAGTGTTATAATTAATCAGGTTCTGTTGTTTTGGAAATGGTGTGGCTTAATATGGGCACTGTATAAGCAGGTTTGTCCTGCATGTGGTAATGCTTTACAGCATGGTCTTTGGACAGTGATTTTAGTGGGTTTGTTTCTTGTGTTTAAGGTTCTCTAAACCCAAGGTTGCAGCCTTAGCAGATGCTTCTTAGGAATGGCGAGACCGTTTTCAATTAAGTGAGAGCAGAAATGAAACAGTTTCCAATCCGGCTACCAGCGAGCAGTGGTTCTTTAATATAAACCAACAGTGCTACTGTTTTTGATTGCAAGCACAATGGTGTAAGTTAGACACAATGACAACTTCCGTAACAACTTTCTTAACTCTGAATTTTTCTTTATAACTTGTCCTGTAACTGCTTTACTTATATTCCTTATGGATCTGTTAATCTTTCTCTTCAAAACTGAAGAATAATTTGTGATACTGCATAAAACTAGATGTGAATATGATCACTAATGATCACAGCTAATGATCACTAAAGTGCCTGTGGAATTCCTGTACAATATCCAGGTAACTTTATTGCATGCTGTAAAAATTGCTGTACTACCACTGTTTATTATAACAAACTGATCTCCATACATCATCTTCAATGGCTGAAATACATCTTAAAGTAATACTAAAATGTTCTTCTAAAAGCAAAAAAAATTTGTCCTGTGCACAAACTGTGACCTAAATGTTAGCCTGTTTTAAAAAAATCAAACAAAACAGTTTTGAAACCCCACAAAACAAAAACAAAACAAAGCCTAGCCAAAAAAAAAGAACCACAACAAAACAAAACGTCACAAACACACACAACATACAACTCTCCCAAACTAGTCTGCATTTGGTGTTGAAGAGCCACATTATGTGTTTACAGAAGCTCTGCAGCGATTCAAGTAATGAAATAACCTTAAGTGAATTAGGTGACCATAAGGAATATGTGCAGAACTTAGTTCTGTGTATTTAGTTTTCAGTGTGTCTCAAATTAAAATACATAGCTCTGCAAGGGCCTTTATTTTGTTGTGACTGTTGAGAGTAGCATCTTATTTTCTGTGTTAGATATGCAGACTCCTAAACTCCTCTTTTGTGTGTAGCTTTTCTAGCATGTCCATGCCACTGACAGATGGTTTCAGCTGGACCAGAGGAGAGAGTGCCCCTCTTTGTGTCGTTTAATGTAATCATTCCTGTCTGTGAAATTTTGTGAGTTAATGAGAGCTACTTAATTTTTTTTCTGAGACAGAATTACTTGTTTCCTCATATTTTCAATAGTTGTAACAAGGATTTTGGCCTTAGATTTTGTGTGTCTTTTGGGAATTGAGTATTGTTAGAATAACTGCTTGTTCATGCTAAAATATTCTAACGAAATTGGAATGCAACCAGTAAAATGCATGTTGTTATGGGATTAGAGTTACATTAAACTCTACTGTCAGAATGCATTAGAGGCAGTATTGTCTACATGATTTTTCAACCTGCATGAGTAAAACTTGCATAACTTCTTCCTACAAACACTATTCTTCCAAAGCTATTATGGCCTGGGCATATTACACTATTGCTAGAAGTATTTGCTTAATTTCTTTAATATTGTTAATGCTAAATCTGTCATTCAGATAAGCAGTAGGACTGTAATTCAGATATACAGGTATTTAAGAGATTTCACCATTTCTGGATTATGGCTTCCTTTACACCTGTAGTTCACTTTCTTTGGGTAAATTGATTTACATCTTGCTCAAATAGAATTCTGTGTTGTCTTTTTTTAAATACGTAGAAGTAAATACTGTCTGTCTCAAGGTTGTTTGAATGTAATTAGGGTTGACATTTTCATTGTAAAAAATTCTTTCAATGAGTTGCATTGTTTTAAATAAAAATTGTGCCTTGCTGGTACTAATAAGTTGAGAAATGTTACATGTAGCAAACTTGGTTTATTGACTTTACTAGCAAAACAGGTCTGTGTTTTAAATTTCTAACATCTAGCATTATTCTGTTTCTAGTATTGCCTATACATAGCTCTGCAGTTCAAAGCTGATCAAGCATTCAGTGCAATATCTTTTGTTCTGAGCATACAGCAGCTTGCTCTTTGCTTTCGAGTCTGACTTTCCAAACTGAAGACCAGAATGAGTTGTGTGCTGATTTTGTTGGTTTTGTGGCATGTATTGAAGTTGCTTCCTAGCTGAAACATCTCTGTTGTTAGCAGATTCATACATCCTGATGTGAACTGAGGGGAGAGAAAAAAGCATACCAAGTTTGTAACTTGAGCAGCAGTGCCTGGGACCAAAGCTTCTGCAAATTTCCATAGTGTACAGCTAAACAAATCCCACTTTCTGGAGTGTCATTTTTGGAAATCTTCTTTCTGGATTGGTCACTGTCCTGGTTTCAGCTGGGATAAAGTTAATTTTCTTCCTAGTGGCTGGTACAGTGCAGTGTTTTGGATTTAGGATGTTGGTCACACACTTGTGTTCAGTTGTTGCTGAGCAGCACTTACAGGAGTCGAGGCCTTTTTGTCCCCCAACCCATCCCACCAGCGAGAGGCTGGGGCTGCACAGGAAGCTGGGAGGGGACACAGCCAGGGCAGCTGACCCCAGCTGACCCAAGGGATATCCCAGACCATATGGTGCTCAGTGTTTAAACTAGAGGGAGAAAGGTGGCCAAAGGCTGCTGCTCAGCGACAGGCTGGACAGCAGGTGGTGAACAATTGCATAGTGCTTCACTTGTTTGGCATGTAATAATAATAATAATATATTTTATATTAATACTGATTTCCCCTTTTGCTTCTGTCCTATTAAACTGTCTTTGTCTCAACCCACAGCTTTCCTTTTTTCTCTCCCCCATCCCACTGGATGAGGGATGGGGAGCGAGCAAGTGCCTGTGTGGTGTTTGCTCCTGGCTGGGTTAACCCACAACGGTTACCAGCATGGTGCCATTATTAACTAGTACTGAGAATGTGAGCCAGTGGAAGCAATTTGCTTAATATATCTATACTTTAATACTGACACAGTGAACATGGATAGATTTCATACAACTTGCATGCATCTTGCCCTCCAGATGCTCCAACTGTATATATTATGTTTTAGGGCATATGCCTGTGATCTTAAAAAAAAGCCAGGAAATAAGTTCAAATAACACTGGAAATGTGAAAAGGAGTATAACTCTTTCTGCCTATGGGTTACATGGTGTGTCTCCTAATAGAGTGTTCTTAGAAGATTGCTGCCAAAGCATTGAAATGTTGAAGTTAATTTAGCATTCCATTTGTGACTTCAGAAAAAAAAAGGAAAATCAAGAGATTAATTACGTAATGTAAATTTGAGAAAGGGCAAATTGAACTCTTTGGTCACTTCTTGTATTAATTCTTCAAAGGGAAACAATTAAATTTTTAATATTTGTTTTATTTTTTCATTTGTCTGATATTTTTTCTTTTTAGTTACTGTTTTTTCCAGATGTCTGCCCAACAGTGGTATGACTTAATATTTCCAAGTCACATCGGTATATATCACAGTTCGTGGTGTTTGAGAGAAGAGGTTGGGTATTAACATGGGGCTTTATCAGAACTGTGTAAACTGTATGACTTTTCTGGCCTTTTTAAAGCATTTTTAAACATTTCAAAATTTACCAATCTAGTACTTGAAAATAAGCATACCTTTCTCCGAGAACAAATGTGCAAGAAAGATATAACACTGTTAATCCCTTTCTGTTTGCAGTTTAAGTTGTTTTGAAGTATGTGATTTATTTTTCTCTCTTACCAATGTGAGATTTAGATTTCTTTGTAACAGAGAAATATTTTTTAAATCAGCAGACCTGCAGTATGGGTGTGTCTCCATTGCTGTTTTCTCTTCTTTTCCTCAGGTCATAGTGGTCTTTTGAATTAACTGTCTTGATCATCCAACCTTAATGTGCTTTGCTGCATTTCATGTTGGTAGAGTGACCTCAGAGTGTGAGAACTGATTTAGTTTTGTATTAAACTAAGCTGAATAATGCACTCTGAAGGTGAACATAATGCTCTCCAACTACTACTGGATGTTTAGTCCGTGGGACCAGACTAACCCTAGTTCAGAGCAAGACCCTTGAAAACACTTTCAGTGTGAGCGTTTGGATTCTCAATACTTCTTTGTTCTGCCAGTCTATTCCTATTGCACTGCACATCCTGCTGATGTAGACTTGGGGTCTGGTACAGAATTTGAAGTGATTTTTTGACTGGAGAGGAGTTGCAGCAAGTTTACAGATGGCACCAAACTGGGTGGGAGTGTTGATCTGCTGGAGTGCAGGAAGGCTCTGCAGAGGGATCTGCACAGGCTGGATCCATGGGCTGAGGCAAATTGTGTGAGTTTTAACAAGGCAGAGTGCCAGGTCCTGCACTGGGGTCGCAACAACTCCAGGCAGTGCTCCAGGCTTGGGGCAGAGGGGCTGGAAATCTGTCTGGTGGGCAAAAAAAGCTGTCAGTGTAGCAGGGAGGCCAATGGCACCTGGCCCATATCACCAATACTGTGGCCAGCAGGACCAGGGCAGTGATTGTCCTCCTGTACTGGGCACTGGTGAGACCTCACCACGAATCCTGTGCCCAGTTCTGGGCTCTCAGTTCAGGAAGGACATTGAGGTGCTGGAGCATGTGCAGAGAAGGCAATGGAGCTGGGAAAGGGTCTGGAGCACAAATCTGGTGAGGAGCGGTTGAACGAACTGGGGGTTCGTTCGTTTTCTCCAGGGTTTAGCCTGGAGAAAAGGAGGGTCCAGGGGACATTACGGCTCTCTCCAACTCCCTGACAGGAGGGTGCAGCCAGGTGCAGCTGGTCTCTTCTTCCAGGCAACAAGTGAAGACAAAAGGAAATGGTCTCAAGTTGTGCTGAGGAGGTTTGGATTGGATTAGGAAACAATTCTTTACCCAAAGGGTTGTCAAGCACTGGAATAGGTTCCTCAGGGAAGTGGTGGAGTCGCCATCCCTGGAGGTATTTTCAAAGACGTGTAGTTTTGGCACTTAAGGGAAAAGCACATGGGTTTGTCTTGGTTAACAAGATTTAAACCTTATCAGATTTTGGTCATGCCTCAAATCGAATACCTTTGAAACTGCTCTTACATGCTTTTGTAATTTCAGGGAAGAATTTTCAAACTGACTCTCCTTTTGCTGGGATTTTGAACTTCACAGCATTATCTCAGTGGAGCAACCTGTGCTAGGCTAGATGGTGAGAAGAAACAACAGAATTTTGTTCTTTTTACCCCAAAGTTTTAGCTTGACAGACATAAATATGGTGACTTTTACTGAAGGGTTTTATCGTCTGGAAAAAATTGGTGGGAATGGTACCTTACTCTAATTTCTCCAGGGAAACTATTCTGCTCTCTGTGTGCATGTGACTGAATTTTGCCAGGATGAGTCAGCTCTTGACAAACAGCTTTTGATTTGTGACGGACCAGATGTTGGCTGTGATGTGTGTCAAGACTCACACCAACCTGATGGAGTGACGTCAACACAAATGGGACGAGACAACTTAAATGTGTCCTGTTAACAGAACAGAACAATGTGGTTTAATGTACTGTGCATTCTATTGTGTAAATAGTGTGACATTACTGTAGGCCTGGGCCTGTTGAGAAGGGGAAGGCCCTGGAGAAGGGGAGGCTCAGGAAGGATCTCACTGATGTGCACCAAATACCTGGAGGGAGGGTTCAAAGAGGACAGAGCCCGGCTCTTCTCAGTGGTGCCCAGTGACAGGACCAGAGGCAGTGGCACAAACTTGGGCACCAGGAAACACTTCAACTGTGAGGGCTCCCAAGCCCTGGCACATACTGCCAAGGGAGATTCTTGATTGTTGAAGATACTCAAGGGTCACCTGGACATTGTCCTGGGCAGTTGGCTCTAGGTGGCCCTGCTGGAGCAGCGGCGTGGACCAAATGACCTCCAGAAGTCACTTCCCACCTGAGAAATGCACTTTACACTTAAAAAACAAATACAGAATCAAATGTGGAAAATGCAGGTGGTCTAAAATCTGTGGGATATAACACTGAATTGCTTTAAAAAGTTGGTTGTGTTCTAAAAGAAGGGGGTTGTGCACATAATTTAGGAACTTGTTTACATGGCAGATTTTCCAATATGTACTACCAAGTAGTGCTCACTTAAAATTATTTCCTATTTGGGTTGTGACTTGGGAGATTTTTTCAGGTAGGTGTTATGGCTAAAATAACCTCTGAACTTGCATAATTACAGAAGTGCAGTATCTAACTGATAATAAAATAAATGTTTTGGAGAGATTTCTAATGATCTTCTGATTGCATACTAAAACATTAAAATTTCAGGATTTTTAATAGCTGTAGGAACAGCAAACAGATTTTGTTTCAGCATTTTGTATCGTGATTCTCAAGTCATTCAGACATGGTTTTGAATGACAGGTTAACTCTTTGAATCTAAACTTTAGGCAAAAGTGAATTAGCTTTTGATAGAAAAGTCATGGGATGTGAATTTTGCTTTCATATGAGTGAGATCTTAGCTTTATTTTATAATTAAGCTTCTGGCTGAAGTAATCTTAGTGTAATTTGAATTTGTGTAAAATAGAAGAACATCAGTATAAAAGAGAATCTGGTTTTGTAAATAAGATTCTTCAAATGTTTTTGAGACCCATCTGATTCTGCTAACAATCTTTTGTCCTTTAACACTGGCAAGCACTCAAGTTACGCTCTCCTTTCTTTGTTTCAAGCTTATTGAAGTAACATCTGTTTCTGAAAGGGGTGATCCTTCTAGGGCCAGAAGAGAACTGAAAACCAACTTATAAAAGCCCAGTTCTTTGTGAAGGGTTGTTTTTCACTAAGTCCATTTCTTACCTGTCTCACCCCTGTGGCCACACCTCTGCCCAGGCTGATGGGAACAACCTGGCAGAAGTGGAAGGCCAGGATTTCCTCATTTCCTGATTACCTATATAACAGTTCTTCTTAAAGCACTCATCAAGCTATAGTCCAGGTGGCAGCTGGAGTAACTTTTGATATCTCCTGAGCTTTTCTGTTCTTGTAAAATGTCCAGAGGTGCAGCAGAGCACAGAAAAGAGTCATTGAAGTCTGGCCAAAATAATCTGTTTGCGTGTAAAGGAGGTACATACTTGTCTAGAGTGGAAAGCTCTCTGCTTGTGCTGGAAATTTGTATTAAGTAATACGGTTTTTTATTGGTGGTATTTGGTTTTGACCCAAAATGGTACCTAAATTGCATTTAAATTACTCTAAGGCATGTATGAAAATGTTTATATTCTTTTTTTAGTAAATTTGTGTTCTGTTTGTTATTTTAATGCATTGAGAGCAGCTGCTCCTGCAGTCTGTCCAATGTCCAACCTGCTCTCTGTGTGCTCCTGGGAAGGAAGGTTTCTAGGAAAGCAGCCAGCCTTAAAAGACTTCTGTTCAGATGCAATGTGAGTGTTTCTGTGGCTTTAGCTTTGTTTTGTGCATTTAGCTTTGTCATTCAGTCACAGCTGTAATGTTCAAGCACTATGTTGATCTTAAGGTGCAAAGAAAGATGCTCTGTGCAAGGCAGAGGCAGCTTAAAATGGAAAACTGCATTTCCAGGAACTGCAGTTGATAACCTGCGAGTATATTACTTTTTTTTAGTGTTTAGCTTTTAAGGGTGAGGTTTTTATTGTTTCATAAATATGCGGGGAAAAAAATTGGGAAAAAACATATGTTGAAACTGTGGGTCTTGCTTATAGGAAGTGCCTTCATTAATAAGGTATTATTAGTCAGTTACTGAAGGAGGAATTATTTCTAAAGATTTCAAGACAATATGGTAGTTCTGAGTGCTGCAAGGGGGACAACCAAAGAAGTGTCATGTTAAGCTTCATGATCATGGGGGGAAGAAGAATTTTAAGGGCTTACTACGAAGTTATAATATGAAGGAGGTCCAAGCAGGTTCTCATCTGTTGCTGTATTGGCAGCTCTATCTATTCATAACTTTCAGCATAACTTTTTGCAAACAGCAGAAGACTAGAATGCTCTGAGAAAAGGAGCATCATCCATTTGTATTTTCTCTGTTGGTAAATTTGTGATACCTGTATTTCTTTGCAGTGTACATGAAAGCCCAGGAGCTACCTTTTTCTCTGTGGGTACCACAGGACTGCTTGAATTCCAAATGAAAAACTCCATTAAAAAAAACAAACTTAACTGCTTTTTTTCTTTTCCCAAACTGGCCTTATTTGCTCTCAGTAGAGCAGTTGGAAACTTTAATTTAGGCCAGGTTGTGATGTGGCTTTTAAGATGTTTGGGGTTTTTTAGGGAAATTTTAAAAAAGAAAGGAGAGGGCTCTCCTTTGTCCTGTTGGCAGATGGCAAGGTCCTGTAGCTCTGCATTTCACTCACAGCTCCTGAAGAACTGAGAGGTGGAGGAATGATGTCCCCTGTGATTTCTTTCTGTAGCTGATCTCAAGGGTTTAGCCAGGGAGAGGGGCTGTGAGTACTAGATATCACTGCATACCTGCAGTGAGCTCTTGTGAATATCTGTGCTTATCATTGAGGGAGCACAACCAGTTGTCAAAGCTTTTAGCACATCTTTCTGTAAGAACTTTGGAAATGGGACTTCTGTGGTACTCAGATAATTTTCTTTTTTTCTTTTTTTTTTTTTTGTTAAATTATGTCTATGGATTTAAATAACTCTCAGCTGTTGTAAATAGTCTGTATTCTAAATGTGTTCTTCTGTTTCACTTCTGCTGTCTGTAGAGGAATTTTCTTTTAACTTAAATTCAGGGCCTGTTGTTCCCAGATAAAGATCTGATGCACAACATAAAAATATTGATTAAAATATTTGTGTAGGACTGTCTGTTCTTAGATTGTGATCTGAAGCTAAACCTTTGTCAATAGATGGGAAAGATTGATAGGGGAACAGAGGAGATGGGACATAACTGTGCATTCTAACCAAAAATCCAACTCTGTGCTGAACTAAAGAAACTTTTTATTAAAAACCATGAATATAAACTTCACAAAACTGGAGTGGGCTCCTTGTGTTGCTGTTTAGGTTGCAATTTGCAGTAATTGAGTTTTCCATATGCTAAAGACAGTGATTTCTGAGAATTACATCACTAATTGTCAGGTAGAATGGTAGATTTCAGCAATGCACTGAGTTTACACTTTCACTGGGATTTAACTTTTTTAACTTTCCTGAAGAAACAAAAAAAGTCTGTCCTTGTTTTTCAGTTTGTACTAATGTGCAGATTTTAGCTAATGGGTAGAAGGAGTAGAGAGCACAGGACACTAATGAAAGAGGTTTTAGCAGCTGAAAAGAG
>NW_008238126.1:1280681-1304658 GCF_000691975.1 Corvus brachyrhynchos
ACATGAGCACTTCTCTGTCTTTTAGTAAACTAAGGAGTGTGACTGCTGAGTTTTGCCCAACTCTTTTACAGGAAGACTTAATTTGTTGTCTGACCAGCACTACGTTGTTCATAAAGGCTTCCAAACAATATCAATTTTAATATCAGTTAAATTATTGGGGGGTTGCCTTGTTGTGTGTGAGATGTTTTTGTGCTGGTGTGCTATAATAATTAAAATATTAACTTTAGGGTAGGGGATATTGATACCTCAGACATGCATTTTATGCAAGAGTGAATGAAACTGAAAACTTACTATGCTTATATCAGGCTTTCTTGGGTTGGGTTGGGTTTTTTTTTTTCAGAAGGCAACAACTTGGTCTTGGTATCTTGCATATTTGGTCTTTGAAAAATAAGATCTCCAGTAGAATTAAATATAGAAAAATTATCATAGCTACTTAATGATGGCTCAGTAGTGCAGTCTCAGATGAACTTAATTCAGAGGAGTAGATTTTTTTAATGATTGCAGAAGATTTGATGGGAACATATATTTGAATTGCTTTGTCACATTTTAATTATGTGTGCATATATGGCAGGAGGTTTGGGGTGTGAATATATGCATCACGGATATCTAAGTCAATATATATTATAAGTAATATGCTCATTCAACTGCTGGAAAGGCTAAAGCTAGCTTGGGTTTCTCCTTGAAATTGCTGTTGTTTTGAGTGAGTTTGGAATATTACAGCAGTTTTGACAGGGAATTTAGTGTAGGAATTTTTCATGGTATGCAGGAACCACCGCTTTAAATACGTTGCCATGTGTTCAGTACTATCAACCAATAAAGTTTCCATCTTCAGGGGACTGTTGAGGTTCCAGTGAAGCCATAACTTGCTGGAGGAGTTTATCTGGGGAGATCTCACCTGCAGTGCTGCATCCAGCTCTGGGGTCCCCAACATGGGAAGGACATGGGCCTGTTGGACAAGTCCAGAGGAGGGACTTGAAGATTCTCAGAGGGCTGGATCACCTCTGCTGCCGAGACAGTTGAGGTTGTTCATCCTGGAGAAGAGAAGGCTCCAGGGAGACCTTATTGTGGCCTTTCAGTACTTTAAAGGGGGTTATAAGAAAGATGGAGAGAGACTTTGTACCAGGGCCTGTAGTGACAAGAGTGTGGGCAACAGTTTTAAACTGAAATAGAGTAGGTTAAGATTGGACATAAGAAAGAAATTCTTTGCAATGAGGGTGGTGAGACATTATGCTTTGGTCCGTATTTCCCTCTCAGTCCCGAAACATAGCCACATAGTAGCTACTATGAAGAAACTTAACTCTCCCCAGCCTGTTACAGCACATAAGTGTAACGTATTCCTTTTCCAGGGTGATCAGCCTGTTGGCATAATTGCTTTGTTCTCCTTTTGTGGAACCTGTCCCCTCCTAACGGGCCTTGGCCGTCAAAGTTGGTCTTGTGCTCCTAAAAGCCAAATAAACCCTTGCTGTCAACTTCAACTGCATAAGCAGTTGCCCGGTTACTGTGATTCAAAAAGTGCTGGATGGGTGTTTGAAGGGAATAACTACCATCATAAGCTTTCTTAAAAGTTTTATAAGTTGCGTATGGTTGGGTTTTGGTTTTCACTTGCACATGTGTCACCCAAAGTATCAGGTGTTGGGTATTTATGTTTTTACCTCTTCACAAGCAGTGTTGTATAGTTATTTGAAAAGCATGCCAACAGGTTGAGTTCTGTGGTTGAGTAATGCTCTGTATTCTCTGCAGTCTCTAGCACTTGTCTTTCTCTTTTTCTCTCTCTTCAAATTGTTTTGACTAGAGGACCATAATAAAGAAAATACAGTATGATAATTTGATTTCATCTTCCCATTTCCCTCTCCCCCATCTTCAACTGCCAGCACATTTCTCCTCATTCGCTTTTTCCTAAATGTTGCCTTTCTTAGCAGTTAACTTCTGGTTCTGTTCTGTGTAGCCTTCAATTCATCTAAAAATATGATTAGACTTGAATTTGCAATGCAATCTCTAGTATAAAGCAGCAGGCTGCTGTGGTAGGGTTCCATAGTGTAGGTACATGCTATTAGTCCAAAAGCAATTGGCACTTTTAAATCCTGGTTTTGTTCACATTTGTAACCTTATTTTGTGATTACTTGGGATTCTTCTTAGCTTCAAGAATGTGCCATCATTCAAACCAGAGGAGTAGTCAATTTCTCTGGTTTTGCCTCTTTACTGCCAGGGAAGTTGGTGTGGAGATATGCTTATTTCTCCATGTGTGTATAGCCTAGAACAAAGGTGGAAGCTGCATTTCTGCTGCTGGGCTCCTTTCCAGTGACAGCAGCACCAGCTGCTTGTGGCAGCCAAATGAGCAACGCTTGGGAATGCCTCAAATAGGCAGCAGCAAATTTCTTACTGAACAGTCTCCTAATTCTTCTTTGGGACTTCTACCAATGTCACTGGATATTTTTAATTTTGTTTTATTTCAAGAACATTGGTGCACAGGTGGTTTTGAGACAGTAATTTAGGGAAGGAATTTGATTTTCTGGTCCAAATGAGGAACCACAGTTTTTATCACTTCAGGTGAAATCACTTTTAGTTTGATTTGAATTTGAAGTGACGTGATTGAAAGAATACTTCGACTTTTTGCTTTTTGGTGAGAGAATGTGTAAGGACCCAAGGTGTTGCTTGGCTGCCTCATTTCACTGTTCAGCCTTTGAACATAAATAAAGGGCAGTTGGAAACTGGTGAAATGTCAGGTGCTGTTCCTGACCTGGACCATGGATTCAGCTTCCTGTTTTTGTCGATGTTCCAAAGGTCAAATAATCACTTGCAAGAGTGTGGGATGTTTCAGTGTGTGCACTTTACATGGTCGTGCACAGATGGAGTCAGTGCTCTGATTCCTGCTAATTTTGTATTTCCAGGAGTAATTTGTTGTTTGGTCTTTTTTGAAAAGCAGTAGTAAAACCCTTGTCTTCTCCTGGCAGGTCACTGGCACCCTGTGCTTTCCTCACAGTGGTGCTGGCACAGACTTCAGTACAGCTGTGTTCAGAGCTCACTGGGAAATTCATCCAGGCAGCTTTCCCTTTTTGTAATAAAAAAAAAAAAAGGGAAAAATATTTTATGTGGCTTTTAAGTAAAGGCTTTACTTAAACTAAATTAGTTTCAGTTAACAGTTCTATTAAATGTTTAGCCATTAGAAAACACTGTGGTTTTTTTTAATAAAGAAGTTGTGAAATGATCATGTAATGCATTATGCTGCATGTGTACTAATAATTGTCATGTAGGTGCTTATAGTTCACCCAGGAATAATTGTCCTGCAGTTAATATGAGAGATTCTGTATGGCTGAGTCTCCCTAATGACAAGATTTTGCTAAGGAGAGACCTCAAACTTTACATTAGCACATGAAGAGAAGAGCTGAATTTAAAATTCATGAACAGTTATTTTAACAGGAACTGGTGTCTCATATTTAAATACTTAGGAAGGGTATTTTTTATCATCCAGATATTTAGTTAGGTGAATAGTTCTTTTCAGTTTCAAAGTTTTTTCTAGTAGCTGCATTCGCTTTTCCCAATAATTGTAGAATCATACAATAGTTTTAATATAATTTTTGAAGTTAGCAAGAAAGATGATATTTCACAGAATCACAGAATATTGTGATTTGGAAGGGACCCACAGGGATCATTGAGTCCAACTCCAAATAAGCTGCCATAAATTAACTTATTTCAGTGTAGGAAAAGTCTGAACTAGTAGAGATGGTGTATAGACTGATGTTTTTCTTACAGAGATTCCTAGACTGTTGAAATACAATCTATACTTTAAAAAAAAAAAATAGAAAAAACCACCCCAAACCAGAAAATATACCATGACTTCAAACAGTAGTTTGTATGCATTAGATATGTAAAAATACAAGAAACTACTATTCAAAAACCAAACAGATCCAGTCAGAGAAACTAAATTTTCTTCATCTGTGACAGATTTTTCATTTCAGTACATTGTTGAAAGCTTCAGACCTTAAGAGGTCAGAATTCATTCATTTCTCCCCTGAAAAGAGAATTCAACAACTTCCTATAAATATCATAACCAGAGACTTTTTTTCCCCAATATGCAGCTGAATGTTCTTAATAAATCCCATAATCCTTCCATAATTTACAATGTTATGAATGACCCTAAGGGCTGATGATGAGAGTCATAAATTCAATTTCTGAAATACTGGAAGTTCTCCAACATGTTTAAAAGAAAACCTCAAGTGTTAATGCTTTCCTTAGTTTCATACACAATTTTGATGACAACTTAAGAAATTTAATACTTTTGAAACACACAAGACAGACTTTCTTTTTGGGATACTTTTCCTTTTCCCAGCACATTAATGTAGTTGGCAGTTCAGAGGCCACACTCTTGTAAGAAGTACAAGAAAGTCTGTCTGGATCAAAATGTTGCAGATAATTTAGCGTTACTGATCAGTGCTGCAATGGAGAACTTTCTCACTTAGAAACTTGATTTCTCTTACTGGCCTCAGTAACTCCTGTTTATTGGCTCCAAAGGGTCTTGTGAGTTGGCATGCACATAGAAATATCCCTTAGCCTGTGATTGTTAGTGACAGCCTGACTGAACTGAGTTGTTTTTTGGTTTGGTTTTGTTGGTTGTTTATGGTTTGGGGGTTTTTTTAAACAAAAATTAATATTGAGCTATACAGGAAGCAATTTTGATTGAATTGACTATCAGAGTAAATTCTGTTTAGGTCTGTGTGTGTTTTATAAAAATATTATTTTGTTTGACCATTGCTGTCTTTCAAGTTTGAGACTTTTTACTGTGTAGTGGTAGCAAATTAAATGGCAGTTTTGTTGTTAGTCTGATACGGGGAACAGAGAGGCCCCTAAAGAATTGCTGATTTCTTTCCATATAATGCAATATAAAGGTGATACATTTTCAATATTGAGGAACTGTCGTGTTACCACAGACATGATAGCAATATTTAAATGAGGTTATTTCCATTAAAAATGTTAAGTTTCTTCTCTGTTTCTGTATTGGCCCATGCAAGTTAGATGTACCTTTGTCCTTTTTAATGAACGTGTAGGAGGCTTCTGATTTTGTCAGACAGTAGTGTTGGGGCAGCTGAATTTTAGTGCTGGTGTATTCCAGGCAATGAGAAAAACCCTTTTATGAATCAGATCTTCCACTGCTTCTCCCTGACTTCCCTCTTGTACTTTGGGTTGCTGGGGTTTTTTTTAAAAAAATGAAAGATAGCAATATGATAAATCTAAGTAGTCCATATTGGATTAAAGAAGAAATTAACACAGGGCATTCAGAAAAGAAATAGTGTAAAAATGGAGGTTTGACATTGGCCAGTTTTGGATTAGATGTCTGTCAGGTTATTTTAAAATAAAAAAAAATGCTAAATTGAACTGTACTGTTACAGTTAAGCTATTCTTTTTTCCATGCAACATTTGAGGATAAGGCAGAGGAGGACCTGGACACCATCCAGAAAGGACTTTAGTAGTGGAAGTTATGAACTTCTAAAAGAGGATTTACCACTTGAGAATGGAAAAACTAGTAAACCTTTGGGGTAGACTGAGGCTGGTTGGCTGTAAACAACTCAGCAGAAGAATGCAGCTGTAGTAGGTGGCTCAATGATCTGCGTGTCAAGAAGGCAAATAAAGGATTGTGTACCAGGCACAATATTTCCAGCAGAGAAGAAAACATTGTTAGCATTGTGCAAACTCTTGCTAAGACTTCATCTGGAGTTCTACTCACAGTTCTGGTTGCTTTTGTTAAGGAAAATTAGAACTGGAACAGGTTCTAGGAAGAGTTTCTGAAATGAGAGAACCTGTCATTAAAAAAAAAAAAACCACCATTTTGTTAGGCTGGGATAAATCTTATGTAAGCTCAGTTTTGTTAGCAGGACTAATATATTTAAAGTGGACATTAAAAGTAATAAAGGGGAATAAAACATAACCAGAGTGCAGGGGGAGAGATGGTGTAGGGAGTGATTAACGCATGGGCGTTCACCTGAGGGTGTTAATTTCCTAAGGGAGTTTTTGGCAACAGTGGTGGCTGACATACTCCTGTTTTTCTTATTCATCTTGCTCTGTGTGCTGTCAAAAGCACTTGTAGTTGCAGCACAAATACACAGTGGAGCCAGATATATGTGGATTTACCCAAGCCTTTCTCAGATCAGTTCCTTTGCCTCATTGTATGAGTGCAGGTGTGAAGTACTGGTGCAGGTCCCTCAGGGGTTGTAGGACCCTATGAAAGATCACTGTGGTCTGAGACAAGGTTCAGCTTTAGCAGCAGCAGTGCTGCTGGAGCACCTCCTGTCCCAGCTGTTCCTTCCTGGGTCTGACTGTCTGGACACAGCTCTTTGCACAGCTGTGCTTTGAGCTAAACCAAGCACCTGCCCTGAATGAAAAGCAACACAATAAAAAAAAGGGAGAGTGGCTTTGTCTGGGGTATTTTGGGTAGTTTTTGTTTCTCCTTTGTTTTAGTTGAGTGTAACCATGCCCCAGCTGTTCCGGGGTGATGTGGTAGCCAGAGGGGCTGCTCGTTTTGCCAGTGTTCTGCTGAACAAATGCTGGTGAAGCCACAGCCTAAGATGGAGCAAGGCTGTGTTACACGTGAATGGGATAAAAACGTTCTCTGAATGGGAAAAGAGAAAAATAGTGATCATCATCTCTAGCTGATGAGCCGAGCCTGTAGGTGCTCTACAACGTCTCTTCTTTTGACGGCAAAGCTATTAATTTTAATATACTCCCTTTTGTTCTTGTAATTGAAGCGCTTCTTTTGACACATTTGTTCATTCTTGCTGCTTTTGTCCTCACTGTTGAATGATTTCATACCTAAAGTAGTTTTACAATTTTTTTTTTCTGTTTTCATTCACTGCTTCCTGATCTTCTGCTCTTTTTCTTCACAAGGAAGAGAAACAGGCAAAACACTTGGTCACATATTAAAAGTCCCTGTTAGGAGATCAGCATCAGTTTTTCTGAACACTCTTGAGCTGATGCTTTTGATTCAGCTGCTGGTGTGTTGTGTTTTTCTGTGAAGTGTTGCAGAATGAGCATAAAAATAAAATTCTGAGGATTTTGATTCTATGCATTATTCCAGTATTTGATGCCATGAAGATCCCTTTTCCCCTTCTAACCGTTTATGACTCTTGATTTTAAAACCAGGAAAAGGCATCATATTCACAGTGGAAATTTATCAGTGGACAAAGCTCTTCTTATTTCTCCCCTCTCCTGTTCAAGTACTAGGATTTGTGCTTTGATTACCAGTCCTCACTGACCCAAAATCACTTATTGCATGAGATACAGATTCTTGTCTACCTCAAGGTGAACCAGAAAGTTGTATTTGTTATCAGTTTCTTGAGTTCTTTATTGCTGACGGGGTGGAATGTTTCATTTCAGCTTAATGAACCAATTTTGATTCTTCTTTCTCACCAACAGTTAAAAAACTGGTCAAAAAACCCTTTTTGAAAAAGTTCCATTTTCTGAGATTATAATTATTTATACCATAATTATGGAAATGTCTCAGCATTTACCTGTGTATGCTTAGTACATACATGCCTAAAAATAATTTTTTTTTTCTTCTTTCATCTATCTGGAAATGGGAAAAATAATCAGTCACTTTCTTGAACATTAATTCTGTTATCATAGTTTTAGACCTGTGTGCTGTTTCAGGAAAGTGAAAAAAGTGTTCCGTGTCTAATCTTGCAGCAAAAGCAAATTAGTAGTGAATCACTGGAAACATATTATCAAGGAAGAAATGAGCTAAAAAAGGAATCTCTGGATCCAAGAGCCTGAACTCCTTAAAAAGTCTATTTAGTAGTTACTTGAATCTGAGATCTTGACCCATAGCTAGGAAATGACCTTTAATGAGTTGAAAAATACAAAGTAAGGGGAGATCCGGGGACAGGCTCTTGAAGGGCTGCTCTGGGTCAGCAGCTATTGCTTCTGTTTGGAACTGTCCCCGCACTTCAGTGCCAGCCACACATCACCCTGAGCTGATGTGCTGTGACCTCCTGTGTGTGCCATGTGGCCCTTCCTTCCTGTGCACGTGTGGCCCTTGGGAAGCCACCCAGCAGCTCCTGTTGGACCTTGTTCCAACAGGCCCTGACAAAGTGCATTTCCTCCTTCTGTACCTGCTACAGCTGCAGTGTTCAGAACAATTCTTGTAAGACGATGAAACCTATTACTACAATATTTCTTGAAAGCAGATTTTGCATGTCTGTGTGCTAAGGTGAATAATTATTTGCAAATGCTTGTTTTTGAGGAGGGAGATAGGTTCTGTTTTCTTATAAGAAAACCAAACCACACCGTGGTAGTAACATTTTTGATAGTAACGAGTGCATGTTCTGATAAAATTTATTAAGCACATCCCTTTAGAAGTACCCTCCAGCTTAAACCCTTCTGTGAGTCTATGAATAAAATGGGAGAATTGACAAGGATAAGGTCAGTGTTAACAGGTAATTGGGAATTCAGAAATGAAGTGTATGTGAACATAAAAATACTTTCTGAATCCTTTGTGTGTGAAGAATGTTGTAGGTGACTGGTGCTGAAATATTTATTTCATGGTAATAGAATAGTGAATTTAGTGAGCATCTTATCTCTATGTTCTTCCTTTTCCAGCCCCTCAATATCCCATCCAGTCGATGTAAAAGAAGAGTTGTTTACAAACTATAGATACATTAAAGATATTTTTACATATCAACATCTGTTTACAGTATATGTCTGCCCAAGAGATTTGGTAGATAAAAAGAAAGACTGATAAAATGATTCTGACTTTTTTGCTTGATAAGAAGAAAAATCAGACCACAAACTTACCATTTTTATTGGTAGAGGTGACAGATCAGTTAAGGATAGCTTATCCTTTTAGCTTGGAGATAGGAAAGACAGGACAGCAGAAGAAACCTCTTTCTGCCTGTATTTTGCTTTTATACTGACAAAACCATGTAAACAAATTTTTGAATTACTCCAGAAAATCTCGAAAATTGAAGGTAAATATTTTTTCAGTTTGCTGCATGAATTCAGAACATACCCTAAGGTTCTTTTGGGGAGTATTTCACTTTCACAAGCACTGGTATAGCTGCTCCTTCTCTGGGTTTTTTGTGGATGGAAAGCAATGGTTAAGATTTGGTGTTATATATATCTTTTTTTCTGTTGGATTAATATTAGAAAGTATGTATCCATATTGGGGTGAGATCCAGTGAACTGCTGTCTTGTGCTTTGTTCTTTGTAGGTTTCACCCTAAAGCTGAGTTTAAACACAGACTTGGTTTCAAAGATGTGAGCTGTTGAAAAGTAGAAATAGATAGAATGTGATAGAAATATTGCTGTCTGGGAACTCAGTTTTGTGGCTTTTACTGGGTTATCTAATTTTCTAAAGTATCAGATCTTCAACCCAAATGCTCTTCTGTGCCACAGTCATCATAATGCATTCTTTTAAATTTTCCTTTGAGAGTAAAACAAAAAGTGTCAGCCCAGCATTGCCAGTGATGGCTTTCTAAATGTGGGCGCCCTCTAATCTGAAGTGCTAGTTCAGAGAAAGGTTCAATCACTATTTTAAACTGCAGTGCCATGTGTAAATGAGCTGATACAGTGATTAATTGGAGGTTTAATTAATTTTCGGAATAATTTTTGAAAGAGGTTCACTTCAATTAAAGGGAAAGGGAAAGTTAAAGAACAAGTATATGTTATAAATTGTGTGGATGAGTGAAGAGGGGAAAAGATCTATTTCTTTAAATGTAGTAGCAAATTGTTTTCTTTCCAGTAATTGTCTTCAATTTGAATACAATTGTTTTGAAGTTATTAACCACAGTAGTACAAAGTTTGCAGCTTAAGTAAGCAAATGCATCACCCTTAAATAAAAAAGAAAAAAAAATTCTGGGTATATATGGCTTTTTTTCTGTGACTTTATCTGTGTACATCTGTAGTATCTTATTGAAACAAACTGACAAAACCCTTTTTAGAAAACACTGATCTTCCATTTAAAATGTTGAATTAAGGTGACTTTAAGACCTGTGTTGCATGCTTTGTGTTCTTAACTATTAAACTTTGTTAAATAAGGAAAAGGAATCCAGGGCCTTTTACTTCTAAATGGAAGGTCATTTTTAAAGGAGCACTCTGTTCCGTGGAGAAGATATTATTCATTATTTTGGGGTTTTTTCTGTCAAAATGTTCAACTTTTTTAAGTTAAGGAAAGTGCATTTGAGAGCCAAACCACCTTGTTTTATATTAAGTTCCTCAAAAAATTGTGACTCACTTGGAAGAGATGTTGAGCAAATATATGATGGTCTGATATGATCTAAAATCTCAAGTTTTGAGGCTCTGAAGCAAAGGGGTTCAGGAAGTGTCTTTACAGGAATTGCATTCTCACAGATGGGCTCAGTAGGAAGGAAACAGGCTGTAGTATATTGCAACCCCAACCAGTTCTCCTTCTTGCAGACCATCAGGGATTGAAGGAAAGGAGACAGGAAGCAGAACAGAGAGATAAATTGACAAGATTGTAGTGTAAAAAGACAGTTTGCAATACATTGGTTTATGACTGTTGTCCTTGAAGTCCCAGTTACACATTAAGTTAAATAATTTAAAGTGAAGGAGATGATAAAAAAGCTTTGATGTTATCAAAGTTCTAGGGTTTTATTCTAATTCAAGTGTTGTAGTCCTGAAGGAGAGAGTAATTAATAATTGATTTTCTTCAAGTTTATGTCTAGCTGATAGAAAACAAGCTGCTCTGTGCTAGACAAGAAAGTTATCATCAGAAAATAGTTTCAGTAGGGTAAAGGTTACATCAGGCCTGCTCTGCTAATTTGAAATTTTGGAAACATGAAAAGACATGAGACAACCTCTTCAGCATTCCAGTCCATGTTTTATGGCCAATATGTACTCACTAACCTCCTCAGTAATGTAGTACTTGGAATTCCATCTGCATAAGGCAGCAAAACTCATCGTGCATCCCAGCTTCAGTTTAAGTTCATATATTTTGGATTTTGGCATACATTGCATGTGGGATTCCAAGTGTTCCACGTGTTAGAGTGTGCTGCTGCCAACCTTGACAAAATATCAGTGAAGAATTCATCTGTCCTTACTGCTTGTGTGTTGTAATGATCTTCATATTTCAGTGCAAGCTGGCTGCAGAGAAAGATTTTGCAAATTTGGGTTATGTCTGTTAAAGGTAGCACAGAGAGAAATGAAGTATAAAGCACATGACATGGTTACAATTTGTATGACTTAGAAAATGAAGTCTTACACAACTTAACTCAGTTACTCTTAATAAATAAATACACAGTTTTATCCATTTCTGACAGCTTTGATGATCTGTCTAGGGTTACAGTTGTTCCTTCCCCAATCTGTCACCTCTGTACTTTAGATCTGTAAAATTCGAGCTGCAGGGTTGGCAAAATGAGCTTTAGAAGTTGTCATTTAGCAGGGGTGTGATACACATTTCCCCATCTGCAGGCACAACTGTTGAACAGCTCCTGGTCTGAGCTGAGAGATGAACTGTTGTTCTTTCCTCACTGGGTGGTTTCAGTGCCGAGTCTCAGGGTGGCCTGAAAGACTTTTGTTGCTCATCTTCTAAATAGGGTTTGGAGCTCTTGTGTTGGGAAGCAGGGATTCTTGTTTTCTGGCTCGGGTTATACAGCATCACCGTGGGCTGTTATAACTTAATTTGTAAACTTGCTGTGTGCCATTGCAGCTGGAGAGGACTAACTGCAACCATAATTTATTTAAGAGTTCCTTTGTGTTACTTGGCACATGGAAGGAATGGTGCCTGCTTAATTGATCAGGGTACCTCTCATGAGTGTTTCAAAATTACCTAAGATTGGGCTATTCAAGCTTCTGTTGTGATGCTGTTGTCATGGGATGCATTAATCTGATGTAGTGTTTTAACACTATTTTGAGGCTGTCTGCAGCTTGAGTATGAGAGAGTTTTGGAAAAGTTGGAAATCTGAGGTTTGTAAATAACTGAGTCTTTCTTTGGGTTGTGTTTAAAAGTATTTTTATTTCTATATGAAATTGCTGTATTGTTTAAATAGAGTTAATTGTGGGCATCACTGAATTCATAGAATCCTAAAATAATTTGGTTTGGAAGGGACCTTAAAGATCATTTGGTTCCAACCCCAATTCTTGTATTCTGTGCTTTACAGCACATTTCATTTACTTGAGAGTCTTTGTCCTCAATCCAAGTAGAGAAGTCTCTTGTTAAAATCATAGTGAAGTTTCAATATGGCATAAATTATGGCCATAAATTTTGAGACTGTAGAGGTGTCTCTGTACCTTTTCTGTTACAGAACTGAATAAAGTGCTCTATTTTTTTTGTCCCAAATTTAATATGCAGGAAGGAAATTACTCAAGTCAGGATTTTAAAACATTAATAGATAAGGGAAGGACAAATCAGGCCATGGTTGTACAAGATAGAGGTGGGTTACACACAGATCTGATCCTCTCAGAGCTGCAGTTTGTAGGCTCCTTTTTGATTTATGGTTCTTCCAACCCTCTTTTTTTGTCTGCTCAAAGCACATACACACACTGTGGTGGCTGGCCAAGCTCTCCTGCCCAGACTTGGCAAAACCAGGAGATCTAAAAGTAGCCCAGCCAACAGCGAGAAATATTTATATTCATAGAGTTTGTCTGAATTAACAGGAATCGGGGATCTACGTATGGGTAAGAATATGGTCTTCTGAGGTATCTCTGCACTCCAGTGATCTACTATTCTAGATCAGAATATGTTAAAAGCATTATTTAATGTCTCCAGAAAGGCTTTGTGGGAGGAAAAAACAATGACAATGTAAAGAAAAAGGATCATTTGAATGAAATATATTTAGTTTCTAGTGATTTATGACAATTAGGAGTGAAAGCAGGTGTTGCCAGTGTTATTCCAAAGCTGCAGTTTAGGTTTTGAAATGGTTTTAGATTAGCATAATCTAAATGTATTCTTACTTTTTTTTACAATTTTACTTTGATGGATGCTAGAGGAGTAAACAGAAATTTGGGATAAGAAGGTGACACTGATCTATATAAAGAGGGACTTTTCCATGGAAGATCACTTTTTGAAACGTGGAGGGAGGATTCTAAGTCAGTAGCTGTATCCTTCCAATGCCAGTTGAAGTCAGCTGAACCTTTTCCATTTAACGATGAAAGTGGATTTCTATGTATTAGAGGCTTAATTGATCATCTTTTTAAAAATATCTGTGGTAATTTTTGCTAAAAGACCAAATAATGAATAATGGGTGGGGTGTGGATTCAGGAGAGAAAACAGCCATTAGTAGGGGGGATTTCACTGTGTGTTTGGAGCAAGGCAAGAAGAAAGAAAATAAACATGCATTTTCTTGAGTAGTTCATTCTGAGTCCATCACATGGCCCTAGTTGTGCTAATAAATATTTTCCTTACTTGTGAATATTTAGATTGGGATTCATTGACCAGTTTTGGTATTCATGTTCTCTGTCAGAAATAATCCTATTTCAAGAAATCTTTGCAAGGATGTTGTATGTTGAAAGGGTACAAAACTTGGATTTTAGCTATGTGAGTACAGGTTTGGTAGTGTGATGAATTACACATTTTGAATCATCTGGTGTGTAAAGGAATACCAAAAGCCAGTTATAAAGGTTTGTAAGGGCCCTCAGAGGGACATTTCTGCCTCCTCAGGGTACCTTTTATTTTGAGAATTGTGTTGCTTTGCAATCTCATTGCTCAGAAATGTGTCAACTAACTTCCAGTTCATTGTTTGAATGGAAGAATTTGTCTTTCAAGCTGTGTTAAAGCATTTATTTCACTCAGCAGGTGAATGTTCACTCAATAGACAAACTTCCGAACAAAGGCTCTTTCCATCCTCAAATTTTCCCCCACATCTTTTTGAGAAGACTTCAGAATGGATTTCTTTAGAAATCACATGTCAGTCATTAAATAAGGAGCAGTAAAAAAGGATTGATTTGCCACAGCTAGTGAACTCTAGAAACAATCCTATTCTGTTTTCATAACATATTAATTTTTCATGTTTGAAAGCTTGACCTACCCTATTTATCTGATGGTATTGGTTGTTAATATTGGACGGAAGATTCCATATTATAAGTTAAGGCACCAAGAACTTAAATGATCTACTAAAAGATGCTTCCAAAAATACATATTGGTGCTGATGGGTTTTAAAAGGTTGCCATTGTTCTGACTGGTGTTTTGGCAAATGTAACTTCAATTTCAAAAAATAACTACTCTTTTTTATTTGAGTGCAATGGTAACATCTGTCTGAACTAATTTTAATCTTTTCATCTGTAACTTCTGTGGGGATTCTCTAAGTGCCATAGATTAGAGAAAACCACGAGCTTTTGTGGAATTTCAAAGTATTGTAATGGAGGCTGTTTGTATCTAGTGATGTCAAACTTGAAATAAACCTGTTTGTGTAAAACAGACAAACTGAAACAGCTCACAGTTCTGTTACTCTTGTCATTGTCCATTATCCTTTCAGCATAGGACTGAAAGAAGGAGTGTGTTTCTCACCTCCATTTTTTTCCCCCTATTTGGATTTTGCATCTAAAAAAAGTCTACTTAAAATATAATAGTAGTGATGTCAGTTACATATTACATAAGGTTTCTAAGAGCATAGCCTTTCTAAATGGTCAGGGTAAGAGAATATGTCTTTATTATAGGCAGATACAGAACTCACTTGATGTTCTTTACACCAGTCTGTAGTCAGAACGATTAATTTTACATTTAATGGGCAGCAAGGACGAGAGCTATATTCTGTGCAAACATTACATTTGAATGCACGAGTGGAAACCTTGTTGGGAAGTAAGAGAATTGCAGCTCACTGAAGAAGAGAATGGTTATTCATTGCTGTTTGTCTGTGTTGCAGGGGTCCGTTCAGCGTCGTGCGGCGATGCATCAACAGGGAGACAGGGCAGCAGTTCGCTGTGAAGATCGTCGATGTAGCAAAATTCACTTCAAGTCCTGGATTAAGCACAGAAGGTAAGAATTAATAATTAAGCAAACTCCCTGCAGACAGGTTTTTTTGATTTGTCAGCCTTTCCTATGTTTGCTCTCTCTGTGATACTTTCTGTTTCATATTTTCTAGAAGTTTTAAAGCAAGGTCGTATATCTCAAAATTAGCTTAGGGCTTGCATTTCTTATCTTTAGTAGTTTCTCCATATATTCAGTGGTGATCATAAGTAGTAGAAAGATAATTAGGTCTAAACCATTTCTATTTCTATTTTCTTTTTTTAGGAATTTGAATTTCATAAAAAGAGAATAGTTCTGAGTCAAAAAAGCATACACAGGAAGTAAAGTAAGAGCACGAGTTCTGTTTTTACTAGTCCAGATTTAGCAAGTAATTTGCTATAAATGGGTGAAGACTTGCTATTAAAGTGCAAAATTATATAAAACTATATTTTTCATATAGCCAGGATTACAGGCAATGCTGCAGAACTGCTACAGTGTAAATACAAGGCTGTAACTCTTAACATTTCCTATTTTAGGGTAAAACAGTCTGTTTTACAAGTTGTATATTCAACTTGTGTGTGCGTAAAGTTCTTCTTTTACCCTACATGGAGAAGAGCATTGGCAACTGAGTGAGAATTGCTGTGTACTCCATGTCTTGTATTTTTTTTCTCAAGATCATATTCTTTTGTACAGTAATGTTTTTGGGAGGTTCCACTGATGCCATCTAAGTCCTCATGAACCCAACTTTAGCAGCAAAAAAGGGTCAATGACTTTTGTTGGTATTTATAACAAGCAGTATCTTGAGCCTTAATGGCTAGTTTGATTTACAAGGTAAAACACAGGTCTTGCTTCAAACTTCACCAAATATTTTCATTTAATAATGCCATTGCTCGTTTCTTTTTTCTAGCCTCCAAAAAAAATATAGGACACATTTTCCACAATATTTAGCTTCTGATTAGCTCCATTATGGTTTTGGCAAGTTATACCAAAACCATTGCATTTTGTGCTAATGAATATTTATTAAAATGATTTGATGTCTTTTAAATAAGTTCTGTCTGTATTCTGTTTTTTTCTGAGCCTCATTTGAACTACTGATGGTAGGACACATTTCTACCTCTGGTGGTATATTGCTTTCCTGGCTCCATGACAGTAAAATTCAACCTTTTGGGGCCATGAAGAATTCCTGAAAGGGAAAAGTAGTAGACAAAAGAGTAGGGACTGATGAAGAAAAAAAGAAAAGCCAATAGTAATAGCAGATTCACTGATAAAAGATAACTGTGGATGGTTTGTAATTTCTGCCTGGGTCTAAAGAATAGGCTTGGGAGTGTATTAAGAAATTTTGGGGTTTTCCAATTCCACTTTTTTTGTATTGTTGTAATTACAATTCAAGGTAGCTGGTCATTGAGGTAGGATCACAAACATTTTCCATGTTTAGTGGTGCTTGTGTTTTGTGGTTTTGGTTTTGGATTGTTGATGGGATTGTTGTCGTTTTGGGGTTGGTTTTTTTTAAGGTTTGAATTGTTATGCATTGAATTTTTGTAATAAGACACAAAGACACATAAATGTGTGAGTGAGTATGGAGGAAGTTCTTACCTCTGTGTAAGAATGTGAATTTTTCACAAACTTTCCATTTGCTGTACTCTTTACTTTGTTTTTCCTCTGCTTTTTGTTTGGGGTTGTTTTGCACCTCTACCCAGGTTCTAGGGGAGTTTTAAAGATTTATTTTTCTAATTTGTTTATCTCCGATATGGCATTGCTTAAGCACATTGGTGGGCAGCCATGATGGTGGTACTGGTATAAAGTAAGTATACCTGTGAGGAAGCTGCATTTGTAAATTGTGTTAAAGTGTGAGCTGTAATGAAGTGATAAGATTAACCCTTGGAGATATTCTTTACCTTGAAGTTTTGCCCTCTGCAAGATCAGTTTGCTCTTGAAGGTTATCTTTGCACAATTCTCCACCTCCAGTCTTTGAGGCACAGGAGTGGGAGAACAGGACAATCTGCATGTGAGGGAGCTGATGACCATTCCTTCCATTAATTCCACTTACATCCAGAGTGCTTAGAGCTAAAGGGCCCAATATGCCTCCACACTTCCAGATTAAATCTAAAAAGTCTTTGTTCTTGAGTACTTTCACATAAATACCCCCATGGGATGATGTGTTTATGGGTAAGAACTTCATTATTGTTTGTCAGCAGTGTACTCTTGTGGCAAAGGCAGCCAACTGCACAGTAGAGCATTGCAGAGGTGTAGCCAGCAAGGCAAAGGAAGTGATTGTTCCCTCTGTTCATCCCTTATGAGGCCACACTTGGGGCACTATGTGCAGTCTTGGTTTCTCCAGAACAAGAAAAGCAATGATGCACTGGCATGAGTCCAGCAGAGATGGACTAAGTTGATCCAGCCTTAATAAGCTGAGATTTGGTGCTGTCTTCAGTTTCTTCATAGAAGGATACAGAGCAGATGGAGCCAAGCTCTTCATTTGGGCACACAGTGAAAAGACAAAAAGCCACGTGGACAAATTGCAACATGAAAAAATGCCAATTAGAGACAAAGAAAAGAAAATCTGCACCTCATTGCACAGAGAGTTCGTGGAGAATATCCTCAGAGATGCTCAGAAGTGGATTGCATGGGGCCCCGAGCTGCCAGGGCTGTTTTGACCAGCTTAGAGCAAGAGTTTGGACTAGGTTGCCTCCAGAGGGTCTTTCCAGCCAATAAATTCTGTGTTGTTTGTAGCAGCAGTCTAAGTAATGTGTGGGGCAATATAATTGAAATACTGTATAGGGAGAAAATTTAGGCATAACGGTACTGTGCTAAAAAAGAGATAATTTAAAACTAGTTTTGATTGAATGTTTTGATTTCTTTAATTTGTGAAGTAGTTGGGCACCAAATGGGTTTTAAAGGGTCTATTTTCTAACCAATTCATTTAGAAAAATACATACTGGTGTCTTACAATAGTGGTATCTCCTTACCAGAGTAACAAAAACAAGTTGGAAAGCTTCTCTAGGCTGGTGTGTTACCGGTTGGTGTTATTGTGGGTATTTGTGGCATATGATGGAGAAGCCACTAGCTCACAAGACAACTTTTATCAGGTATAGTGTTCTCTCTGTAAGGCTGCTCAATACTCATAGCATGTATAGGGACAGACATCTCAAGTGATTTTTGTGTCTCGCTGCATCACTGCAGTGGTTTGGTGATAGCAGGGAAAATTAATGCTATGTAACAATGCCTGACAGCTAGCAAATCTAATCTAGGCTAAATTCTGTTGGATTTATGTATTAGTATTCATGGTCTTGCATATTGTGTATCATCAATCTCTGTAGTGTTGTAATTCAACCATATTAATGAAGTATATTGACACCTTGTCACTGTTCAAGTGGCCATGTGATCTGCTGGATTAACATTGGATATTTTACATGTTGACAGATTCTAGTACAATTCACTCATATCACAGAGAAAAAAAAATCAAAAATAAGAAAATGTGAAGGTTGAATATTTTTAGACATAAGAGTCTCTTTTGTACTGTTCAATTTAAAGAATCCATGTGGAAGAGTACTTGATGCTCTCAGGAGCCAGCAGTAGTAGACCTGTTGAGGTCTAAAAAAATACATCGATGTCAATAAACTTACTTTAAAGCAGAGCTCTTAGTTGCCATACCCAGAACTTTTGGAGCAGAAAAGTGTAAGAAGCATATTCCTTATTTCTGAATTTGTTACAGCTCACATCTTAGTTTGACTGTCCATTTCCTCTGCTGCTCTCTTTGCATCCCATGTGTTTTCTCTTTCTTTTGTTTTTCTCTGCACAGCTTGCATGTCTGATTTTTAGCTACCACTCTAACACGAAAATATCTCCCTAAGTGTAGGCACTATTTCTCAGGAAGAACATGGTGATCAGTTCCTTACTACTTAGTAAAAGCCAATACACATTACTTACCTGCCTTTTCTTAAGTCCAGATTGCTTTCTTGTAACATGCTGAGTGTTTTCTAAAGCAATTTAAAGGGCAGTGTTTTGAGCTTACAGTGCATTGAAGTTGTTTTTCGAGATTTAATTCAACATATATTAGATTCTCTTACTTGTAGTTCATTTCTGTAGAAATGCCCTCACAAAGAAAGTGATTACCAGTTCTTCTCCAACATTCTAATAGTCTACACCTTATTTATTAGGTTGATGTACGTGGTTGATATACAGGTTTGCGTGCATTCAGGCCACTGTGAAGCTGAATAAATAAGCTGATAAGGAAAGATTGAGGTTTCCTTAGAACCCAGACTGGTTCTTCTGGAAGCAGGCTGTGAAGACAGTCTGCAGAATGCTTTTGTCTGTGACAAAGAGCAAAACTGTAGCCAAGAAAGCAGTTTTAAGTATGGTTCTTGGACTACTTCTAGCATGGAGAGGGGCAGGATAATTGAATTGAAACTGGTCTTGCTATGGATGATCCACTTTAGGAGGAGAATTTCAAAATTATTTAATGGGGGGGAGGGGTGGGAAACAAAAATTGGCAGGTTTTTGTTGTGTTTTAGTTGTTGTGTTGAGGGGTTTTTTTCCCCACAAAGAGGCCCACAGATCTTACCCCTGACTTACTTTCAGATAGAGTGATTTTCCTAAAGTCAAGACCTTGCTCTTGTTCTGCTTATTTCATTTTAAAGTTTGCCCTTGTTGGTTTTCTTATTTTAATTTAGTTAATTAATTTAGACTTCCATTTTTTAGAATAATTTCATGAGGGCAGTTTTTTCAAAAGGCTTTATTTAGTTTAGAATGAAGTTGCATGACAGTATCTTTAACTTTTTATACTGGAAGGCTGTGGTGAATCATAAGTTATTTTTCACAAAAGTATCTGTAAGATTCTGCACTTCCCTTCCCTGTGCATTTTCAAGGGTTTCAGAAAAAAATGTACTGTCAGTGTTGAGCTCATCTCTTTTGAGTAAAAAATACTACAAATCTGTATGTCATCATATTTCATGATACTGTACCATATATAGACTGGATTTGAAGAAAGAGCAAGTGACTCATTGCCTTTCATTTGGAAATACCAACTAATCTGGAATTTCTGGTAGTTGCCAGTTCTGTGTTGTGCCATACTTCACAGATCAAGGGCAGTGACTTCTTTCTGTATGGCATTGGGCCCACACCTGAGCTATTGTGCCCAGTTTGGGGCTTCACAACTTGAGGGGTGCCAAAGGACTGGAAAGGTCCCTGCAAAGGACAATCAAGATAATCAGGACCCTGCAGGACATGATGGGCAAAGAGAGGTTGAAAGAGCTGGGTTTGTTTTAGTTTGGTGAAGAGGAGGCTGATGGTGTTATAATGTGGTCTACAACTGCTTGAAGAACTACAAAAATGTCAGAGCTGAGCTGTCCTTGAGTGAAAGCTATTGGAACACAGGGAAATGGCCAGGAATTGTTGCTCAGAAGGCTCAGGCTCAGGTTGGACAGGGTTTTCAAGAGTTTGCTTGATGAAGTCACAGCCATCCTGACCCAGTGTGTGCAGTAACCTCACTTTGAGTAGGGGTTGGACATAATGACCATCAGAGGTAATTTCCCACCAGTCTTTCTGTGATCTAATGAAAACAGGATATTTCAGCGGGTGCAAAGCTCTGTACCAGCTTGACTTTGCTTTTGAATTGCCACTTTAACCCTATGAGAAGTCATAATCCAAGTACTTAGTGACACTAGTGTTGTGAATACAACTCTATCACACAGGAGTTTTCTTGAAGATTCATCCAGTGTGTGTGTGTGTCTCACAAATGAAAAGTTCGAGGCATCTTTTTATAGACCATAAAAATCACATGGTATTAGTGACACCTCTGTTCATAAGAAAATGCACAAATGTGGAATTTTGAAAAGAAACTCTTTAAAGGTAGCTGACTGTCATGGAGTTTATGTTGCTGGTACTTTAAATACCACTGTCGCTTCTGTGTGTGCTGTACAAACAAAGCAAGTTGGGGTAAAGAGATAGGAAGAACTTGAATTAACCATGTACCTGTGGTAATATAAAATCAAATATAAAAATAATGCTTTTTAGGATTTTTTTTTTTTTTTTTTTTTTTTTTTTACAAAATATCTCTCTAAGTGTAGGCACTATTTCTCAGGAAGAATATGGTGATCAGTTCCTTACTACTTAGTAAAAGCCAATACACATTACTTACCTGCCTTTTCTTAAGTCCAGATTGCTTTCTTGTAACATGCTGAGTGTTTTCTAAAGCAATTTAAAGGGCAGTGTTTTGAGCTTACAGTGCATTGAAGTTGTTTTTCGAGATTTAATTCAACATATATTAGATTCTCTTACTTGTAGTTCATTTCTGTAGAAATGCCCTCACAAAGAAAGTGATTACCAGTTCTTCTCCAACATTCTAATAGTCTACACCTTATTTATTAGGTTGATGTACGTGGTTGATATACAGGTTTGCGTGCATTCAGGCCACTGTGAAGCTGAATAAATAAGCTGATAAGGAAAGATTGAGGTTTCCTTAGAACCCAGACTGGTTCTTCTGGAAGCAGGCTGTGAAGACAGTCTGCAGAATGCTTTTGTCTGTGACAAAGAGCAAAACTGTAGCCAAGAAAGCAGTTTTAAGTATGGTTCTTGGACTACTTCTAGCATGGAGAGGGGCAGGATAATTGAATTGAAACTGGTCTTGCTATGGATGATCCACTTTAGGAGGAGAATTTCAAAATTATTTAATGGGGGGGGAGGGGTGGGAAACAAAAATTGGCAGGTTTTTGTTGTGTTTTAGTTGTTGTGTTGAGGGTTTTTTTTCCCACAAAGAGGCCCACGGATCTTACCCCTGACTTACTTTCAGATAGAGTGATTTTCCTAAAGTCAAGACCTTGCTCTTGTTCTGCTTATTTCATTTTAAAGTTTGCCCTTGTTGGTTTTCTTATTTTAATTTAGTTAATTAATTTAGACTTCCATTTTTTAGAATAATTTCATGAGGGCAGTTTTTTCAAAAGGCTTTATTTAGTTTAGAATGAAGTTGCATGACAGTATCTTTAACTTTTTATACTGGAAGGCTGTGGTGAATCATAAGTTATTTTTCACAAAAGTATCTGTAAGATTCTGCACTTCCCTTCCCTGTGCATTTTCAAGGGTTTCAGAAAAAAATGTACTGTCAGTGTTGAGCTCATCTCTTTTGAGTAAAAAATACTACAAATCTGTATGTCATCATATTTCATGATACTGTACCATATATAGACTGGATTTGAAGAAAGAGCAAGTGACTCATTGCCTTTCATTTGGAAATACCAACTAATCTGGAATTTCTGGTAGTTGCCAGTTCTGTGTTGTGCCATACTTCACAGATCAAGGGCAGTGACTTCTTTCTGTGTGGCATTGGGCCCACACCTGAGCTATTGTGCCCAGTTTGGGGCTTCACAACTTGAGGGGTGCCAAAGGACTGGAAAGATCCCTGCAAAGGACAATCAAGATAATCAGGACCCTGCAGGACATGATGGGCAAAGAGAGGTTGAAAGAGCTGGGTTTGTTTTAGTTTGGTGAAGAGGAGGCTGATGGTGTTATAATGTGGTCTACAACTGCTTGAAGAACTACAAAAATGTCAGAGCTGAGCTGTCCTTGAGTGAAAGCTATTGGAACACAGGGAAATGGCCAGGAATTGTTGCTCAGAAGGCTCAGGCTCAGGTTGGACAGGGTTTTCAAGAGTTTGCTTGATGAAGTCACAGCCATCCTGACCCAGTGTGTGCAGTAACCTCACTTTGAGTAGGGGTTGGACATAATGACCATCAGAGGTAATTTCCCACCAGTCTTTCTGTGATCTAATGAAAACAGGATATTTCAGCGGGTGCAAAGCTCTGTACCAGCTTGACTTTGCTTTTGAATTGCCACTTTAACCCTATGAGAAGTCATAATCCAAGTACTTAGTGACACTAGTGTTGTGAATACAACTCTATCACACAGGAGTTTTCTTGAAGATTCATCCAGTGTGTGTGTGTGTCTCACAAATGAAAAGTTCGAGGCATCTTTTTATAGACCATAAAAATCACATGGTATTAGTGACACCTCTGTTCATAAGAAAATGCACAAATGTGGAATTTTGAAAAGAAACTCTTTAAAGGTAGCTGACTGTCATGGAGTTTATGTTGCTGGTACTTTAAATACCACTGTCGCTTCTGTGTGTGCTGTACAAACAATAAAGCAAGTTGGGGTAAAGAGATAGGAAGAACTTGAATTAACCATGTACCTGTGGTAATATAAAATCAAATATAAAAATAATGCTTTTTAGGATTTTTTTTTTTTTTTTTTTTTTTTTTTTTTTTTAAGAGTGTCTGGGTTGTGATGGAAGGGACCTGTTGTAGAGTTTGTGCCTCTCAGCAGGACTTGAAGATTGATACTTGAAGTCACTTTTGATGTTTGTAATTTCAAGAGTCTGCCTTTCTGGGGAGTGCATTGTTGCTATCTTAGTTCTCCTTCTTTCACAAAGGGATCCAACTGGTCCTGCTTTGGTACAGGAAGTGTTACCTAAGCCTTTCTGAGGGGTTTACTTGTTTTAACTTAGTGAAAGATTTGAGGTTTCTTCTTTCCTTTGTCTGGAGAAGCCATTGGCTGGTTTGGTTATAAATTCAGTTCTACTCCTTTCTGTGTACAAATTTCATAAATGTCTAACTTTTATAGCTCTGCTGTAACTTCCATAAACAAAGTGTCATTAGAATTAAATACTTCTGTGCAGAAATGTAACATAAGAGATGGAAGCAGGCTTTTCCCCCAGCAGTTACTTCTGTAAGCATGGCAGCATGCTGACCACATGATAGAGTCAATGGATCACAGGAATGCATGGGAACATAACAAGGATTTCTTTCTAAGGACTAATTTTTTCCTTGCTACTGGAAGTCAGTTCACTGCAGAAGTGGTGCACATGTTTTTCTGGTTGGAAATACAGAAATCAGTCTTGGGCAACACTTCACATAAAATACAGAGTTATATATTAGAAGTCTTTTTTTTTTCCCTTTTTTGTTTTTCTTTTTTTTTTTTGAGGATTTCCTGTCATGTGCCCACATACAGGCTTCCAGGAGTGGAATACTGTAAGTGTCACTGGTCAAATTATCATAGTTTTGATCTCTTTTGGAGTCACACATACAAATTTAATTCATCC